>NC_081189.1:114149970-114749970 GCF_902713425.1 Acipenser ruthenus | reverse complement strand
TTAAAAAGGAGAGCAATACATGAAAACTGGTAAAACGAAAACGAAAAAAAAAACATATAGCTATCTATTTACAGACACTGCTCGGTTCCTGGTTCCTCTCTGTCCCCAATAAACAAGGCAGTCTGTCTCCGCCTCCTCAACACTCCCATTGGCCAGAATCACAGCTGTCTCAACTTCCATTGGCCAGGCAGCGTTTCTGCAGCCTGTTCTGAAGCCTTTAGTACAGTATTCCCGGCTTGCCAGCAATGGAATAAAGAAAAAAAAACAAAAACATTCTTTCCTCTACTCCCGCTTAAATTCCGGAAGCGTCTGGCCGGCGCATTGCACAATGGGATATGTCTAGAATCAAGTGGTTTACGTTCAAACAACCAAGACCTGTTCTTTCATGATTTACAGTTTAATAAATGTGCCATATTCGCTATTCATTACAAGCTTGTATCGCGATACACAAAGGTGTATCGTATCGTGTTGTAAAGTATCGCGATGCATCGATACACGATGAATCGTCTCACCCCTAATATACATATAAAGTAACGTGTGCCACATTATCGTTGAGTCCTGCGTTGTGTGACCTTGTAAATTCTAAGGTTACAATCAGTCGAGCTGTTTTGAAAATGAAAGCTAATTCCAGCAGGGTACCACTACATTTCAGTGATTCATTCAACGTGTTATAATAACGGGTTTGTTCATAAATATGTCAGCTCGCACCCTGCCTTTTCACTGCATTTTTAAATGCTGTACAATTTTGAAGACAGTAACTAAGAAGTAATAATAGAATAAGGGATATCAACCAAGAAAAAAACAAAACACATGCTGGGTTTGTTTATTAAGCAGTGACATTTAGCTATGTGTGAAAGTTATAGTTTGTATAACATTGTTTGTTAAAGCGGACGTTTCACTAGTTAAACAGAAGCACACAAGGTAGTGATAATCTATGATAAAAAGAAAACAGATAGATAAATCAATGCACCTCAAGATTGTATTTTGCCTATTATTCAAAATGATAAAGCAAGGAAGCTGTTACTTGGATCATGGTAACGTTATAACTAGATATTTGCTCCTGTTTCTTTTTTTTTTTTTTTTTATAGTCAGAATTTTGATAAAGTAATAATTTTTATCTGCCTATTATGTGTTCCTTTTTAGTGTGGGTGAAACCAGGGTTAACATTATAACAAAACCAGAGCCGACATTCTCCATGACAGATTAAATTAGCTTTTTATAGACACTGAATAAACATAATATCCTGTTAGGTCATTGTCTGTTATCTTATAAAATTGTTATTTTTAACAGTTATTTAATTTTACTTTTGGTCTGTAAAATAAACTTCATACTTAGAAACTGTATCCATGTTGTTCTGGTGCTGTAGATATGTGTACTCACTGTTGAATACAATTTGCATTGTGTGCCTCACTCCTTTCTACATGGGGCGGTACAAACCTCTACAAATAGGGAAGCTCTATAAGTCATGGTTTCACGCTTATGAAAGATACTAATAATGTACGTGTTTAAAAAAAATAAATAAATAAATCATACCAGTAAATTGTGTACGTGTTCACTCAGGGTCCATCATATAAACTGCAGTGTAAGGTATCAGAAAAATGCTACTGCATAGAAACACAAGAGTTTTGGGCTGCAAAATGCTACCAAATATATGTTAACTTCAAGCCTTGTGTGTATATGTGTGCATGTGTTATAGCACCCATTCAATCTAATGTAAGAAATCATTCAGGCTTATTCATGACATAGATTGATGTTCTCGGCAAGGTAAATTGACAAGAAGGTTGAGTCTCTTCACGTCCTGATTAATTTTGTTGGCTTTAACCCTGGATGGAATGGAATTAATCTAATAGATGACAAGGTTTTAATAACTCAGGTTCTCATAACACTACAATTATTACATTAATATATGATATTCAATATATTATAATGATATGATATTCAAGGTGTGTACTGTACTTAACAGAGCTTGAACAGACTCAATACCTGCCTACTGTAATCAGATATAGTCGTGTGTCCTTCCTCTCAAGAAGCTCATAAGACAGGGAAGATTCGCTTTGATTCTGTTTGGTGTTATTGTCCAATAACAGTTTTTTATTTTAACACCTAGATCCTGCGATTCAGTGTAAAGAACCCTTTCAGTGGATACTGTACCTATGCAGGTAGTACATTTTGAGTAGAACACAACAGTCTCTTTTTTATGGTGCAGTGTAAAATTCTGTTCCAATAGCCGCAAATAGTAAACAATAGTAAACAGCAGTGTGGAGTAGTGGGCAGCAGTGTGGAGTAGTGGTTAGGGCTCTGGACTCCTGACCGGAGGGTTGTGGGTTCAATCCCAGGTGGGGGACACTGCTGCTGTACCCTTGAGCAAGGTACTTTACCTAGATTGCTCCAGTTAAAAACCCAGCTGTATAAATGGGTAATTGTATGTAAAAAGAATGTGTAAAAATAATCTAATTGTATGTAAAAATAATGTGATATCTTGTAACAATTGTAAGTCACCCTGGATAAGGGTGTCTGCTAAGAAATAAATAATAATAACCAATGCCTCCATTTTCAATTGTATACCAAGCCAGTAGTGTAACTATATGTTTAAGGTGGCTACACCATTTGTTTTTGTTTTACATTCTTAAGACTGCAAAGTAATCTCAATATTAGGCCTACTGTCAGGCATTTGAATCATTCTAATTACAAAAATAAATGAAAAATTATATATATAATTTGTCTATGTTGAGGAGAGAAGTGCCTGATTTGTATCCATTATCATAGTTTTAAGGGAAAAAGACCAAAACATATTGTTGTAATTTCCCTCTCTCCCATGTTGATTCTCTTTTACTGTGTCTGAGCTGGAACGCTTCCAATAAAATGGTCTGCTTTGCAGCATTCAAAAGAGATAGCAACTGACAGCAGTGTTCACTGTGGAGTTATTTATGCACTGATTCTGCAGTAATAAGTCTGCAGACATTGCTTCATACTATATTGTGTTCTATCAGCCCCCTCCCCCCGAGATGCTTTGTTTTTGTTCACACACGTCTAGTTTGTGATTAAACTGTACACATGGAACCTTTCCTGTTTTTGACCTTTTAAATAAGCTAGCCGTACTATACAGTACATGTCCTGATCTTGTAGGAATCTCTTGTATGAACCAATATAGAAATGCAGTGGTAAAAGCCATACAGTCTGTGATGTATCCCTACAGTACACTATGTGAATGGGGTCTGCTTTATGAGAGTACGCTGGCAGGGGAAGGAGAGTTGTTTGGCCTGACCTAGATAAGTACAGCCTTGTTTCCTTACTGTTTTTACAGTGTACAGTAGGGTACAGTAATTGTGAATTCCAACAGTGTATAATGAAACATTTTACCAGCAGCACAGGAAGGCAAATATGCATTTGTCTGTTAATGCTGTCATCAGTTTTAGATTGTTTAGCTGGATATTGATTTTGGTTTTATACCTCCTGTGAAGCACTTGAGATTTATTGAGCTGTTGACAGTTCACAATGTGCTGAAGTGCTTCTTTAAAAAGTAGCAGGATTCTGAAAAATATAGCGTTATGTCCCCACGTGCTGCTTCAACTGTTTAAATAATCATTTTTCTTTTCGTTGTTGACATCCTGACAACTTTTTACACTCATAACTTTAATGTCTGTTTCAAAGCTCTTTTCAAAATGGCCATTTTAGTGCATTGGGTTTGAGATCTGCAGGAAAAGCAAAAAAACAAAACAAAAAAAAACCATAACAAGTGCTCTGGCTTTTCTGTTCCGTACCACATCATGGATCGTTATTGCTGTGTTACCTGTTTGACAACGTGGGCAATAATCCTTACACTATCAGTGCAATAGAGCGGTCATTTTGAAGAGAGCTTTGAAGTAGACTTTAAAGTTATAAGTGTAAAAATTTGTCAGGATGTTAACAATTAAAAGAAAAATTACAGGTACATGATTTAAACAGTTGTAGCAACATGTGGGGATGTGTAACGGTATATTTTTCAGAACCCTGCTACTTACTCTTTAAGTTAACAGAACACTGATGGGCTTTTACAAATTTTATCTCGCAGCTGGAGGAGTGAAAGCCACAAACAAACCACACCCAAGCCACACCCAAGTACTGTACAATACCCAGGGGTTTTAAATAGGTTAAAAACTTATAATGAACTAACTAAATCGACATGGTGTTTGTTTTGGAGAACAAATGCCTTGTTTTGTGGCTGTGTGCTACCCCCTTTCCTTTTCATAGAAGCCAAATAAATAAATAAAGATTTCAACACTCTTTTTTTTATCATTTTTATAACTTGCTGAGCTGTATTACACTATGCTCAGTTTTATTTAACGTTACTTACATTTTTGTACCTGGTATAAATATATTTACTGGCAAAAAACTACAAACAAGATATTCCAGGTCTCTGCACAGTGCTGCAATAAAAAAAGGAGTCACAGCCAACATGGAGATTGCTGTGTTCCAGGAGGGAGCAGACTGATGACAGAATATCTGAGCAATTCCCCTCTGATGGTTCCTGTCACTGTAATGCTAGACGTGACTGGGGAGTTGAGCAAATACAAGTGTTTCTTTAATAGGCAGTACACAGAGAAACCCCACAGGGGGGCCCGAGGGAGCTCTTCTCCATTTCAGCATGCTCAATGACTTGCTTGTTCTACTGTTTTGGAGGATCATTGCGTGTTTTCAAGGAATAGACTCCTACATTGTTAAACCTTAGGGGGTGAGGCTGTTTTTATTTTTTCCTCTCTTTCTTGCTTCAAATATTGGATCAGATTATTCATTGATACAAGAGCACAGTATTTATTACAACATTGTTGGTGCAAATGTATAAAGTCTAATCTGTAGATCGTATGGCTTATGAATTGAGGACAGGTTGGGTATGTTAGGTGGGAGCTAGGTGTGGGAAAAACTTGCATTCAGAAATTGTTGTTTTTTTTTGTTAATAAAAAGCATGCAGGTGTTTATTTTTAAGGATGGTCTCTTAAAAGTAACACCCATGGGATGGGATGCTGGACTTTCAGCTTCAAAACCATATGGGGTCTTCCATCAATTCTTATTTTGCCCCAAGATGTTAATACATCTACCTAGCTTCAACAATATTATGATACAACAGTATCAGTTTTTTATGTTTGTTTACCCAGCCCGTTTGAATAAACATGAATTCCAGGTGTTACATTCTCAACTGATTTTCATGCTGGTTAAATAAATAAATAAATGAATTATTGGCTTAAAATTGGTTTACAATTTATTATTATTATTATTATTATTATTATTATTATTATTATTATTATTATTATTATTATTATTATTAATACATAAAAAAATACCTACATCCTGTTTGAATTTCTGAATTACTAATGTAATCCCGGGGCTCAGATGGTCACTAGAGATAAGGAGCAGAGAGTAAATACAGATGGTGTGGCTTCATACAAATACAAATGGAAATGAAACCAGGAACAGAACATTTGCATGGTTAAGGCCGTGGACTCCCACAGCATGCATTTGTCATTGTTCCAGTTTGTATTGTATCGTGTGCACTATTTTATAAATGGGATTAGGAGATACATGTTAGGTGCATGATGTGTGGGAAGAATGTTCATCTCACAATTATCAGGTCCCTTTTGCTGAACATTATAAATATTAAATAACACTGTATATTTACTACTGTATAAACACTAAGGCCAACAGCTATATTTCACATGGATTATTACTGATATTAAACTATTATAGGGGTGTGCAATGTTTGAAAAAAAAACTTGTTGCCCAAGGGACAAAATGCTAGAAAAATCTACTTGCCCCCTCCCCTGTCACCCAAAAACATGCAAAAAAGTAGACTATAACTTGTAGGATTTTGGTTTTATTTAACAGTGAACACAATCAATCTAAACAGTTGAACAAAACAGACTGAATAGATTAAATTAGTGATTAACAGGGGCGGATCTAGTCTTGTAGTTTGACTGGTTCACTAAATTCTTCAAGATACACAAAAGGTTCCCTGTGACCTCACCTCACCTCAACAAATGTCTAACATACTTCAAGTAAATGTTTCTTTCAGTGCCGTCTGGAACACATTTGCTAGTAAATTTAAGTAACATACTAAGAGAACTACAATAATAAGCAATACTTGGGAGTTATTCAAATACAAAAATAGCTTCTGCCTGTTTTTTCCATTCTTTATAAGCTAGTTTGTTGCATCACAGATACAAAATCATTGCCAACTATTACTCTGCTTTGTGGAATTCTGATTTGTCTTGACGTTCTTTTAGTTTTGAAACTGCCGTGCCCCAGATTTTTAAAGGATGTGTATAACCTGTCCGGTCTCTCTGCATTTTGTACTGTTTTTCTACCAAAGTGCACACAATATTTACAGTAGGCTCCATCAAATTCAGCAAAGACAAAATATGTTTTTTTCTTTTGTTTATTTCTGTATTTTTTTAAACAGTGTACTGCATTTCACAGCAGTTTTGCCTCATCTATCATCTTGTCCCATGATGGCTAACTAGATGCTGCAGCAGGATCCTGGTTTCATACCCTGATGGCTTTTAACACATAAACACATTGCCATGAGATTTACAGTCCTGTATTTTATTTTAAAATAATAAAATATTGTACAGATAATCTCATATATAAGCATTTCATTTCTATCATTATAAACATATTGGTCAATCTTCATGTGCAATAAATAACTAATATCGCTTCTGTCCAAATCAAGTAAAAAAAAAAGAGAGAGAGAGAGAGAGAGAGAGAGAGAGAGAGAGAGAGAGAGAAAAACTAGGTTAGCCCCACACTAAAATCGAAATATTTTTATTTTTATTTTTTTTGACAGGGAAAGTTCTTCTTGAAATGTTTCAAACACACCTTCACCCGATTTCCAGTTTGCGATGTATAGGGATTGGAAATGTGTCACTGGGAGGAGGTGGTTTAGATAACAAGTCTTTGAAAAGAGAAACGTTTTAGATAGATAAATTAGATACTTTAGGTCTCAATGAGGAGATTGATTGGTCGATGTTTTTGAAATAATTAAATAAGAATGTATCGTCAAAGGGGAGAGAGAGAGTTTACCTTGACAATGCATTGTTGGATTCTTCTGTTGTTTTTTTTAGGTTTTTTGATAATTTTCGATTTGTATTAAATATATCTGATGTAACATCTAGCTTTTTAGAGTTGATTAAATATATAATGTCAGTGATCGTTCTAATTATGAATTGTATAATCTGTTGCTTACATTGATTATTGTTTTTAATTGCTAATTCTGTAGTGATTTAAATCACCTATGTAATGTAGGTGGGGTTAAACACTCTATACATGCTCAGGACGGGCGGTAGGACCGAAACAATATGTTCATGTTTTTTTTAGCAACAGAACGAACATAGGAAAAATAAATAAATAAAAACTTTTTGTCCAATGGGCAAAGTATAATGGCAAAAACTTATTGTCCCTCACACAAATCTTGTTGTCCCGGGTGTTGGGCGATATGAATTGCACACCCCTGCTATTACCTTAGCCAGATGATTTGATGTACACAGTGCCTAAGCATAAAACAGCTTAATATTCCCCAACTTCCATTTTTTTGAAAACCAGAGTTTTAGGTGGAATTCTGCCTTGGCGAGTTTGAGTCTCATAAGAATTCTTCCTGCTTGAATTGCATTCTCTCTCTCTCTCTCTCTCTCTCTCTCTCTCTCTCTCTCTCTCTCTCTCTCTCTCTCTCTCTCTCTCTCTCTCTCTCTCTCTCCTCTCCTCTCCAGCGAAATCAATAACGTATTCAGTAGATGGAGAGTGTCACATCGATGCTATATTTAATTGATAGAATTTTCTCTAGGTCAGTCAGTCAGTCTGATGACCGATCGGAATAGCTTTGCAAATGAAGTACAGTTTGTCCACGTGCTTAGGGAGACATCGGTCCATGGATGTGTGAGATACGCAGATAAATGAGGTGTCATTGTGTCCGACTAGAACACATGAGTAAAATACAGAAACTAGTAATGTGAACCAAATTAGTGTTTACTGGAGATGTATGCAATACAATATATTACTAAGACAGAAGAATGTTTTAAAATTAGGTTACTTTTCAGTGATACCTCCAACCCTGTTTCCCTAGCTTTTTCTGTTACCAAAAAATCCCCAAAACAATAAGAAGCTGGAATGTGAATAAGAAGCTGGCTGAATAAGAAGCTGGCGAATAAGAAGCCATCTTAAGCATCGTACCAACAGAAGTGTGTTTTTATTTCGTAACAGCTTTTTTAAACAATTCACTGCTGCAAGTCATTCTTTTGAACCTTGACAAAGTCCATCATAGTCTTTTGTTTCAGTGAGGCAAAATATGTTTGCTGGGCTTCACTAAGTAACTGCCTTAGGAGAACTAATTTTATCCTTGTTTATCAAGACATGAATCCTCGCATCAGTAGCGCTGCTGTCATGGCGTCGACTCCACAGCGTTTAGGCTGACGCATGCGTCGTTGTTTGTTTGTGTGTGTGTGTGTGTGTGTGTGTGTAATGTACTGTATTTCAGAGATAAAACTCGTCAGGGAGCCGTAGATAATTGAAGTCGTGGATGAACGGGGCGCGGATAGGTTCTACTGTAATATAATATATTGTAAATACAGTTCAATCTGATATGACAGATTGAACAAAACAGACTGAATAGATTCAGTTCTTGCAGACTGGCTAAAAGTATTGAATGTATTCAGTCTTGAACAAAGAAGACTACACAGTGATCTGATTCAAGCATTCAAAATCCTAAAAGGTATTGATAAAGTCAACCCAGGGGACTACTTCGACCTGAAAAAAGAAACAAGGACCAGGGGTCACAAATGGAGATTAGATAATAACAGAAAATAGGAGGCACTTTTTTACACAGAGCATTGTGGGACTCTGGAACCAACTCCCCAGTAATGTTGTTGAAGCTGACACCCTGGGATCCTTCAAGAAGCTGCTTGATGAGATTCTGGGATCAATAAGCTACTAACAATCAAACGAGCAAGATGGGCCGAATGGCCTCCTCTCATTTGTAAACTTTCATGTGTTCTTATAGTATAATATAAGCCTGCAGAAAAGGAAATGGGCACATTTCATTTGCACCATTAAAGGAACAGAGCAGGGTGGTGGCTGTTTTCTCAATAAGAGCACTTACTGTGACTAGTTTGTTACGTAATTTTATTATTATTTTTTTTTTAATTTGCCAGAAAAAATGATTTGCTTTTAGTCTCAGTTTCAATGGTGCCCTGCAAGCCAAAGACATTTGGTGGACATTTGTTACAGACTGTTTGATTGATATTACAATCACAGTATCTAAATGCACATTGTAATGTAGAAGCAGATCTGACAGCTTTACAAAGAAATTTGACGTATGTGTTGTGTTTCCTAATTAATATGCAGTGCAGAAATGCCAACACATTTGTGATGTTCTTAATACCGCCACCATGTTAAATCAAAGTAGCTGATTTAAGTCTGTAAGTAAGAAAATATAAAGTAAGGTTCCCTTGAAAGAGGAATAGTTGGCATAGTTTAGGAGATCAGATTTCTAAAAACTGGAAAAGCTGGACCATCCCGGTGAGACAGACAGAGCTATTGAAACTTCCGGGTGTACTGATTGACTCTATTTACTGTACAGAGCAGTATTTGATGGAATAAATAGTGAACAAGAAAGACTGATTATCCTGTTAAAGGAAGAGAAGGACAGGTGACTATCATGATATGAATGTACTGTATTTCATAATCTGACACTTGAAAGCATTTTGTTGATTTACAGATCAGGATGGTTAATTTGGACTTTCTTAGTCATGTTTTACCTCAATTTAACAGGGCAGGGAAAATGTGAATTGTTTGCTTTAAACAAGTTCCTGAAATGTTTTTATACTGTAAAGTGCATTATTTAACTTGTGAGCATAATTTGCATTGCAGTGCAAGCATTTGCAATGCATTCCTTTCAGCTGGATTTATGCTTTGGCAGAGAAAACTATTGTGAATGAGAACAAGGCAAATTACAGTAGCATGTGGCTTGCAAGCTGGATCATTTTTATTCTCAGGAAACTTAACTTACTTTATTGAGACGTTGTTGCGTTGTTTGTTCCCTACGTTTTTTAATATTGTTCCTTTTTGGGGGGGAGGGGGATGGGGAGGTTACTGTATTTGAACAGTATATGATAGTAGAAGAACTCACTCTTGAATTAACATTTCTTTCTGGCAACATCATTTCTATTTCAAAAAACTACTTTTCTGTAATTCCAAAGCTGTTGGTAATATGCACCTGTACTTTGGAATTTTGACACTTTTATTGCTATGAACCAGAATTTAGAACTGGAACTTTTTATTGAAAGATGGCATATTTCCAGAGTAAAGTCATTTGCTGTATTTGTCCATAGCATGAGCGGATGTACAGTATGACAAATAGGGCTTCTGTACACTATAAGGTTCACCACATTGTTCCTCTTTGAAGAGGCAAGAAAGTCATTCTTGTGTTTTGTCTTATTTGTTATGTTAATTCTGTGATGTACACTGCAGCCCAGATCACCGTCATCTGCTTCACATCTAGGCACTGTGACAGCGGTCAGATGGAAAGTCACTTTTTAATGATATATTTTGACCCCAGCAGAAACATGGTACTGTAATCCCAAGGACTACACAAAGTTTTTTTTAAGTTAGCTTTTTTTGTTTGTCAGTCTTAAAACAGGTGCTGCTGGTGATCATCCATGAAGGTGCCACTTTTTCACTCTCAAACTTTTTGTTTATGAAGATAATTAAGTAAGAAACATTTCTAATGATTGCAGAAGTCTCAGTAGAAGCTGTCAGTTCATTTTCCTTGCCATTACAGTACCTGTTATGACGTGTTAACATATTGCCACACTTTCAATATTTACAGTAAACATCTTAGTCTTCTCACAATGTTGGAGACAGGGCTACCTTTTACCAGCTGGCAAACACAGAGCACAACTTGAGGCTTGATAGTACTGATAAATTAATACGTAGCCTTGATGTCATTTTGAGTTATACATACTGTCAAGACCATGACCTGCTGTGCCATACAAAATGCAAATTCAGTCATGCAATAAGAACTTCTAACACTTTTTTTTTTATCTGTTTCTGTACTGAATCTGGATTTTTTTTTTATTTGCTTCTCTTAAAGTGTCGAAGAAATGTTTACAGAAAAGCAAGTTCATCTTTGTCATTGTAAAGGAGCTTGGTAATCATATTTGTCACAGATTGTTGTGAGAAGCTACATACTTTGTGGTTTATTCTGTGCACACAGTACTCAATGCAGCTAGATAGTAAAGAGATGGTCCATTTAGAATATAGGGAGTTGTTCTGTAATGCATTAAATAAATGATTATGCTTTATTTTAAAAAGCATCTTCAGTACAGTTTCTCAGATCTATTTCTTACTATGTCTATTCCTTATTATTGGTTGACATTATTTATCTTTTAGTTGTGTCCAGTAAAGTAAATATGACACAAGGGGTCTGATTTTCCACTGTGGGCAAATTGTCCATGTAATATGTTTACGCTACTATTTAAGGGGCAGTTAGCCTGTACATTGCCAATAGAGGGAAGTATATACCTGAGGATTAGCTTATGGAGCAGCTAGTTTTTTTCCCTTTTCTTGATTCCTTTAAATAGCCTTGTTGTGTTATTGACAAGTGGTCTCATTATTTTATTATGTCTCCACCTCTCTCTTAACGACACCATAATGCATTCCGCATGAACACATTTGACATTTCCCATTTAAAATGCTCGCTCCTATTTATCGACTTTCAGGTCGTAACTCAATAAGCGAAAGTCACTTCAAGGAGCCCACAGAGATTTTTCCTCCTCACCGTTAGTATATTATAAATAAATTATAACCATTTGGAGGTTAGACATTCTTCAATTATGATGACAGACCCAGCTTTTCATACAAAGAAGCCTATTCACTTTTGTCTGGCAAGGGCTTTATCAGAATCTTATTCTTAATAAGAATGATGAAACTCAATGCTAAAGCATTTAATATCATTTTAGGCCAAGGCTGCATGGAATTGAACAGGACAGTGTTATTCGTCTTCAGAGCTATAGAACAAAACAAAACTTACATCCTTGCTTACTGCTGTCTGGATCATATGTCACTCGGCCTTGTCAGAAATTCTATGAATATTCAATGAGAGTTTTAATGCCCTGTCACCAGGGAGCCAGTATCTGTGTAGTAATATTAAATACTTTGTCATCTCTGCAATTTAAATACATAGTTTTGCTCATGAAATGACCTTTACTCAGTTCAGTGTTTTTTTTGTTTTTTTTAACAGGTTATTCTTGTTTATTTAATTTCCATTTGATGTGTTTTGATTTGCTGAAAGTATAAGCAGAATACTTGACATGCTCTTGTGGATAATGGGACCCTTTGTTAACAAATGGGAGGGATCTATTCAATTGATCTGCATTAAAGAGTTGGATCTAAATTATCGTTGTCAAGCTCTAAATTATCGTTGTCAAGCGATTAAAAATATTAATCACGATTTAATCTGGAGATTGAAAAACATTTAATCTCAGTTAATCATGGTTTTAATCGCATATTTAATTGATACAATTACTGCATCCATATCCTCATTTAAGTTTGTTTTATTATTATTATTATTATTATTATTATTATTATTATTATTATTATTATTATTATTATTATTATTATCGTCCAAAAAACAGCCCAGCATAAAAAGATAGTATAAATATAGTTTTATATTTATTTACAATCCAGCATTGTTGTTAAATTGTTTGAACCAACTGCTCAATCACAATGGAGTCAGTTGCCTTTACTCATAAACTGATGTTTTTCATTGCTGTTTTAAATAATAATAATAGTAATTTGAAATTATCTTTTATTAATGACTTGAAATTGCCTAAATAAAACAAAACATTCACAGAGCAATGGTTATATCCTCTGTAATATCTCTCAAGTGTATTAAAATGGTGAAGCAGGAAAGGAATTACGGTATGCTAAGAGGGACAAGACAGGAGTGCATGTTAATTGCAGAAGTTAAATGCGATTAATTGACAGCCCTAATATAAATGCATTAGCTTTACATCATTAAAATAGGTCAGTTTGTGTACAAATTATGACAAACCAACAGCACCGTGCATGTTCCTTATAGTCTCTAGTCTATTTGTTGTCTTATGCAGGGACATGTCACATTTTGATGATTTTAAACCAGCAATACTTGGATCTTCCACCATTTTTAGATCAGTTTGCATAATGTGCTTAGACTGTCAACCTATATCTTTTAATGGTCATGCAAGACAATTCATACATAAATAGATAAAGCAGGGAGCTGTTTTTATGTCCAAGTTCTTCTTGGAAACCAAAATGTTCTCTACCCACACAAATAGCAAAATATCTGCAATCTAAAGGTGGTTTGAAATGTCAGCAAACACTGTTTCTAGTGAACGGAGCGTAGGAGATTTTCCAGCAGAAATTCATTCAGTTGAAACATTTTCATTTTCAATGGTGCCCCGGGGGCACAGCAGAAAGTGACAGCAGCATACATGCAGTAAAATAATTGAACATCCTGTAATTACTTCAGTAAATCAGTACCTCTTTCAAAATGCATGGGAGTACAGTTGAAATTCCCCTAACATTACTACCGTAATTTTCAGAATATAACTTGCACACTTGGAGGAGAATTTCTGCATGTCATGTATTGGTTGCATGTTGTAGACAAGGTGAGCATTATACTGTACTTGTGTTGTAGTATACAAATTATGACTGGAGTTTAGGCTTGCAGTATAATGGAAAACTGGTGACCCAAGGCTTGAGGAAGTGCCAGAGAGTGGTACAGTGGGGTTTGTTGCTCACTGGAGCTCACCTTCTCAACCCAAGTGCTATAAAAGGCTTGATAATAGATATTTTAGTAAGAAACGTAATCAATACAATATCACGTACCAAGCTTTGGACTGCATGTCATCGTTTTGGTTTGATGACGAACGCACTTAAATATATATGACTTGCTGTGTGCACAATTGTACCATGTTAAGTTTCCTATTTATGTATCTATTTTATGATGTACACTGTACAGTATACGTGTTTTGTTTTTTCTTCCAAGTTATGGCAGGATAACTGCTCAAACTCTCGAGCTTTCACACAAACTGTTTTTAAAATTTCAAAAAATGTAAATTAAAAGTCATGATGGGCGAGGATATATTGCAGGTCCTGGATATTCTGTAAATACAGCTCTTGCACTTTTTAAAGGGTTATCTTGTTTGCTCTTTGTACTTGTATTGAAATAAAAACATTAAAGTTCACCCATGAACACAAAGACATTACTGTACTTGCATATGTGGTGTGTGTATCCTTTAGTGGATGTGTCTTTTGTTGGTACACAAATTGCTTGTCTGTTAATATCAGTGTGTATTCAAGTCCTGCAACCTGACATGCATCAGTGAGCAGAGGTTTTGTCCTAAAGACACACAGTCTATTATTGTATGTTATACTAGGGTTGTAAGGGTTTAAACATTTAAATGGTAAACGTGGGTAAAAAATATTTTCATTTAAAATTTGTATTATGCATTTAAACGCAACTTAACAGTAAAATATATTCTCAAATTATTTTTGCATATTTTCCGCAAAGATATGTTTCCCTTTCTCTGGTTTTCCCCTTTAAGGAAACCTGGTCTGTTCTTCCACGTGATCACTCTAAAGACATCTTGCATAAATTAAGGACAGACCGACTTCCTGCGTTGTTGTGTATCTCCAAAGATATTATATTCTCTTTGGTATCTCTTCACTCAGGCCAAACAAACAGTCACCATAGCGGTGTCGAATACAATAGTTTCCAGCATACAAAACTTCCCACTCTGGCTTCTGGTTCGGTCGCATTGCCTTTTTCTCAGGTCTTATAGGGCCCAATGGAATCCGTGTTAACGAGAACACGGACAGAATCACGAAATCAAAAGAATATTAACGCGGAATTAAGAGCTGTATGAAAAAAATGCATTTGGCAGTAGAGCATTAAGCTTGAGATTTAAATATTTGAAGGGAAAATGTGAAACTTTAATGGTCAGTACAGGCAGTGGCGTAACTTCAAAAAGTTTCAAAAGTGGGGGAGTGGGTGGGGGGGGTACAGTTTCTGTAGCTGGGTTATAAATGAGGCGGGGTATTCTGTAAGGGATAAACAATGAGAAGGGCTGAATCAGTGAAAATAATTCACCGTTCGAGTGCGTTAAATAAATGCAATCATGGAAAATAAATAGAAACCTTTTTAAGGACTTAAACAATTAGACAACGTTGTAGACTATTTTTAACATCTGTATTATAACACAAAAAGTACTACTGACATACATCCCGTTTTTAAAGTTAACAATACTATTTTTCACTACTATTAGATAAAACAAAACAAAATGAACACAAAGTCAAACCAAATGAAAAAAGTAGAAGCCTATAGATTAACAGTTTTGTGTTGTTCGCCTTGCCTGCGGTGTGCATAAGTTAATTTAAATAAAGCTAAGTACATTTTCTTAAAACGGTAAAAATGGAAATCAGGAAAAAATAAAATGGAAATCAGAACAAAATAACACAGATTCCATAGGGCCCTAGTCTTAGTACTGTACATTATTTCAGTAAAGCGAATAGCCTGTGTGATTTAAGGCACCTCACGACTCCATTCACGCCACAGTAAAACACTAATACATTGGAAAAGAAAAACATGTAGCTACTATTTATTTATTCATAAAAAGAACAGCAAATAAGATGTCTGTTAGAAAGTGCTTACACAGTTTTATTTGTCCATATTTTATTGTGTGTGTTCAACAGGACATCTGCAATACAGAACAGTTTATAATTATTCAAGTGAGCTGAACAGCCGTGAAAGAGGGATGCTTTTTTATGAAAAAAAAAAGGTTTTTGGTTCTCGACATATTTTGTTTCCTGCCAACAATATACAAGTGAATGAAACTAAAAATGTAATCTTGTGCACTGTGTTGAAGTTTAATTTAAATATTGAGTTGTTTTTTTTAATGTTTTTTCGATGTTGAATACACCCACTTTTTATGGAGCTTATGGAGAAATGGTACGTTGTACAATCGACTATGAATGTTTTTTTTATGCTATTAAAACAGATGACATTTTAGTCCTAAATTTCAGTCCTCCTTTATGCTTTTATGTTTACCATTGTTTGTCTTTAAGTGGATCTATATGGTACGCGCTTTGAATAACAAACCGAGGTTAAAATATGACTTCAAATACTGGAAGTAAAATATAAAAATATGAAATGAGTGAAAAATTAAATGTATGGCCGTTTAAACGGTTAAAAACCGGATTGACAATGGGTTTAAACGTGTAGTCAATTAAACACAGATTTACAGCCCTATGTTATACCGATGTTTAAAATGACTTAGGATGTTGTGTAGTCTGAGAGACTTTGAAACACAGCTGGCAGAACTCAAGGGCTAAAATGTTGATTTTAAATTGAATCTCTGCTGTATTTATTTATGTATTTATTTATTTATTAGCAGACGCCCATACCCAGGGCGACTTACAGTTGTATACAAAAAATACATATCAAGAATTACAGTACAATTAAGAGCAAGATGCTCACAAAGTACATTTGTTGATTTAAAGCTGTACTTCTTTTTGTATTTCTGGGAAACTTGAAAGCTTGTGTTTTGTAAGTGGTTTAACTGAATCATTTCCAGAACCCTGAAGGGTTGATTACAGCAACCACAACAAATTTACACGAGCTGGGCGGCAACTGTCTGTCTCACCACTGAAGCTTTGAACTGCATGTCATTGCTCTTATCAATTCCAAAATGGAGTTATTGCAACTCAGCTAATACTCAGCACGACAAAAAATCATTCTTCTTGCTGAACCTGATGGGCACTGTTCATTTTACTTGAACATATTGAATTGTGCTGTAAATACACCAATAAAGCTGAGTAAGGGCGTCTCGATGACATGGTCTACACCCAACAACGGCTCACACACACACACACACACACACACACACACACACACACACACACAGACCCACACTACCGAAACTAGTGGTATCGTCCCACCCCAGAACAATACAGATAACGTGAATGCACAGGACCTGAACTGATCGGGTTGCTACAATATATTGAGATATTATTTACATTGTTTTCGAGTACTCGAGTACTCTAACCCCTTTATTTTACACGGGTGACTCATTGAAGGCAAGTGATGAAAGATTTTTATTAAGATGCATAACCTACAGTATGTTGGCACTAGTAGTAGATGAATTACAATATATAGATATTGTAATATTACTTAAACAAAATTTACATTTAATAAAACAAGACAGTTTTATGGGCAAGCTTAAAATAGAAGCAAAAGATAGAAGGAAACAATTTGTTTCTCATTTTCTCATCCCCTCTATCTGTACGGTAGAGAACATGGCTTTCCCAGGGTTACGCATACAATACGGAACCAGCACTGCATCTCAAGCAGAGTACCTTTCTTTTTATTATTATTATTTATTTCTTAGCAGACGCCCTTATCCAGGGCGACTTACAATCGTAAGCAAATACATTTCAAGTGTTACAATAGAAGTAATACAATAAGAGCAAGAAATACAATAACTTTTGTTCAAGCAAAGTACAAGTGTGACAAACCACAATTCAATAATACAGCAGATAATAGTGATAGTGACATCAAGATATGATTAAATAGTGATAGTTACATCAGGATATGATTAAATACAAAGTACTACAGGTTAAACACTTGGCAGATTACGGTATTCTGAAGTACAGGATTAAATGCAGTAAAATAGTGGGCAGATAAGAGCAAAATAAAGCACATTTACATGAAGGGTGATAGTGTCCCAGGATACAAACAGAGGAGTTCTACAGATGCTGTTTGAAGAGGTGAGTCTTAAGGAGGCGCCGGAATGTGGTCAGGGACTGGGCAGTCCTGACATCTGTAGGAAGGTCATTCCACCACTGCGGAGCAAGGGTGGAGAAGGAGCGGGCTCTGGAGGCAGGGGAGCGTAGCGGAGGTAGAGCTAGTCTTCTAGTGCAGGCGGAGCGGAGAGGTCGAGTGGGGGTGTAGGGAGAGATGAGGGTCTGGAGGTAACTGGGTGTAGTCTGGTCAAGGCATCTGTAGGCTAGTACAAGAGTCTTGAACTGGATGCGAGCGGTGATCGGGAGCCAGTGGAGCGAGCGGAGTAGTGGAGTAGCGTGGGCGAAGCGAGGCAGAGAGAACACCAGGCGAGCAGCGGAGTTCTGGATGAGCTGGAGCGGATGGGTGGCAGACGCAGGGAGGTCAGCAGGGAGGCCAGCCAGGAGGGAGTTGCAGTAGTCTAGGCGGGAGAGTACCAGGGCCTGGACCAGGAGATGGGTAGCATAGTTGGTGAGGATAGCATAGTTTTGAGAGTGTCTGTCTTATTGCAACAAAAAGTGACACCTGCTAGCTTTAGGAAAAAAAAAACAGCTGTCTAAAGAGGAAAAAGAAGCCATCCAAAAGTTGGTAATCCTTTGCAAAAAGGGAGTTTTCTAATTTGCTAGGAAATTAATGTAATTGTGCAATCGTTAAACGTTAAGTGTCAAAGAAAGTGAATTACAGCAATGCAGTAGAGTGGAGTTGAACCCATTAAACTTCAGGACAGTTTGACGCAGTTTGCCGCGCTTGTGCCGTAGAGTAGGTGGAAAATATTTAATGTTTGACAGCTGCTAATTAAGCTGTCACAGAGAAATCTGATTGTTACCATACATCACATCGCGTAGGGGTTCAGGGGTGGTGTACTGTACTGTATGACTTCCCTTCAGAGTGAGTTCAGGTGTGTATACCCTGGGGCTGTAGACCAGCACCTGCCAGCCAGCTCCTTTGTATAAGATCGATTAAAGTAAACAGTTTTGAAGTGTAGTGTAAAGTTAAGGGCTGGTTAGCACAAATGTGTATTATTCTGAAGAATACAAGCATAACTGTCTGTTTTTCCAAATTCCATATCGTGTTTGCTTTTGCTTATCTCTATATCCTGTGGTCAACAGAGCCACCTTACTACCTTCTCTGTAGATATCAGAAACACCAAAAGCCGTTTGTACTGTAGCTGCTGTTGTTTGTCACTAACTGAATTTACCTTGTTTTTATTTTCCACATCTAGAAGAAATGACTAATAGCTGTACCCAAGTGTCATAACAGGGCTTTTTAACTTGCCGTCTGAAAAATGCAGACACTGACATTAAAGCTGCTTTTTAAAGTATCATAACAACGTAGCTTACATTAAACTGTCAAAATGTCAGCAGAAAACAAATGGTTTTGGGGCACACGGCTGGCTTGCAGGCCCAAAAAAAAAAAAACAAAAAACAGTAATGATAACAACAATCCACTCCACAATTCCTGTGCACGAAAATGTGTCGTGAGGTGAGGGTGTTATTATTATTATTATTATTATTATTATTATTATTACTATTATTATTATTTATTTCTTAGCAGATGCCCTTACCCAGTTCGTAGTGCTCAACTGGTTGGGCTGGCTCCGTCCTCCTCTGTGAGACACACTATTACTCTGTAATATTATCCCTGTTTATCTGTAGGCCGTTAACATTACTTTCAGGGATAAAGCTTATTTCTGGTTAAAAATAATAGTTGCCAATAAATCTAAAATTTAGTTTTAGAGTTTGGTATTTTCCTTTTAGTAAGAATTAAACATAAGCATTTAAACATGTTAGGAACTTTGTTGTTCGCAAAACATTTGATGTATAACCTTATGAATAATTTTGATGCCAGCGTACAGAAAGTGGGAAAGAAGGGTTGATAGTCATGCTGCTGTTAAGATACTGTGACTGGATCCTTACTGTTTTGTAACTTTAACAGCTGGTATAGTAGCCTGTGCGTGCTGTTACTATACCGTAATAGAACAAAGTGGTGATTATTTCTAATGTATTGATCCACCTGCGTTATCAAAGGCTTTGCTTGGTTTCATTTTGTTTTATGTAGTGAAAATATTTTGAACAATTTTGAAAGCGTTTTGAAAAGTGATTTTTTAGGCCCTGTTTTATGTTTTACAGTTTTATTTTTTTTTTTTTTTTTAAGTTTGTTTGGTTGCTGTGAGGGGTGGTGTAACACTGAAGTTGACAGAAATAAAGCGAGCCTGTCAGCTTTCAAAAGAAATTCCCAGTAAGATTATCATAATGCGTTCAAATAGATAGCCCCCACCTATATATATATATATATATATGAGTAGATCTTAAAAGTCAAAACATTAACAACTCAAACAGGATATATCTTGTCATCACGAGGTGTTAAGAGTGTCTCTGGCAAAGAGCCCCCTCTCCTCAGCCTTTGAAGACATCGAACATCATTCCTTTAGGGAAGAGATCATCTCCTAACTTTGAACTGCTGAAAGAATCGCTTGAAACATTGTTTGTTGGCGTTAAACAGCGGTCATACAAGAAGTGAGCATCTGAGCATGCAATCCTTGTGTTATTGCTGCAGTAGATTTCACTTTTTTTGTGCCTGAGCATGTTCACTCCTGAGGAACATGAGAGCTGGTCCTCTCAGTTTCTTTGTCCTGTTTGTCAGAGCAGGAAAGAGGAGGTTTTGGCTGTTCAGGTGTGGCGGTGCTTGGTAACCACTTTGTAAGGCAGGGCCGGGTTACTAGCACACAAGTGGTGTGAACGAGTGGTTAGGACAGGGCTTATTAAATGTCTGTCAAAAATTGTGGGGGTATGTTCTGTCTTGCAGTGCATAATTCTAAATAAATTCAGTAAATATCTTTTTGGCTCTACTTTTACAGTTAGGCTGTGTTGACAGCACATTCTTCTGTAGCATGCATGTAATACATTACAACTCAAAGGGACCACTTTTTCTGTAAGTCTCAGTCAGATTGTGAATTAGTAAAAGGAGCACTGTACTTGAATTGAGGGCAAAAGGGCCATGCAGTGGGGAAATATCCTTGATCAACTAACCTTGCACAGCACAGTGAAAGTGTTTCAGTGCAGCTCCTTCAGCTCAGGTGCACATGTGTCTTCTTGACACCATTGGAGAAGGCCAAGGACTGACATAATGCAGCTGAATTCCCTCCCACCAATACTGGGATCAGGGAGCTGCTCTTCAGAATAGACCGTATTTGTTTTCTGATGGTGAATATTTTTGTGGTCCTGTCGGGGCAAGTAACTGTCATGCAGCTCTAATTGGCCCTAAATGCTGTTGGAAGAAACAGTCAGGAAAAGAATGAAATCCATGTGCAAATTAAACAGCTGCGGCAAACTCCACTGCCTGGCTGCTTCTCTGCAAGAGCTTTCAGTTTGGCAGCGCTGAAGTTGCTGTCCTCCCAGTGAGCTGTAACATCTGTGTATGTTTCTAATTGATAGACCTTCAGCTGTATTGAAACTGATCGCTTGATGGCAAAAGATTTCCCCCAAAAAGACACAGTGCATGCTTTTGGTTATTAAAATTTAAATAGACTGAATATTATTTAATGAACTAGTAACAATACATTGAGGCAGCTAAATTATTGTTCAGGTATCTAAAGCCATTGGGTGTTTTCATTTTTGGCTACTATTGTGTGCATGTGTCGTGTCATGCCCCTTCTCCCCCCCCCAGCCCCACCCTCCCTGCTTTTGTAAGGCTGCTACACACTGGACACTAATCATACACAGAGGCGACACATTCACTTGCTGCATCTAGTCTGGTGTTAGCTGCCTTTTACATTTCTAACCTTTCGTTCTTATGCCTAAATCACTGCAGCATTGTGGTTTTCATACATACTGTCACTGAGCTTCTAAGAATGTGACTGGAGTTATCATCAAGTACTCATTTGTCTTTCCGATCCCCAGATGTTAATTAAAGATGAGAGAGCACATCACCGATTTACAGTATTTCCTAGCCACAATTTAAAACCGGAAAGACATTTTTAATGTAAAGTACAGTACAATTGCATTTTTCTTTTTTTTTATTTTTACTGTGACCTTTGCATGCAATGCACTGATCAGCTTACACAAAAAACTCGTGGTCACTCGTCGGTCCCGGTGAGAAGGGTAGACACGAGAGTTGTAGCCCCTTTATTTTCTTCCTGTATTAGACTACCCTCACTTATCACTTCTGTAGAAACTGTACTGCAGTGGCATGGACTACACTGCTGTACCTTCAATTGCTTGCCGTAGGCTCTGTGATAAGCAGCCACGATTTTAAACAGTGGTTGCAGTAGCTGAATCAGTTGGTGTTTTGGATGTACAGCTGAGAATTGTACTCTGTTTACGGGACATTTGAAAAAGAATGTTGTTTACCACAATCCTGTCTCTCCCTCTAGAAAAAAAAAATAGCTTCAAACTTCCCAAATACTGTACGCATGCATGATCTGTGTAGCCGTGCAGTACAATGTATTTTTGCTGGGTGTCTTTTTAATTTATTTACAAAATCTCTTTATCCCGACCTTTTTGGAAAAGCAATTACCCACACTGTAGGAAGGATGATATCAATGCTGATGCTGTTAGTAGAGAGGGTTATAATAAGGCTCGCTTTTACCTGTCCTAGTAAATAACTCTTTCTTTTTTTTCTTTTTCACCAACTGCCCTTTTTTCCATTTCCATTTTCCAACACTGATTACAAAGTGATGAATTCATAATAAGCCCGAGCCTGTCTGGTGGAGTAACTTTCAGAGCTTGCAGTGAATGGATTGCATATCAGATATTGCAAATCTTTTTTGGAGCATAAGGAGCACTCTGTATCAGAACAGATATTTTACCCAGATACTTAAATTCCTTACCAGTTTTATCTCTGAGATTATGCATGACACCGTCTGTCCTGGTTGTTATCTTTGCTTTTTCATTTTCTAGTGAATGGTTCTTCAGAGTCTTTGTGTGTGTGTGTGTGTGTGTGTGTGTGTTAATGTACTGTATTAATTTATTTTCTATATGAAATGGGGAAATCATCTTCAAAGAAAATGTATCTTTTATAGACAGGTAAAAAAAGTAATGGCCATTATTATACAAACCGTTCTAAAGTAACAGCTATTGTTGTCAGCCGCTGCAGTTGGATGGATTAAGCAGTTTTATTTCTCACTTTTGTTCTTGGCCACCTCTTTCTCAACACCAGAATATGATAATACACATAAAGCCCTTCGAGATTGATGACTTTAACCTTATAAAATAGCCTTTAATCCTTGAGGTTTTTGGAGTTGTCTGTCAAACGGTTGCATTAAGAGTATAATATTAGGAATGTCTTTTAGCAGAGTGTCACTTTCTTGAGGCATTACCAAAACAAATAAACATGAGCCTGGAGCAGCGTGCGGAACAACTTTTAACATTTTATTTAATTAAGTAAAACTTATGGGTGTCATACCCGAACTGCCTGAGATCACATCTCTCATACAAGAAGAGACATCCTACACAATGTATTAATTGTATATAAAATTTTTAAAAAACAGCAGACATAATTTGCACATTAAAATTTATAAAAATGATTGAAAACAATTGCCACTCTAGAGTGAAACAAAGAATGCTATTGTATTTTCATCATGAAATACCATCTGCACATTGTAAGCCAAGGGAGTACATACTGTACTTCTTGCCAGTGTACTGTAAGATTGGAGATTACATTAAGTAAAGTGGGTTAACCAGCAACCATGACGCTGTAGGGTTGACCAGTTTGTATACTGGCACAGTAGCAGACAGTCGTGCATTCTCATCACATTGCAGCGTAGCAGGGTTTTCAAAATAAGACGGCGACAGGCCTGATCCACCGCCTAATATTATGTTTGCGCCAGCTACTCCATTAAAAAATATTGGGCTTATTTTTGGGTATTATCATTCAGTCCATTTTTTTATCGTAGTATCGTACTGTAAGGCGATATATAGTACATAATAACTCTACATATGCACCAAAAAAAAAAAGTGTATTCCTTTTGTTGTGATATCTTAAAAATGTGTACCCCGGTGCTTGAGATATTGGGGGTTCATACATAGAGGCTTTAAGAAGAAAGGTATAATGGGATGTCCATTGATATACAAATGCTGATATACAAATGCTTAAGTGCAGAGGTGCTGAATATTATTAATACCAGCAGAATACGGTAACCCCAGTTTCATGCAACAGTTGTGATGGTGACCAAACGGGTGTGAGTACTGTTGTGTAAAAAACAAATGCTTAAAATGAACAGTTGCATTTAAGAAATTTGGAACAAGAACAGCGAAAAATAAAAAAAATACACTTAAGGTTTGTGTGTTGCGCACATGCATTAACAAAACACCCTGAAAACTTAACATAAAGAAAACTATTTTAATGAAGGGCTGTGAGCAGCAAAAAGCTCAATAATGAAACAGAAAAAAGGAATTGAAAAGGTTACTGTACCAATAAACCTACGTGATCTTGCACCTGTCAAGTCGCAGAGTGTCTAACGAACAGATTTTTTGAGTCTGTTGGAATCATCTACTAAAGCAGCCGCAACATTGTTTACTGTCAGGAGTTTAGGAATGATTCCCCAGTTAGATGATGAGCTGATAATATCTCTTCAGCCAAAGAAGCAAGCACAGTAATTTAATATGTTACCATCAGGGTTTTCAATTCATTTTTGAAGTATGTGGCACTTACAGGGTAGCCATCTCATCGAGGTGTGTAGCGGCGAGGGGGGAGAGTGTGGGAGGGGGGGTGCATTCTGGCACATTGTTGCATGGTTTAAGCATGTGCTAGACTAGTAGTGGTCTGTTTGTAGTGTCTGACAAAGTATGAGTGCAATGAAGGAGTTATATTTCAGCAAGGTAAGACCAACAAGAAGAAAAATGGACTTTAGGATCATCGAGGCCCCTGCAATACAAGACTGGCTGAAAAAAGAAGTGGTATTTGCTAAGAAAATCACTGAAATAGTCTGCAAAATATTCACTTTCACTCAACTTAAATATACCTCCACTGCTTTAAAACACACAAGTTATACAGAGTAGTGTGCAAAACATTGGGATTGTACTTGGGACTGTAATTAGGGAGTGTACTGCTGATAAACAAAATATTTAGGGACTTAAAAATGAAATGTACTGCAGCTTACTTGACTGTTACAGTACATGCTGTCAGATCAGGACTTGACTAATGCTGAGCATGGGAGCTGCAGCATGCTGTTTCCATATTACACCTGTACACAACTGAAGGTGCGGCCACTAATTCCGCACACATTTTCAGCCAGTCTTGTATTGCAGGGGCCTCGATGATCCTAAAGTCAGCTTTTCTTCTTGTTGAACTTGCCTTGCTGTGAGCAGTGCTGAAATACAACTCCTTCATGGCACTAATGGAGTACTTTGTCACACTACAAGCAGATCACTACTAGTTTAGCACATGCTTAAACCATCCAACGTTGCGTCAGAATGCACCATTCTAATCCTTTCAAAAATGGGAGGTGACAGCCCCCTCCCACAGAGTCCGACATTGGCCCTACGCGTCACGATGAGATCGGTGCCCTCTGCTACCTTGTAAGTGCCACATCCATTAGAGCTAATGGAAAACCCTGGTGTAGACCGTTCAGGAAGTGGTGAACTACACAATATTAGCATGCCAAGAATAGAATGCATTTCTTGCATTCAGCAAATGGGATATAGAGGAGTAGCTCGTTTTGGGGGGAAAAAGGGAGAAAATTATTACTTTGGATTATGTTTGGTTATTCAGTCAAAGTAGGACAGAATAAGGATTTATGCAAGTGAGTAAGCGGCCACCAAAAGCTCAGTCCCGCCGGTTACCGTTAAATCCAGTATTTGAATGTGTTGAGTAGTGCGTGCTTGAATTTCACCACACACAGACAAGGGCGTATGCCTGGGGTCCACTCGGAGTGTATTTAAAAACCCTGAATGAGAATGAACTTTGCTTCACAGTAACTGCATGTCTTATCAGCCCCCTCAGGTGATAATGGATAAAACTTGCTATGAGGTGTGTGACCTTTTGGAAGGTTGCTATTGTAAACCTCTTAAGGCAATTTATTATATCTTTGATTTAAGTGAGTTTGAGATGACCCCAATCAAACTGTACTGCAAAATATGCAAATGTCCCAAAATCTAAATATATTCCCTAAGTCGGAAAGTATTTTTGTGCTGTACTGAATGTTATATAGGGACTGAAATAGAAAAATAAAAACATTCTACATGCATGCCTGTCAATTATGAATACATGTAGTGAAGGCTCCCGTACATATGTACAGTGTTTCACATACAAGTGTGCTGTATCAAAACTATCCAGTTGTGATGAAACCTGGTTATTGTTTAGTACAATTTATTAAGGGGATACCTGTCATATCTCTGCCTGTCTTTACATTTTTACATGTACAGTACTTGGAGGATGGCCAGAGATTTTGCATCACCCTATAGAATTTTGCTACACAAAGTCAAATGAAACCTGCTGAATAATAAGATATTGAAGTATATACCGCTTTGCAGTTTTCCATAGCAACAAAAAATGAAAAATCTGTCAATTCAAAATCTAACATGAAATACTGTACTACTATTATGGCTTCTGGTAGTCTTTTGCGATATCACTTTATAGTTTATTTAATTTACATGATGTTAAATAAATTATGTTCATGTACTGTGTTTTTTTTTGTTTTTGTTTAGTTTTTTTTTTCTTTTTTTAATTGTCTCAATCTTAACATTCTAGGCCAGCATTTCTCAAACTGGGGGTCCCGACCCAAAAGTGGGTCGCAAGGCTATTGTAGGGGGGGGGGGTCGCGTGATCACAAAAATACTGACATAACCTTAAGATAAAGGGCTTCTGATTTTCGATTTTAACTGATAAAACACCCGATACAAAAATGCAAACACTGGAAATGGTTACTCAATTCACGTGGACTTCACCACTTTCCCATAAAAAAAAAAAAAAAAAAAAAATACTACAGTACAAAAAAACTAAACAAAAGCACCTGGGCAATGTCTCGCCTTCCTGACTGCTATCTATCACTGATTCGTTCTGAATACTTTAAACTAGGGGTCTCCAACCCTGGTCCTGGAGAGCCCCAATCCAGCAGGTTTTATAGGTGTCTTTACATCGTCACTGGCTAAAGATCTGGAACACCTGTTAATCTTGACTAATTAAACTAATAACTGGTTCAAATTAAGTAACTGAGAGCTTGGTTTTAGGTAGTGAGAATTTAAAACAGAATTGCAAATTGTGGCAAAATGTAAAAAAACGCCTAGACCCACAAAAACCCCCGAAGAATGTGGCCGTGACCATAATGATTCTGTTGTGGAAGACAGCAAAGGAAAGAAGGTACAACTACATTTTAAGTGCTGTCTATCGAGTTACTACTATTGTGACAGAAAAAAACGCCCAAGCATTTTGGAAAGTAACTGAAAACAGTAATTTCAGTAATTTCAATTTCAGTAATTTCATACAGTATATACAAAGTGAAAGCCCCGAAAAAAATAAAAAAGCAACAATTTACATAAAACTGAAATAGATAAAAAATAAGCACCGAAAAAAAACAAAAAACAAGAAGCCCTACTTAAGATCCTTAGCATTACATTACAGCGCATATACACTTAATCCTTAACAGTAAAGGATGTAATATGAAGCCATAGGTCCAGTTTACTAAGCGTCCAGATGCTTGCTTGTTTGTGCATATAGTTGTGTACGAAGTGCTAGCACTGGTCAAAAAAACTGTTCAAACTGTGTTCAGTTTTTTTTATGTTTCACACGGTTTCTCAATTTGCCACAATCCTTGGACAAGGTTATAATTATTGCTACAATCAGTGGCGACCAGCCTGTTAGCTGCGAAAGATTACACAGTAAATTTTTCAGACAGTAACACGTGTTTCTTAAATGTCTACGTACCCCTGAAGAAGAGACTTTGAAAGTGGAACTTAAAGAAGCAGGCATTATTTACAAATTAGAGGAGTACACTTAGGTACCGATAGTATGTGCAAGTTTTCGATGCTTCGTTCCATTACTGACGGCAAAATTAAATCTTAATTCACACAGAACAACCATCTTGAAGCAGAAACACAAATGACACAAATGGCAGGCTTGCTGTTGATTTAAACACTTCCGCCTCTGTGGGTCTAATATTATGCCATGGTTTAGTTTTGTAATCATCTGATTATTTATTTTACAGTTTAGATGTTTGGTCAAAGTAAAAGTGCATTTTATATTAGCTAAAGTATAATTTATTTAATCCTGAAAACCCTAGCTACCCCCCAGCCCCCTCTCTTGTGGATCTTGCCCCACACTCCACACACACTTTTAGAATTGATTTTTAAACCCACAGAAGAAGAGTTGCCCTTGTGCTTCATACAGGCAGGGCAGTGCAGCCTGGACCCTCATTATGTCAGCCGATCATGCTACACAAAGTTGTTTCCACATGAAGAGATAGTGCCAAGATTGGCGGGCTCCGTACAGGCCTATTTACTCTGAGAAGAGTATGTTCTTTGTAATAATAGTCTGCCAGGCGACACAGGCAAGCAGCGATCTTAAACTGATGGTAACAAAAGGGAGTGACACTGTATCAGTGGAGATGGGCGGCGATTTACAGAAAAAACAAGCAAAAAAAACAGGCATTTTGCTGTGGTTTCTGCTGTATGGTCTACAGTATTTTACTGTTAGAGTTGTCGTTATTTCTTTAGCCCACAGCCACAAAAAACATAACTGTTATTTTTGATCATTCTCTGCATTAGATCTAATAAATAAACATTCTCCTCTGTTGATGTTAATTTATGCCTCAGTGCTCATTATGAACATTCTCTTGCCAATACAATGCCAGAAACCCATTTCTCAGCAATTTAAATCACAATCTGTTTTGTGTGGGGTTTTTTTTATTATTATTTGTTTTATAATTCTTAACAGCTCATTTCTACATTCCTACCCCCCCTCCCCAAACCGTTCGGGCTCATTAAAGTGCATTTTGGAGCTTCAATTTTAGAAAAGTTAATTTAACAGTGATCATTTCGATAAAACATTTTAATCTGGTAGGATTTACATGCTCAACATTTGTTCTTTTTATGTAGAAGATTGTGTTGATTTGCTTAAAGCCAGCCATATTGACAAGTTGGTTTTAAGGCAGGCAGGGAGTTGGTTATGCTTGCATTCTGATGAAGTGCACAGACAGTAAACTAGCGGAATGTACTACAGTAAATGAAATCCACGGAATTGAACGTTGTTTAAGATATTGCCGTGAACAATGCAGACCGGCTACTTTGATTTGTTTAGCTACATGAGTCTGCAAGTTTTTTTTTTAATGTAAAATTCAGTTTTTTTTTTTTAGCACTCTCTGTAAAGAATGCATTGCTGGTGGGTTTTAAAGAGACTTGAAATATTTCCTGTAGACCAATTTGCAATTATATCAATTTGCAATCTACAGAATAATAGAAAAAAAAGATATTTGAAATTGTAGTGCATTTTGTTTCTATTGTATTGCCCCCAAATAAATCTACCAGAAGGTTGACAGTAAATGGTATTCAGCATACAAAAAAATCCTGAGGCATCCTTGTGATCTGCAGATATTGCATTATTGGCTCGAACGTCCATCCTCTAAACAACCTGGGAGTTTAAGGCAGTTTAAGCCCAAACTTGTCTAAAAGGACCTGCTGTGAATACATAAGATATATTTTAAATAAACACAGCAGCTGGCAGCACACACTATTTATTCATATTGAAACTATTATGAACAGACTTGACTAGAGCACAATTGCAGGCTTTTGTTGATGGTTTGAAATAGCTGTGCAGTAGTTAGAAACAGAGCTATTTCTGTCCTCCGCCCTGCCATGAATGCCAGTGGTACTGGAATCAGATTACCGTGACTGTATCGAGGGAGCACTGTTCTACTGCAAGTTGTTTCGTTATCGCCAACGGTTACTACCAAATGCAGTGTTTTGAAAACTGAAATGTTTGTGTGTGTTATCGAGTTTACCCACCAGCTTAAAGCAAACAAGGAAAACAAAAAGTATTAAATTCATTACGGCAGTCAAAAATATTCACTGAAATGTTCAAGCCCCAGTCTTCTGCCTTGGGGGTTGGGGGGGGGGGGGGGGGGGGGGGGGGGGGGGGGGGGGATATATATAATGTTGCTTTTGTAGTGCTTTTTACAGGGTTATAATACTGACTGCCTCCCCCCCAGCATGTTTTAGGAATAAACCTGCTCCAAGTATGTACTGTACCAAGTCAATATGTTTGTTGTGCTTTGTCACTGAATATGATGTCCATTATTTATTATAGATATTTCAAACAGAAAATCGCACTGAGATGGAAAATAATGCCTTTCAAAGGGGTGCTCTGTACATGGCAGCAGGCAAGTCACAATTTTAATATTATTAATGCCCTATATGATACAAGTTACACTGTACTGCACCATGGGCGGATTCAGAATGAAAGGCCCCAATGGAAAGCATGCACTGCAGCTGGGAGTGATGGTCATGGCAAATGTGTGGGCAAGTTATGTGAGACTTTGTCCAGGCAAATTACCTTCCGAATTGCCATCTCTTACGGCTTTTTATATAATAATCTTACAATGTAGTTAAAGTACTCTATTATTTATATTTCATGTTTTATTTTTTTTATCTGTTAATGTAATCTGGCAATACTCATTTTGTTATATTTTTACTACAAATTCCTGTTACTGTATAATTAAAAATAATTGTATTGTTTTTATAGGTCGGCCAGGGTGTCCTCGGCTCACCGTGCACCAGCGACCCCTGTGGTCTGGCCAGGCGCCTGCAGGCTTGCCTGTAAGGTGCCCAGAGCTGCGTTGTCCTCCAACGTTGTAGCTCTGAGGTGGCTGCACGGTGAGTCTGCAGTGTGTAAAAGAAGCGGTCGGCTGATGGCACACGCTTCGGAGGACAGCGTGTGTTCGTCTTCACCCTTCTGAGTCAGCACAAGGGTGGTAGCGGTGAGCTGAGTCTAAAAATAATTGGCCATTCCAAATTGGGGAGAAAATAATAAAAACAATTGGCGACTACTAAATAAAAAAAAAAAAGAAAACTTTTCCCTGCCCCCATTATAAGACACACAGACAGTACTATTGGGTAACAGTTAACACAGGAAGTGTTTATTGTTGTTCTTGTTACACTTGTGTCTCTTTATGTTGTATTTTAGTTTATAACTTTATTCTTGAACTGTAACCTTGTATTACAGTGTAACGTGTGTAAGTCGCTTTGGATAAATGCGTCTGCTAAATAAATAAATAAAAATGGTTACACTTTCAAATTCTAAGCAAGTTACAAGCTTACCAACGCCATTACTCAATAAATAAAACAAACATACTTGTTTTATTATTTTAAATATTACAAGTAGTTCCCTGTTGTAAAAAAATAAATGTATGTGTGTATATATATATATATATATATATATATATATATATATATATTTATTCATATTCATGTTAGTTCAACTCCGAGTCGGTCTTCGTCATCCGGACGGCTGTTGTTAAAACAGAGCTGCCTCATTCCAGCTACAGTTGGTCTGACTTTGGAATGGCACCACCTCCCTAATGTGCTTGCTGAAAAAATCTTAAACTGCCGGTTGATCCACTATGTACAGAGGAATGTCTGCTTTTACACACATTTTGACAAAATCTGAAACCGTTTCACGCTGTTCTTTGGCTGTTGTAAGACGCTGAAATGGTCCAAACACAGTGGTCTGTTTCAGTGTTTTCGATGGCCCTGCAGTTTCGGCCTCATCTTGTTTACGTTTCCTTGCATTCAATTTATGTTCAGCGCTTGCCATGTGTTCTACAATGGTCTATCTACGAGTGTAACAGTACATTACCATCTACGTGAAATACGTGCTTGCCAAACTCGTTGACCCGATCTTTAGGGGTGATGTTTAATGTTTTTGGCATCTTTGAACAGCTCTAAATACTGAAGTAAACTGAACATTACTACCGGAAGCAGTTTTATTAGACAGGTGTGTTTATGTAAATTTAAAGCAACGTTGCTGTGTTAATGTTTATATATTATACGTGTAATGATTTAGTTATTATCAAACAAACAAAAAAAGCCTTGCATTTTTTTTGCCCTTCCCCAAGTGTAAAACTAAAAAATATCTCCAAAAACGTAGAAAATCTGTGTTTTTCTGTGTTATTCCACAGCAAACGGATTCCTAGGATCCCTGATAATAACTAATTGAATTACTAATTATGGGGCTCCTGAGTGACACAACCGGTAAAGGCGCTCCTCGTGGAGTGCAGGACGCGCCCTATAGCCTGGAGGTCGCCGGTTTGAGTCCAGGCTATTCCACAGCCGACCATGGATGACCAAGTTGCGGCACACAATTGGCCGAGCGTCGCCCGGGTGGGGAGGGCATAGGGTGGCCAGGGTGTACTCTGCTCACCACGCACCAGCGACCCCTGTAGGCTGGTCGCGCGCCTCCGGGCTTGCCTGTAAGCTGTCCAGAGCTGCGTTGTCCTCCGACACTGTAGTTCTGAGGTGGCTGCATGGCGGGCCTGCAGAGTGAAAAGAAGCGGTCGGCCGACGGCACACGTTACGGAGGACAGCGTGTGTCCGTCTTCGTTGCTCCCGAGTCAGCACAGGGGTGGTAGCGGTGAGCTGAGCCTAAAATAATACAATTGGCTATTTCAAATTGGAAGAAAAATTGGGTAAAAATCAATTGCCGACTACTAAATTAAAATATTCTATTTACTCAAATTTAAGTTGTACTTTTGTGGCCAAAATAAAATTTCAATTGTAGGGGGAGCGACTTGTATTCAAGGTTTTTAGTTAGGGTGCCAATTTTATATTTGCACATGTCAATTATTCTGGTGCGCTTGAACAAGACCAACTTTACACAGTACTGCCCACTACAGGTATTACTCTCGGTACAGTACCGATATATTAAAATGGCTGCACAGCAAACTTCATGAACATTTTTTAATGCAACTTTTAAAAGAAAAGTAATTTTGTTTGCTGAAGAAAAGAGAAACTGCGACATCTAATATGTGTCAGAAGATGGAGAAGCAATCAAAAGGCTATGTAATACTTTAATATTACCAGTGTAGTACTTGTTGAAATGATCAGTGTGGGTCCGGCTTCAGAATGAACAATCATTTCTTTCTCTATCTTTCTTTCTCTATCTGGAGGAGCACAAGAAACAGAATCACTAAGGTATGTACTGCTTAATGGCGGATTCTCCATCGCCCTCTGATTCTCTAACTTACTCACTGTTATTATGGTCTGTGCCTGGTTAACTACGGGAACCTCTCTAGTGTAAACTCCAAAGTGCTAACTCAAACTTAAAATGAACTACACATTTCTGTCTTGCACTAATTTTGCAGTGTCACATTGGCCAAATTAAACAAACGAGGACAATAAAGCAGACTGAAATAAAGTTGAAGGTAATTTACCCTTTCGCAGCTACCATGAACTGCAATGACTGTCATTCAACACTGAAAGTACTGTACTGTACTCTGTACATATTTTCTTTTGCCATTTGCATTTGTAATATAGTAGGTGACGTACTCTGATGCTTTAATGTACAGTAATACAGAGTTCCCTGCTGGCACCTAGGAATTTAAAAAGTAATTTAACCGTTAATTATTGTTTTTTTTCATTACAAGTTAAGAACATAAGAACATAAGAAAGTTTACAAACGAGCCCATCTTGCTCGTTTAGTTGTTAGTAGCTTATTGATCCCAGAATCTCATCAAGCAGCTTCTTGAAGGATCCCAGGGTGTCAGCTTCAACAACATTACTGGGGAGTTGGTTCCAGACCCTCACAATTCGCTGTGTAAAAAAGTGCCTCCTATTTTCTGTTCTGAATGCTATCTAATCTCCATTTGTGACCCCTGGTCCTTGTTTCTTTTTTCAGGTTGAAAAAGTCCCCTGGGTCGACATTGTCTCTACCGTTTAGAATTTTGAATGCTTGAATCAGATCACTGCGTAGTCTTCTTTGTTCAAGACTGAATAGATTCAATTATTTTAGCCTGTCTGCATATGACATGCCTTTTAAACCCGGGATAATTCTGGTTGCTCTTCTTTGCACTCTTTCTAGAGCAGCAATATCCTTTTTGTAACGAGGTGACCACAACTGAACACAATATTCTAAATGAGGTCTTACTAATGCATTGTAAAGTTTCCTTCCCTTGATTTTAAATTCAACACTTTTCACAAAGTGTCTAGATGAAGACATTTCTGAGTCAACATAAACTCCTAGGTCTTTTTCATAGATCCCTTCTTCAATTTCAGTATCTCCCATATGATATTTATAATGCACATTTTTATTGCCTGCGTGCAGTACCTTACACTTTTCTCTATTAAATGTAATTTGCCATGTGTCTGCCCATTTCTGAATGCTGTCTAGATCATTTTGAATGACCTTTGCTGCTGCAAGAGTGTTTACCACTACTCCTATTTTTGTGTCGTCTGCAAATTTAACAAGTTTGCTTACTATATATAAAAAATCAAGCAGGTTAGTTAGACACAATCTCCCTTTCCTAAAATCATACTGACTGTCTACCAGGATACTGTTACCATATAGGTAATTTTCCATTTTGGATCTTATTATGGTTCCACAAGTTTACATATAATATAAGTCAGGCTTATTGGTCTGTAGTTACCTGGTTATCTGGCCCAGGGGATTTGTTTATTTTAAGAGCTCCTAGTCCCTTTAACACTTCTGCCTCTGTTATGCTAAAGTTATTTAAAATTGGATAGGAACAGGTCAACGTGGGGCATGTTGTCCGTATCCTCCTTTGTAAAAACCTGTTAAAAGTAATCATTTAATATATTTGCTATTTTTTTTTTCTTCGTCTATGATTTTGCCATTTGTGTCTCAGACACAAATGCAGGTCACATTTAAATGTGATTGCATTCAGGGTCTTTTTTTGTGTCCGTATTTAGGGGTGCGACTTGAATTCGAGTAAACACGGTAATAATAATAATAATAATAATATATTATTATTATTATTATTATTATTATTATTATTATTATTTAATAATAATAATAATAATAATAGTAATAATAATAATAATAATAATAATAATAATAATAATTACCCATTACATAAAACATTCATTACAATACCACCATAAATAGCATTCAGGTCCATAGCTATGACCAAGATTTTATCTGTATTTCTTTTTATTTTATTATATTTATTTATTTTGTATTCAATTTTTGTTTACTTTTTAGTTTGTACCATGGATGATTGTGTGTTTTTGTTTGAAATTAAAAAAGTGTAAGGCATAAATATGACTGAATCGCCTTGGGTTTCATCGTAGAGAATTTAAATGACCTAACCTTAACCTAGCCCTATCCTTAGCCCTAACCCAAACCCTATCCCTAAACCTAATCCCCATTAGGGTGTGGGCTCCTATTTTAATTATCCACAGTGGACTATAAGCAGAGGGGTCATATGTGACTATTATTGTAGTTAGTTAGTTAGTTGTGTATTATGAGAGTATTGTGACTGCCTATGGGATACATCCTACAATATCATAAATTACTTCACAAGTTCAGTTAAAAGCACTGTGTAAGGTAAATACCGGCGCTCAGTTCTCAAAAGATTATGAAATGTTTGCCGTGGTCAACAGAGATTGGATCTATGTTGTAAATTTAGCAACTGTAGCACCCCTTATCTGATTGAATTTGTAGAATGTAAAATGTAAATAAATAAAAGCATTGTACCAGAGGATTATAGTACTGTGAATATTCAGCTCATAATCTATTATTGTTCTCACAGTAAAAAATAAAAATAAAAATCTATGTATATATATTTTTTTCTTGGTTATTTTTTTAATCAGTACAATAAAGATGCTTGTATGTTTAAAAAAACCAAAAAAAAACATGAAATGTTATTCCTGAATAACATACAGTAAACATGACAGCACAGTGAATTTAAATGGTTCAGGCACAGTTGAATGGTGTGGGCTGTCAGAGTTTCCCATTATTGGCTGCTGCCTGCTGATAGAGACATCAGTTGATAGGGAGGGAAGGGGAACAAGTTACCATCTCTGCAGGAGACCAGAGCTGGAGCCTTCACAGCGAGCCTGGGCTCCCACATCCTGCAATAGGTTAGATAACCATGCAGAGCGTAGTGTCCCTTATAGGAGTGTCCCATAGCGAACGCATAGCAAAGTGTAATAAAACAGAGTGAAAGAATGGTAAAGCAGACTGTAGGTAAGCATTGTAAAGACCAGCGAGGCATGGTAAAGGACATTTTAAAAAGACATGGCAAACTAGGGTGAACTGCGGTAAATGTATAATAAAATATAACCATAGGAAAAGCATGATAAAACTGCAAAAATACTTGGGTAAAATGTTATAAGGGGCCACTGAGTGTTAACATAAAAACAGAAGGTTTGTAGAAAATTCTCTCTCTCTCTCTCTCTCTCTCTCTGTGTATGTGTGTGTATATATATATATATATATATATATATATATATATACAGACGTGCTCAAATTTGTTGGTACCCTTACAGCTCATTGAAATAATGCTTCATTCCTCCTGAAAAGTAATGAAATCAAAAGCTATTTTATCATGTATACTTGCATGCCTTTGGTATGTCATAGAATAAAGCAAAGAAGCTGTGAAAAGAAATGAATTATTGCTTATTCTACAAAGATATTCTAAAATGGCCTGGACACATTTGTTGGTACCCCTTAGAAAAGATAATAAATAATTGGATTATAGTGATATTTCAAACTAATTAGTTTCTTTAATTAGTATCACACATGTCTCCAATCTTGTAATCAGTCATTCAGCCTATTTAAATGGAGAAATGTAGTCACTGTGCTGTTTGGTATCATTGTGTGCACCACACTGAACATGGACCAGAGAAAGCAAAGGAGAGAGTTGTCTGAGGAGATCAGAAAGAAAATACTAGACAAGCATGGTAAAGGTAAAGGCTACAAGACCATCTCCAAGCAGCTTGATGTTCCTGTGACAACAGTTGCAAATATTATTAAGAAGTTTAAGGTCCATGGAACTGTAGCCAACCTCCCTGGGCGCGGCCGCAAGAGGAAAATCGACCCCAGAGTGAACAGAAGGGTAGTGCAAATGGTAGAAAAAGAACCAAGGATAACTGCTAAAGAGATACAAGCTGAACTCCAAGGTGAAGGTACGTCAGTTTCTGATCGCACCATCCGTCGCTTTTTGAGCGAAAGTGGGCTCCATGGAAGAAGACCCAGGAGGACTCCACTTTTGAAAGAAAAACATAAAAAAGCCAGACTGGAATTTGCTAAAATGCATATTGACAAGCCACAATCCTTCTGGGAGAATGTCCTTTGGACAGATGAGTCAAAACTGGAGCTTTTTGGCAAGTTACATCAGCTCTATGTTCACAGATGAAAAAATGAAGCTTTCAAAGAAAAGAACACCATACCTACAGTGAAACATGGAGGAGGCTTGGTTATGTTTTGGGGCTGCTTTGCTGCGCCTGGCACAGGGTGCCTTGAATCTGTGCAGGGCACAATGAAATCTCAAGACTATCAAGGCATTCTGGAGCGAAACGTACTGCCCAGTGTCAGAAAGCTCTGTCTCAGTCGCAGGTCATGGCTCCTCCAACAGGATAATGACCCAAAACACACAGCTAAAAGCACCCAAGAATGGATAAGAACAAAACATTGGACTATTCTGAAGTGGCCTTCTATGAGTCCTGATCTGAATCCTATCGAACATCTATGGAAAGAGCTGAAACTTGCAGTCTGGAGAAGGCACCCATCAAACCTGAGACAGCTGGAGCAGTTTGCTCAGGAAGAGTGAGCCAAACTACCTGTTAACAGGTGCAGAAGTCTCATTGAGAGCTACAGAAAACATTTGATTGCAGTGATTGCCTCTAAAGGTTGTGCAACAGAATATTAGGTTAGGGGTCCCATCATTTTTGTCCATGCCATTTTCATTTGTTTTATTATTTACAATATTATGTTGAATAAAAAATCAAAAGCAAAGTCTGATTTCTATTAAATATGGAATAAACAATGGTGGATGCCAATTACTTTTGTCAGTTTCAAGTTATTTCAGAGAAAATTGTGCATTCTTCGTTTTTTGTGGAGGGGTACCAACAAATTTGACCACGTCTGTATATATATATATAGATATAGATATATATAGATATATATAAACACAGCAGGGAGGGGGTTAAAATCCTCCCTGCATAAAACATGCGCAGGCACATTTTTGTTACTAGTTTATTGTTTTGTTTTATTGTTTAATTAGATTTGTTAATTGTTTTATTATTAATTATCCCCTGCACCTGGTAGTTATTGTTAAATTAGAACCAGGTGCAGGGTATTTAAAGAGTGCAGTCAGTTGGCTCAAGGCTGCTGTGTGGAGAGCCTGCTTGTCTGTGTGCTCAAGCGTACAAATGAAAAGGTTGTGTGTAAAACCCTTTTTGTGTGTTGTTGGAGTTTTGTGTAGCAGGTAAACGGCTTTGCCGTCCTGCAGTATAGTTGAGGTTCCTGCGTGTTTAGTTAGTGCTCAGTAGAGCTAGGTGTTTATTTTGGTTTTTGTTTTGTGGATTAAAAATAGCGCAACCGCGCTTAAAATCCAATTCCTGTGTCCTGGGTCTGTGTTTTAAAGGGGCAACTATTTAAGTTTTAACTGCCTCCAAGTTCACTATACTGGGCCTCTGATTTTGTTAGAACCCTGAAGACTCATAGAACGAAATAAAAGCTGATGTATTTCCTACTCTCCTTTTGGCTGGACTCATCCAACATATTCCTAAACTGCATCCTGTTCCACAGTCCAAAATGTTGTTGGTCAGGAAGGGATTGCACTATTTATACTTTTTTAGTATCCTGCCTCTTCTAAACATTTTAGAATTTATTTCTGATGAATACAGTAACTGGAAATGCTGTGTTATCTAAGATTTAAAGCAATGTGCTAGACAAGTTATCTGATCTTACCTACAGTACTAGTACTGTAGTACACTAACTGTATAAAATATAGGTCAAATCTGACATCTTGTTTTTTTCCTCCCCATGGTAAATCATTTGTATTTGTAATGTATTTTTCTTCAGTCTGTGACGCATGTGTTTGTCGAGATAAGCAGATATTTCAGAATGGCTAACCTGATGGCTGTGTGCTTTTGAAGAAGCTCTTGTATGTTTCCCATGTATTTCCCATGTACAGTGTGGTGGTTGCCAAATACTAAATGAATGAATCTTTGTTTTATTGCTTGCTACCTTATCGAAAAATAAATATTCTGTTTCAGATGTGACAGTTTAACAAGAAATAATAATTTACTTCAGCAGCATGGGGTTAAAATGGATGCCATTTACATTTGCAATTTAACTGTGCATAGTGTCAGTTTAATATTGTTTCTGTATTCAGGTGAAGTGCAATGTGTAATAGTTCTAGGTAATCATTGTGCAGGGTTTGTTTAGATTACAGGATATTAAAAGTGCTTGGGTATTGTCAATAGGCAGGGTACAAATTTTTTTACAGATGCTGCTGAAAAGTAAATTAAACCTGAAGTAGGACTATGTGCAACACAGGACTTCATAATGAAATGTCCTTCTGTGTGAAGTGGCAGTGATTAGGTATATGCTTCTCTCCAATGTGTTTTATGTTTAGTGAACAACAAATATAACAGGCCTTTTAAGCTTTTAGCGAAAGAGCACAAGGAATGAAAATAGCTGCCTTTTATTTGTTCCAGTGCTGGCTGTTGAGTGTCTTGTCATAGAGGAGGCAGGCTGCTGCTAAGAGAGACACTCAGCAGCATAAGAACAATAAAATCAAGGTTCTGGAATGACCTAGTCAAAGTCCCGATCTAAATCCGATTGAGAATCTTTGGTATGAGTTGAAGGCTGTGCACAAGAGAAGTCCTCAGAATTTGAATGAACTGGAACAATTTTGTATTGAAGAATGGTCAAAAATCACTAAAGAATCATGCCAAAAGCTCATTGACAAATATCCTAATCATTTAAAAGAGGTTATTATTGCTAAAGGTGCCTCAGCTAGCTATTAATTTCATTTTCCTTGTCAGGGTATGAATACTTTTGAATTAGCATTTTTGGACATCTATTTCTTGTAACTTTTTCCTCATCCACAAAAGCAAAACTTTTGCTACAAAAGATTTTTCCTATAATAATTTGTTTTTGAAAAATTTGTAGAAATTATACATTTCCATTGGGGTATGTAATCTCTCTCTCTCTCTCTCTCTCTCTCTCTCTCTCCCTCCTCTCTCTCTCTCTCTCTCTCTCTCTCTCTCTCTCTCTCTCTCTCTCTCTGAGTTATACCCCCACAATATATTTTTATTAAAGACCAGAACCCAAGAAAATGCAAAACAAACCATTCTTTAAAAAACTTTTTTTTTTTTAAAGACGTGTGACTTAAAAGAAAAATAAATCCTCCATCTGCATATTTGTTTGTTAAACGAGAAAGAACAACAAACCGTCACATCTCATTGGCTGTGAGTTCCAAGAAGACGGCAGTGGAGTATTCTCATCCTCTAAGAAAAAGAGTAAATAGACTGAAGATAAATGTAGTAATTAGAAAATGTAAAATGTGTAATGTAGAGAACAATCAACAGGCGCATGGGCAATGCATTGTAGACAGAGCACAGAATGAATCGGCTTGCTTTACATACTGTAGCGTAATTAATACAAATCTCAAATACGTTATTGGAGCCCCCATTGCATTTTTACCACTTCAGCATGTCAGTGTAATTATAATGGCACTCAGTGGTGCTGGAGGGAGTGTTTATTATAATTATAGCACAGCTTGGTATATTCATTTGGTTTAATTTCGTTTTCTGTACAGCTACGTAATATGCGTCTGCCACAGGCACCACACAGATTCCCGACAGGGACAGTGACATCTTCTTTATAATAAGTAAAATAACAAACCAACAAAAATATAAAAGAAACAGGAGGTGATGCTGTCAGAATGCAATGTGGACTACAAGCTGCTGCTTTTGACTTTGCTAGTTGCACTGCAGTATAGCCCATTATAAATATGTAACCTACAAGTCAAAATGAAACGGGTTGAATGGGACAACAAACTGTGCCTGTGTCATATAATGTGCTGTAGTAAAATAATAATTGCAGGGTTTCAGTTAAGTTCAAGTAATAATTCAAATAGTTAGTGGGTGGAAAAAATGAGTAATACCACTAGATTATAAAATGCAAATTATTTCTCTTTTCCTTTTAATAAGCAACCATGTAAAGCCCTTTTAATTTGTATACAACTAGCTACAGCTTGTAATTTAGCTGTATTGTGGAAAGTGTCATTTTCATCCACACAGCTTTATAATATAAGATTTAATTACTGTACCAAGCCTGAGTTTGCAGCCCATGTTTTATTCGCCTCCCTTGCTGGGATTCAAAATGTATTTAAATTTGAATGTGACCTTTTATGGTTCTGCCAATATAACTAACAGTCTGGGTGCTTGTTTAGCCTTTTTGAATAGGACCTGCTGTACTGTGTACAGTATGGCATCCCTGGTAATCAGTTTAAATAACTAGAGGTACTACAAGAAAAAACACAGGCAATCATATAAGGTTTATAGACCTAAATTAAACAGCTAAATTCAGATAATTACTTTTCTTGGGTCAGACTGAATCTGCTTAGCAGTGGGTCATCATTTACTATTATTATTATTATTTGTTTATTTAGCAGACGCCTTTATCCAAGGCGACTTACGGAGACTAGGGTGTGTGAACTATGCATCAGCTGCAGAGTCACTTACAATTACGTCTCACCCGAAAGACGGAGCACAAGGAGGTTAAGTGACTTGCTCAGGGTCACACAATGAGTCAGTGGCTGAGGTGGGATTTGAACCAGGGACCTCCTCGTTACAAGCCCTTTTCTTTAACCACTGGACCACACAGCCTCCTCCTTTAGAACATGGCTTATGTCATTTAGATTTTTTTTTGTGTATATATATATATATAGAAAACAATTGAGCGCAAACAGCCAATCAGCTTCTATTTTGCATAGATGCCCACTGGAACGTTGAAGTGCTTAACTGTGAATTACATTTTAAATCAATCAGTGCATAAGTACAGGATTTTTCCCTTAACATTCTAATCTACAACTAATCTTATAACATAAAAGGCTACATAAACATTGATACTTTCTGACGCTGGTCTAGAGACAAGGAAAATCATGTCTGTAACAGGACACCGTAATGAAGACTCAATTCACAGCTACTGGACAGCAAATCAACAGGAAAGACACGATTGGTCCACAATTCTGTCATCAGCTGGATCCAAACAACACCCTTCCTCAAAGCCAGCCAGTCAAACTGCCAACCCTATTTCAGTTCTTTACGCACCAGCCAATCCACTCCCTGCCAGCTTGAAGTTGAAGTTTAGAGTCTGACTCTATACTACACAGACTATTAAACAATCCTACAGTTCATTTATCTGGCAATGTCACAATAATAATAGAAAATGTTTTCTCTATGTGTGTGTCGTTTTTCTATTCTAATTATGTTAGGGACTATTTTCCTCAGCGCAAGGTTACCCAGCAAAATATCAGAAGTTCAAGGTAAATACAGGTTTTTTTTAAAAGAGAAATAAAGAAATAAATCGTTTTCTAATAGCGATAGAGCCCTCTCGACGCGGGCTCTACCGTGTGGTAGATGACCTTGACTTTCGTTAGGGCCCTCGCCTACGACTCGGGATGCATAACTCCAGTCGTGGTCATCTACCACACGATAGAGCCCGCATCGATGGGGTCTATCGCTTAAATATCTATCTATCTATCTATCTATCTATCTATCTATCTATCTATCTATCTATCTATCTATCTATGTCTATCTGGTGACGGTAAAAGTCAGAATACTGGCAAATCTTAAGATTTATTGGTAAAGGTCAACATTTACCATGTAAAGCAGTGTAAATGTCCGAAAAGTAATATATTTCTTCTTAATTCCAGACATTTACCGATAAGCTTCTGTAAATCATAAGATTAACCGGTAAATGTCTGAAAAGCAGTTTATTTCTTCATAGTTCAATACATTTACCACCTTGGTAAATGTTGACAGTTTCCAGTAAAAGTTAAGATTGACCAGATTCAGACTTACTGTAATATATATACAGTCACCCTTGGTTAACTCGACTGGTGGATAACTCGACACCTTCGCTTAATTCGACAGACAGTCTTGGTCCTGAATTCTCAATCTAAAATATATGCATCCTGCCTCTTCATTTTTTAATTCGACACCATGCTTTACTCGTAACTCGACACGTATTAACAATACCAATGGGATAAAACCTATAATAAAGACTAGTGGATACCTCGACACTGTCGTTTCACATGACTCAACTCTGAATGGAAACGGATACATTCACTCCTTCACAACTACCAAGTGCAGCTGGTTACAGTATCAGTGCACTGCGCAATGAGTCAGAAGCAAAAAATGAGTTCTTGTTCAATTGACTTTAAAGCTCAGGTTATTCGGGATAACAAGCTTGTCAGCAGAACTTTCAAAGCACGTGTTTCTGCATGCGAAACAATCGACAATGCTTGATTCTCTATGTGAAACTAAGTTGTTATTGTTTTTGTTCACCGAGTTAATTCTGTGTAATGTACATTTGTTAACTTTTGCTATTTAAGTTGTCTAATTAGACAGTACAAACCAATATCTAAAAGTATAGTCAGTTTGTGCACAGTTTGTGGTTGGATTGTTTTCGTAAAAATAATGCTGTAGTTATTTTATGAATTCCTATTTCAATTGAACTATACGAGTTGTACCGAGTGTAGTGTCCAGAAATGTACTGCTGCCCCTTTAAGTAATGCAGCATAACCAATATTAGCACAAAGGAAGTAAGGTCAAGAACCGGGAGGATTAGACAGTGTGTGGATAGACACCGCCAGAATAGCAGCAGCAGAGTGGTAGATTACTGCAGGAGAATAGTAATAAACATCATTAATGTTAACTAATAAACATGGAAGTTCATGTGAATTGAGACCCACCTGTGCATCTGAATCTTCATTACATGTTTACTAAAGTGTAAGGACATTACACTGAGTTTGTACAGTACTGTCCTGTAACTGATTCATTCACTCCAGTTCTTTAAACCGTTTTCATAAGAACATTTAACTAAAAATAAACTTGTAAATACTGTAATACTATAAATGTGGCATGGCATCCCCGTGGGGTGTGGAGTTCACTGTGGTTAACTCAACACCTTGGATAAGACGACGCTAAATGGCATCCCCGTGGGGTGTGGAGTTCACCGTGGTTAACTCAACACCTTGGATAAGACGACTCTAAATGGCATCCCCGTGGGGTGTGGAGTTCACCGTGGTTAACTCAACACCTTGGATAAGACGACGCTAAATGGCATCCCCGTGGGGTGTGGAGTTCACCGTGGTTAACTCAACACCTTGGATAAGACGACTCTAAATGGCATCCCCGTGGGGTGTGGAGTTCACCGTGGTTAACTCAACACCTTGGATAAGACGACGCTAAATGGCATCCCCGTGGGGTGTGGAGTTCACCGTGGTTAACTGTGTATTATATCAGTGGCGTTGAAGCTGAAAAATGAGCGCATGTGAGAGTTCAGATCGAATTCGATACCGTACAGTATTCCTTACTTCTCCACAGTATACTGTACCAGTCTTCTAAACACTGGGTTAAGTACACTTTTGCTTTTTTTTACCTGGAGATAAGTAGCACATCAAAGCCATATAGCTTATTGTTATTGGGTGTTACTGTAAGTCTCAGTGAAGTGTGGGGATTGCACATTTATTCTACAATTGTCCTGTGTGCACTGTCTTTATCGATCAATAATAGCTTTCTGCATTGCTTTGCAGAAGCTATAATGACATACACACTATTTAATTTTTTTTGTCAGCTTTATAAAGCAACCAGCTCCTGCTGGCCCCCTCGTGGTGTTTTAGTGTATGTGATTACAAAGCAGCATTACCACTAAGGTGGAGCCTTGTTTTGTAGCAGCGGTTGAAAAGGAACTTTGTGGTTTAGAGCAAATGGTTCTTGTTGCAATAAATCAACAGGAAATGTTATATAACAAGCCCCTTTTTAAACTCTGTTTCAAATGCTGTACACACCCTTGATTTATTTTAAGTTAGTGAAAGGGGGACTGTGGCACAACTTTGTTTATTTTTTTTCCTCAAGAATGAAAAGTGCAGGCAGATATGGATAAAAAAAAGGAAAAACAAATTCTACATGTGTTTCTGTTATATAAAAAAATCAAATGTTACCTTTTTATTGATGTGTTTATTATTAGTATAAGTAGACTTTTATATATTATAGACAATGTTGTACATACAATATCTGATAGTGTTCATGGACATTTTTTGTATTGTACTTTGCTACATAGAGGACCTGGTTTCTTCCCAAGCATCTGACTCTAAACCAGCGGTGTAGTCGAGCTGGAACGTGCTGGAACATTCTTCCGCTACTGTTTTCTATAGGTAGCAGTGGTGTAATGCACTTTATGGAAATACTTGTAGAAATGTATGTGGTACTAGAAGTTCAGTATACAAGTTATAGATTTAGGACTACACCACTACTCAACATCCTGACATCAAACTCTCCAGACTTAAGAAACGCAGTTCAGAATATGCGTTAACTTGATTAGGTTCTGCAGCGTTTACCGCCCTCAGCTTTGCCTCAGGGTAATGAAGTGCCTGAGCTAATGATTACTTCACCCCTTGTTCACAGCAGGGGCTCTAATCAATCAATCAATCAATCAATCAATCAATCAAAGAACCATTTTGTATTCTGCTAATACACCAGGCAGCCTTTTATAAGTTAATGATGTTATTGATTATGTTTTTTAAAGGGCAGATTAAGTCTGTGTTCATAATGGGTCCCTAGAGGGTCTGACGAAAGGAACTGAGTGCACTTGCAAACTGCCTTGTGAGCCAGCATTAATGTAGGTCCAGTACTGCCCAACACAGTAAGTGGATTGTGGTGTCATGCTGATGAGGGCTGAGAAACATTCACAGAGGCCTGGAATCAGCAGATAATGTACCTCCATAGTAAAAAGCCCGCACCTGCTGTATACACCAGGATATCCATTTCCTGTCCTTTGTTCTTACCACCTTAAAGAAAAGGTGGTGCAAAAACAGTGCCCTTGATGGCAGTGGCCTTTTACACAACCAATGCTCTCCAGTCAGGGTTCTCCTCAGTCCTTTTCAGCCGGGCGGTCCGCCTGGCTGAAAAAAACCCGATCCGCCCGTCTTGCAGATGCTACGGGGACTTTAACAATAAGGATGGATTGCGCGTCTAGCAGACTAGTTAGATCAGTTGCGCGTTGCTGTTTGAAAAAAAATCTTAGAACCACATGACGGCTGTGTTACGTCTTGACACAACATTTAACCAATCAGAGAGTTGAAGGGGCGGGTTTTCTGTGTTAAGCACTTTGAGGGGCTAAAACGTTAAAAATGACTTTTAAAAAATAAACAATTATTTTCAAGCAAAAATAGTGACAATGAATGCAGGAGGTCAAAATAAGCCGGTGATCGGCGCAATCCACCACCTAATACCATATTTGCGCCGGCTACTTTATTAAAAAAATATTACGATTATTTTCGGGTATTATCATTCAGTCCATTTTTTGTCGTATTATTGTACTGTAAGGTGATATGTAGTACATAACAGCTATACATATGCACCAAAAAACAAAACAAAAAAAAGCGTATGCCTTTTGTTGTGATATCGTAACAATATGTACCCAGGTGCTTGAGAGATATTAGGGGTTCATTTATAGAGGCTGTATGCCTTTAAGAAAAAAGTCGTGATGGGATATCAGCTGTTGTCAGCTGACATACAAATGCTTAAGGGCAGAGGTGTGGGATTATTACACTGCGGTTTCATGTAACAGTTATGATGATTAATAAATGTGTGTGAGTACTGTTGTGTTTAAAAAAAATGATTAAAATGAACAGTTGCATTCAAAAAATGTAGACTATCGAAAAACAAAAATAGGCATTAACAAAATGACTTGAAAACTTAACATAAAGAAAACAATTTAAATAAGCTCAATAATTAAGCTAAAAACGAAATTTAAAGGTTACCGTTTTTTTTTTTTTTTTTTTGTTTTTTTTTGGTAACTCCAATAAACCACCGTTCTCTTTCCCCAGTCAAATCGTAGAGTGCCTAAATATGAACCGTAATTTACCAGAATAAAAAAAACAGTCATGAAAAAGAAAATGTAGGACACAAAAAAGCGCAACCAGATATATTCAACGAAAAACAACACATTATTGAAATTCGTTGTCGTATTATATTTTAAAGGTAAAAGGCAAGTTTATTTTTCCGTTAAAAGTGCTCCCGGCTATAATGTTCTGCCAATACGACTGTACATACTCCCGTGGAGAACCCTGCCTGTGGTTTACTGTTGTGTTGGTATATATATATATATATATATATATATATATATATATATATATATATATATATATATATATATATATAAATACTGTACTTGATCAAACAAATAAATAGAAACTACTGTACAGTGGTGTGACAGAGGCTTATCCTGTCTGTCCTAAGCTGTGGGGTCAAACATAGAAGCGATGTGTTTTTAAATCTAGAATAACTCTCCTGCAGATTGTCTTGTTTATTTATTTGTTTGTTAAAGTAGAAACGGGCTGCTCTTTATTTTTGCTGTAGGCAGTACTTAGCCAGCCTGGCAGCCTGTGTGTTAATCAAACACACAGCGAGTGTGATTTCAGAAGTCTTCTTCACACCTGTGTTCAGGAAACCAAATAGACTGCTCCTTTGAGGGTAGTGCTGAGAGAGCGTGGCTTGCTCTGGCGACTATTTTTAAATGTTTGCTCTACAATAATCAGAATACAGTGTAAGTCAAAGCCAAATGTTTTTAATTAAGAGCCCAAGAAGTGAATCTCTTGCTCAAATTGAGATTGCCATGGACCTTCTATTCATGCATGAATTGAGGATCTGTTCATGTTGAAGATTAGCTTGTAGGTGAACAGTACAAAGCTCTTTGAACGGGCAGTTTTAAATGGAATGGTGCTAGCTTCAGTAATAATTTAAGATTAATTTGCTTTGGGATAACGTGTTAAAAAGTACAAACAGATTAAATTGCTATTGGTACCTAATGTTGTTAAAGTGTAAGTAGAATAAAGGGAAACTATGATAGTTGCACTAAGGCTGCATCCACACTGGACAGAGTGACGCTAGTGAGGCGAGCGAAGTCGCCGACTCAATCCACACCAAACACGACTTGGAAACGATCGAAAAGACTGGAAATAAATACATGACCCTGCCCGTGCATTCGTATTGGTCATACTAGAGATGGGCTGTCCCATTACAAAATAGGGCTTGTTTTGATAAAAGGTTACCACCCTGACCTTCGGCAACTCCGTAGTAAAATAAAGGTTGGACTAAAATCTATAGATCAGAGTTACTGAACATCCCTATATATCCAACAGCAGTATTGTTGTTATTATTATTAGTAGTAGTAATTGTACAGATGTAGTCGTAGTATTTTTGTGGTACCAGTAGTAGTTGTATTAGTCTGATTTGAAGCCCATTACATCTACATTTTATAAATACAACTTACAGCAGTCTCAGTTGTGTTTCTTTACAAATTCCTTCTTTGATCCATGTTTATTAACAAGTATTTTAAAGTGCAACATTATTATTATTATTATTATTATTATTATTATTATTATTATTATTATTATTATTATTATTATTATTATTGTTTTGTTGTTGTTATAATCTGTGTTATGGCAGGTCACCACTTACCTCGTATTATTATTTACTGTAATTTAGCTTTTCCTTTTAAAACAGTCCTGTGAACTTGACAGAAAATGCTTTATAAATATGGCCATAATCTTCAAAACTATGTGTGAGCTTGGTAATGTTGGGATGTTGCTGGGTTTGTTTTACAACATATAGAATAATCACCACCTGCAAGCCACATTGTCTTTCTTCTGGATGTCTTTGTAGTCGTTCCATTTGCAATCATGTAATAATGGATGCTGCTGCACCTCATAAATTCACTTTTCGTCATCCCATGATTAACTTGTTTTGAGGCATGACTTGTTTTCAGGTGTGTGTTTGACATGTGTCAAGGGTGTTAACCTTGCTTCTGATTGGTCAGTTTCATTCCAGTCGCGCAACAAAAAAAAAAAATAGAAACAGGTTCTATTTTGGCGACACAAAATTTTCTGGTGCTGCGCTTAAAATATTGGTTAGGGTTCACTTTTACAGCTCCTTTTAAGGTTCAACGAAGTCCCCCCTAATACTTCTTTGTTCTAGATTAAATACATTCAGTTATTAGCCTATCTTCATAGCTCATTCCCTTTAAGCCCTGTGATTGTTTAGAAGTCTTCCTCTGGAGTGCAATATACAATTCTATAGGTGTCATTTGTTTATGTAGACATGTTAGTGACAGTTGCATGATTGAGATACAGTATGGCACCACGTTTTTTGAAGCAGTTCCTGTTCTGTCCCCAGCATTATATTTACTGTAACTAGTGTGTGGTTTATTTTTTTATTAAGTGCGATTATTTTAAAAGATAAAAACAACCATGTTTATGACTAATTCTTAAACCCTTTTGGTTGCTCACAACTGAAAAAGGTGTCAAACCAAGTTAAGATGTAGTCTGTAGATACTGTGTAAATACAATGTCAAATAGAAAATGCTACCTGTTTTGTTGCATGCTCAATTTCGGATATCCAAAGGATAATCCTGTGAGTCGTCCCTCGGCAGGGGTTTCCAATATGTACAGTCTGTCTGACCCTGACCTTGTGCTCCGACCCTCGGTTTTCTATTCCCTTGAATCCCTGCTTGGTTACTGTAGTTCAGACTTTCCCAAATGGTCAGCAGGCCTCTACTGCTACTTTAGGAGTCGGTGGGGTGTGGTGGCGATCTCAAAGTGAATCTGACAAGACTGAACCACAACCTTGGCTGTGTGGAGTACTGTAAATGAGACACTGCAGTGTTTGTGTGCTTTGATAAATGATTATCGTAAAGTTCCCTGTCTCTGTCTCCAGACAACTGGCTTAATGAGATTTTTACATCTCAAGTGGTAACTTGCTTTTACATTGACAAAGAATTCTGTTACCAGTTTATGCAAATACCGTGTTTATTTATTTTATTTATTTATATATTTTTAATTATGGCTCACTGCCATCTGTTTGCATTTATTTATTTTTTTCAATCAGGCTATTTTGTGCAATTTCTTTTCCCTTTTCACAGAGCCTTCTGCCAGAATCAATTTTGAGTTGGCTAAGCTCCACCTCTATAAAGCTTCTCCTCCTCCCCCCCTCCCTCTCTCCCTCTCTCCCTCTCTCCCTTTCACAGGCAGCCGCACTTGGTTTCTGTGTGGGGGTGTGTGTGCGCGCGTGTGTGTGTGATACAGAGTGTGTAGCTCGGAGTGAGCACGTATGTGTTACTTAGGGGTTTGTAAAAAAAATTGAAGTGGCCGCCATATGCCAAGGATCTTTTTTTTTTTTTTTTTTTTTTTTGCATTCCTTGCTGAAGTGTGGCATTTTTAAAGGGGGACAAGCCAAACAACTAAATGGGGAGCTCTAATTTGCTGAACAAAGGCATGCCTTTAGGTAAACATTTTCACTTTTAATTCTGCATGGGGCTGTGGGATCTAGCGTACTGTATGCACAGATTTTTTTGTACATAATGTTCGTGCTTCCCCTCCCCCCAAAAGCACTCTCCTCTCTCTCTCTCTCTCTCTCTCTCTCTCTCTCTCTCTCTCTCTCTCTCTCTCTCATATATCAACTGTACAAATGAAGGTCTGCATTTATTTATTTTTTATAATGATTTTCTTTTATTTTTATGATTTTTATTCTTTATTCATTCATTCATTTATTTATTTATTTATTTATTTTTTAATTTTTTTATTTTAGTGAGTAAATCAAAATGATATCCTGGCTGCCTTAGCTATTGAGCTGCTTTTCTTAACCTGGTTTAAATCTGTGCAATGTTATAAAATACGAGAACAGCAAAGAGACGATGGTGCTGGTTTTGAGCCTGATTGTTGTGCGATACTCTGGCTCTGCTTGCGCTGTAAATTGTGGTATAACAGGGTTTACTTACTCTGGTCTGCACTTGTTGGTTTTATATTAGTTACTCCTGTCAGTGCATTGGTTTGTTGCTGTATTCTCTATGCATTAAGAAACATCTTTCTTTTACTTAGTGGTTGTTACTTATATTACAGTTGACGGCCTGTACAAGTTTTGCCAAGCAAACTCCCCTCCCCCACATAGTCCCTGTGTTCAGTTTTATATCTACAGTAGGGAAAGACTGTGAGTCAAGCCTAAGAAAGCATGTGGCATGTGTAGTCATCCTTAACCCAGTTATGCCTTCAGCTGCTTATTTATCACTAGCCAGATTGTACAGTATAGCTATGGCCAAAGGTTTTGCATCATCCTATATAATTAACTAATTTTGCTTCATAAAGTCGAATGAAACCTGCTGAATAATGTTGTGTTAACATATTGAGTTAAATACTGCTTTGTAGTTTTCCAATATTTCACGAAAAACTGCCAAAAATTGAAAAATGTGACGCTTAGAAATCTAACCATGAAATACTATACTACTATTATGGCTTCCGGTAGACTCTTGCAATATCATTTTGCAGTTTCTTTGATTTAAAGAAAGTTAAATAAAAGATCTAAATTATGTTCTATAGTTTTTTTCTTTTCTTTTTTTTTTAATTGTCTCTCAATCTTAAAATTCTAGGTGATGCAAAACATTTGGCAATAGCTGTACAGTAAACGCAGCTTGTCAGAAATGCAAGGTTCTTAAATATATAAGAGGGGTAAATAAAATTATTATTTCCACATTTGACTCCAAAAGTACTAAAGTCAAAGGCTACTGGGTACATCTGATACACCACTTGTACCCAGTTAAACTGTTTATTTTACCAACATGAAGAATGCTTGCTTTGATTTACTCTGTTAACTGTGAGGGAGTTTCTCCTGTATAGTATAACCATGTCTGTTGCAGAACCTGGCTCTTTAGCATACAGTAGTAGCAACCGTTGGTTCTGTGACGTGAGAGGCTGTCTTCTGTGGGCTGTGTTACAGAGATGTTGAAATTTGTAACTGTGGGGAGGTTTGTAGGTTGTCAATTCTTGTTACAGCATGTAAGGTACTTTTACACAATGATGCATTCTGTAGTGTTTTAATTTCCCCTCCACACACCGCTTCCACAGTAAAGGCTAATCTGTTGTCTTTTGCGGTGCTGTGCACAGCTAGAACTGTTGAGATAAACAGCTGTCCTAGCCCTGTATCTTTCAAGAGAAAGGATCTGCAGCATCCTGCTTTTGTGTTTGGACTGGTAATACCTGGACAACAGCCCCAAGCGTCACAGTATCCAGTCAAAGTGTGCACTGAATGCCTTTTATTGGAAACCTTCATCATCACAGGTCCAACAGAGTAATGCAACGTGCTGTTTTGTACTGATGTGATTTTGCGCAACAGAAAACCTTGTCCTGTTTCTGTCCACCATATTTTTATTTATTTATTTATTTACACAGACAACGAGAAAACCGTCATCAGGAGGAAGGTTACGAGAATTATTTTGTTTTTTAAAATCTGAACTTAAGTATTGCACCCAAAAATTACAGGATTTGGCATTTCCCAGTGCTCACTAAAATAACAATAGAATATCCTGGAGCCAGAAATACACTGATAACATCTCCATTTTACAATACTGTAGCTATAATGTTTCCAAAATGGAGAAATTAAACTTTTGAAAGAAAAAAAAAAGCAAGACATTTACAGTGATGATGCAGAAAGAAATCTGTTCAATAAATTATATATATATAATCGGCTGAATATGGATGAAGGACTTGTAGTCCGAAACGTCCCTATATATATATATAATCTCTATATATCTTTATATGTACATGTTCAATGTTATACTGAGGACACAACCTTTATATTTATGTAAAACCTGATGACACCACAGCTATTTCAGCCTCACTAGTGTCTTACTAATACCAAAAGCTGGATGCCTCAAAATTTCTTGCAATTGAATTTGGATAAGACAGAAGTTTTGCTGTTAGGTTCTCAGCAACTAGAGCTTGCAAATTCCTTAAAAATAGTTGGGCAACCTGATCTGTAATATAAAATCTGAAGTGAGAAATTTGGGGTTTACATTGGATTCTGATTTTGAGTTTTGAGGCTTGTATTTGAAAAATTACTGAAGTGTATTTTTATAATCTACGAAACATTACCTAAAATGAGGTCTTTTGTTTCCTTGTCTGATGCTGAGAAGTTAATTCCTGTTTTTGTTTAATCTCGACTTGACTATTGCAATGCTTTATTTGCTGGCCTATCGCATCATGCCTTACTGCGTTTGCAGCTTGTTCAGATTGCAGCTGCCAGGGCTCTCACGAGAACAAAGAAACTGTCTCATATACTGGAACTGGCATCTAGTGCATGTTAGAACTTATTTTAAAATCTTACTATTTACAGATAAAGCACTAAATGCCTGGCACCGTTATACCTAAGAGAGATTGTGTACCCATATAAACCTCCACACATTTTGAGGTCAAACACTGGCCTTTTGTGCCTCTCAAAGGTAAAATTGAAAAGGAGAGGAGTAAGTGCATTTAGTTATAAAGCCCCCAGATTGTGGAACTTGATGCCCTTTTCTATTAGAGATGCTGGCTGCTCAGTATTTTAAAGCCAAGATTAAAGTCTTAGCTACTTTTATAGTTTTGTCGTTTTAACCTGACTTACACATATAATTGTTTTTATCTATTTTATTAGTATATTTTTGTAATTTTGTGTTTTATTTATCATTCTCATTAATTTCCTGTTATCTTATTTTTTTTTTAAACTTATTCTTATTTATTGATATTATTGTTATTATAATTATTTATTGTTATCTTGTATTTTTAACTACTTTATTTTTTTTAACATATTTCTTTCTGTTTTAGCAGCACTTAGAGATACTGTGGTATGAAATGTGCTACATAAACGAATACTTTGAGATTATTAATCTATATTTAACAGACAGCAGTTAAATTGAACATGGTTTTATCATCCGGCTTCAAAATGAAAGTAACAGATTGTATTCAAAGTAGTGCTGCAGTAAATGATTAATAACTACAGTATGTGCTGTACTTGGGGGGGGGGGGGGGGGTTATAGAGGTGCATATGGAAAGTACTATACAATGTCACTAGAGGCTAAACTTGTCTTCAGAATTCATGAAGTATGTAGTATCTCAGCTGTAGTAGCAGCAGCAGGCGATGTAGTTGGTGAATTAGTAGTACCGTTGTATGTAAAAAGGTGATGCCTACTGCACAGCCCCAGTTGCTTGAGGTTCAAATCTGGATGGACAGCGATCGCCAGTATAGTCATTGCCGAAAGAAAGATAAGCTGGAGTGGGCGTGGGCTCTGCACGGAGCAGGATTGGGTGTCAAATTCCAGATTTTAAAATTAAATGAATGCATTTTACACGGTTACATTAGCTGTTCTTTGTGCTTTTTGGGTTACTGTATTTATTGTTATAGGCACTAATAATAATAATAATAATGTTTTTTTTGTTGTTGTTTTGTGTTGCTTTGTTTATTCTACACTCTTAATTAACCCAATTAATTAACTTAATTAATTGACTCATTTAGGGCTAATGCACTTCCCTACACACACACACACACACACACACACGTACACACACATACGTACTCCCCTCCCCCCTATATGAAAGGGAGGTCTATGAACTATTTTTAGTAACAAAGGGAAAGATTCATGAGTGCTTTTTTCTCTTTCATTTTGTATAAATGGGTCCCTTGTGCAGAGGATTCACTTTCCGTTCTGTGGTACTGTAACATAGAACAGTAGCTACTGTATGCCTTTTCCTTAATACTTAAAAATCCCTTCATGAAATAAAGAGAGGAAAAAACTCCTGTGATGCCCAACCCGTGGCTTTGCAATACATCATGCAAGATCGATGTACACTTTAGAAAATCATTGCGTTTCTAAAAAACAAAACAAACAAACAGGTACTACAGCTTCATTCCAATTGGGCACATCTCCCTCTGAATGTCAGCGACTGAATTCATGGTGATAGAAGTCAAACAGCAGTTTCCTTTTGTGGTACTACCACTCAGGGGACTGCTGTGGTCCCAAGCTAGGTACAGATTACCAGACACACACACACACACACACACACTCTCTCTACTCGCTATCTCTCACCAAGAAGTCGAATCTCCCTGCAGTGCTGTGATTGAAGTGTCTAGCATGGCTTGATTTTTATAGTGCAATTTAATGAAAGTGCACCATGTACGGATTATTTACTGTTAATTTATTACTTAAATATACACAACTCTATGCTCTGTTGTCATGGGGACAGGAAAATAGTTTTGTATGCCGCTGTGTTTAAAAGGTCACTGAATTTCACTCTTAATTTTCAGTTTTTTATAATGGCCCCTGTCGATTGTGTGCATTTGGACTGCTTCTTCAACATTGCATTATTTCTTCCTAATCTGTGGTAGACAAACGCAAACCATGAATGCATGAATCAATTCATTGAGTGTTTGTAAAGTAATGGATGAATTATTATAGGACATCTCTTAATGCCAACCTTTCAGCAGCCTTCTGTGAGACATGAGACAAACCCCTCTACTGGACTGGAAAAGTACTTTGAAAAGTAATTTTTTTCTGTTTTTTGCAGGAACATATATTACCTTTTAATTTCTATTTCAAACAAAGAAAACCAAAAACCTACAGCTGCTATCTTGCCTGCTTGCTTTGGGGGTCTGTTTGTGATGCCAGGATTATTACTCCTGAAGCACTTCACAGTGTTGCGGCTTTAACACTAAGTCCAAATAAAAAAAATGTGTGGTTTGGGTTACCCGAATGTCCCTATTTTTTTCCACCCGGCCCTAAATATGTTTTGCTGATAACGGGCGTCATTTTTCGATATCAATCTGAAAAATTGATCACTGTGCGTGGCCTCGTTTTCGCTCATGCGATTTTCCAGAAACCTTGTGCAAACAACATCTTCTGTTTCATATAAATTGTCACCGTCTGAGTATCACCAATTACCAGTAGTTGTTTTGTACTATGTTTGAAAAATGCAACCACATCACGATTTGCCACAAATCATTATGGATTGCCTTGTAAATACTATATTCCGAAAGCGTATCACCAGTCTATCATTAGAGTGGGCGAACGAGTTCATCCTCCCATTCTACCAGTTTACAAAAGCGCCCTTCTTTTGAAAACTAAACGTTGACAGGCATGCAAACCCACTTTCGCAGTCAGCTATGCTCGCTGGAAGAGTATTTTTTTGGTTTAGTTTTTCAGCGTCTTCATGTACTGAATCAAGGATTATAATTAAGGGTTCTGATTTTCGGGTTTTATTAATTGTATTTTTCGGTGCTTATTTTTAGCTATTTTTGAGTTTTATGTAAATCGTTTTTTTTCGGGGCTTTCGTTTTTAAAATACTGTATGAAGTTAGTGTTTTCAGTTACTTTCCAAAATGCTTGAGCGTGTTTTTTTTTTGTGTGTGTAAAAATATGTATAGTAGTAACTCAACAGTACTTGCACACTTAAGTTGTACCTTCTTTCCTTTGCTGTCTTCCACAACGAAATCCCTATGGTCACCAAGATTACAATTATTCCAGATTTTTAATTTGTTATTTTTAATAGGAGACTCATCTTTCTTTTTTTTCCCTCTACTACAAAAATTACTTTATTTGCAGCAGACTTTTTATGGCAATATTTTTTCACAGTGTAGAAAAGAATGCACTGACAGACATTAAGTGTTGCATTAATGATGCTGAGCCAGCAAGTAATGAAAGTACAACAGGGTTATTAAGAACGTACTGTAAAATAGCACTTGCCACTTAACCATGCTCACACTGCTTATTCAGGAAATAAAAAAATAAAATAAAAAGTTTTACCTACCTTCCTACCCTATTTTTTTTTTCCACCGTAACCCGAACCACACTTTTTTTTTATTTGGCCTAATACAATATCTGGAGCAGTGGTTTGAAGAATCAATTTTCTTTGGAAGTCAGCTTTGACTGGCGTTAGTCCAGCTCCTAGTCCTTTTTTGTGCTTCCTTAGAATTGTTTTGGATGGTGGCGGCAGTAGTCCTTGTGTATAAACGTCAGATTTACCATTAAGCGATCATAAACATTTTCGTTTTAAAAAAAGTAGACTTGACTTAGTGTTTAGTTATCTTTATTTTACTTTTGCATTTTTTTGTATTTCACATTACTGTTTGTTTATCATTTTCAATAACTGGGGTTTACTATGGTTTGCAGTGCATCAAGATACTCCACTTTTTAAATGATTAAACTTTCTGAAGAAATTGGGAAACCAATGCAGTTTTCTCATGACAGTACATTTTCCTGCGAAATGTTGTGAAATACCACGCCAGTTAGGGTTGTTAGAATATTTCCATTTCCCATTTACACTGTTACAGCATTAGCATTTATCTAGCGACCATCCAGCTTTAATTATTTATTTGTCGCTGTCATTTAAAGTCAACGCCTGAACTAGAATTTGAAGTCCTCAAGTCTAACCAAAAACAAACTGCCTCAAATGCATGCATGGCATTGATAGCTGAACCCTGCTTTCTTTATTGAAGCATCAGTCAGCAGCAGGTGTAATGTTTTAGCTAGCGGATTGTAAAATGATGGCAGATCTCCAAATTGTAAACAAATGGGACTGTTTAACACCTGCCTTAGAGCGGATAAACAAATATGTACATGTTTGAGTAGCAAAAGCAACAATGCATACTGTAAGCTAAGCAGTTAAAAACTTAAGTATGCAAAACAGTCCAGTATTTCTCTTGCACTTGTGACCTCCTGACTCCACCTGTATGAAAATACTCAACCGCAAACATGTACTGTAGAGCACTGAAACAAATGCATCGTGAACACAATCCCTTTGAGCTGATAATTCCAACATAAGACAACAGGCTTTGTACACATGGAAAAATGAGTACCTGCATAAACTGATGCAGCACTCGCTCATTCTGATCCAGTTGTCAAAATAGTGTTTTAATAATTCTGAGTTTCTGTCATGCAGAATTACAGAGCCGACAGTTACGTTTGATGCTACAACTAACATTTTATGGGGATTTAGTTGGTGAACATCAACAATATTCTGCAGCTCACATTAATTATTGTCTTATATTTGTCTCTTAACTTTCCTGGGTATTTGATTTTTAATTAATAACATTATATGACTTGTTGTGACAGCTTGATGATTAAGTAATGGCATTAAAATATGTATTGTATAGTTGCAGCAAAGGAGCCGCCATTGAGTTGATAATTGAATCTGATGCAATTATTACTCGATGCTGTTTTCAAGTGCTTCTATATTTTTGAGAGAGATAAAGATGAAGACTTTACTTTAATACAGATGGCTACTGTATAAATAAATCGTATAGATACTCAGGAGACGGGCAGAGGTGAAGTCATCGACAGTTTTGCTTTTTAAAATTGTATTCAATTAAATATATAATAATTTTACTTTGGGGACTTGACCTAAGGCTTACAACACTTCCAATAATACTGCGTTCCACGACTGAAGACATGGGAATATTTTTAATATCACACATTGAGTCACAGTTTTCAACAGTCTCCCTCTTTTATTTATAACAGTAATAGTAATGGCAGTGGACAGTGAGGATTTATTGTACAGTAACTGGGTTTGCATGGTTACACATTTCCAAAATCTTTTTTATTTTTAACACTCAAACTACTCCGTAAGGAAGGATGCACCATATATCCTACTGTAATGATACCATGCGATTTTTTTTCATCTTCTAGTCAGAAAATGATACTGTAGTATACTCAGCATTTCTGTAAAAATAAAAGTGTTTTAATATTTTCCCTTGACTATTTATTTTCGGATTGCATGCCCCAGAGATGGGAAACTAAAATGAAGGGGCAAAATGTATTAAGGGAAAGTGGAGGAAAAAAGTGTCCTTTTTCTTGGACTTGGTGTGTATGTCTCTTGGTGTGTATGTCAGCTTTACTGCAGCAGCATGGTTACTTGGCCCTCTGAATTACTCTGTATGATTTGTTGTGTGACACCCAGCTTAAAAGCTACAGTATTAAAAGGTTTTGTTTTTCAGTTCGGTCCCTTGGCATGCAGGTATAGGGTGTGCAGTCAATGTACATACTGTATAGCAAAGAACGGTTTGCAGAATATCTCTTCTGTCTCTCTATTTCATTTAAAACCTACATATACTGTCACTACTACATATTTTGCTATTGTATTTGATATAAAACTGCATTATTAATGTGTGAAAGTACTAATCAGACACTGGGATACAGAGAATTTAAAACTCAGCTGTTTTTATTTTTTTTTTTTTTTTCCCTAAGAGATAATGCTGCCAAAATTACTTCATTCTCCCTTTGACCTGCCTTCACAGCAGCAAACTAAATTGCCTTCTCCTCTAGAATTAACATATTTTCAGCTCCAGAGGCAGATGTCTGTTTAGGATTGCTTTGAGAATGGCTCCACACACATTCACTCGCAGCTCGCTTGTACAGTTGATCTATTAGGATCATTTCTGTGGGGCAGTGAGTTCATGGAAGTGTATCATTTCTTGTCCTTCCTTGCCTCCACAGCTGTACTATACTCGTGTAGAACCACATTTTATGTTTGGCAGACAAATTTAATGTTCCATTCTTTTGACAAAAAAAAAAGGAAATGGTACGTGTGAGAAATCAGCAACTTGCTGTTTGAATACTATCTGTTTGTGACTGATTTTACACCAAAGAAAATATTTAAATGTGGTCCTGCGCCCCATTATCAGTTACTATGACTACAGACTGGAAATTATTCCAGGACATGCAGTATACATTCTAGTAATAATCCATTTATTCTCAATTTATCCAAGTTCAGTTAGTAGTTTCAGGCAAAATTACACATTCAGTTTTTTTTCAGGGCTTTGGACGGAGGCCCAGTAAACCCATACTATAATAAACACTGTAATTTACATTTTGAGTGAGTTTTTACCTGGCTAATATAGTGTTGTTATAATAATAATAATAATAATAATAATAATAATAATAATAATAATAATAATAATAATTATGGTGATAATAATTATGGTGATAATGATGATATTAAAATGATAATATTATTAACCCCTTAAGATACAGAAGGAATTGAGTGGTTGTTCAAACGGTTTCTTCTTAAAATATATTTGAGGAGTGACTCAAGTATCACAAGAAGGAAGCTGACCATTTTAATGACCAGATCCAACCTGTCAGTACATTTTAAACCCTGTGTCATGCACCTCATTGCAAAAATAAGAAAGTTAGCATACTTTCTATTTGTTGGACACATATGTCCCTTGTACCGTAAAGGGTTAATATTATTAATAGAAATAATGATAATATTATAATAACTATGTAATGTACATCAACAGCACTTCTACTGTGTACACAAAGCAGACACTGAAACCCAATCCGGAAGGTCAGAGAACTGATAAAAGAAAAGAATAAACACAATTCTTAAATGCATCACAGGAGAGTAATAAGAGAGCAGAACCCATCTTAGCACTACTCTGCCTATTGCTTGCAGTTTACATTTTATATAATTATGTGTTAACACAGTGCATATTGTGCATCTAGGTAACAGCAGCTGGCTGATTTAAAAAAAAAAAAAAATCTGATTCGTCAGATTCATGTTGATACTACAAGTCTCAACCAAAGCTTCAGTGCTACTATACTGGGATACAAAATCCTAAAAGAACAGCAGGCTGCACAGGTGCGGAAGCAGAACAAGGAAAACAACAACAAGGATGGTTTCCAGGGTCGTGACAATCCTTCTGACTAATGGAGCAGTCTCTGCCACTATTTGTTTTATGCAGTGACCTTGAAACCTAGACACTGTTAAGCACTGCTAATGGGGAATTTATTTAGTGGCTTCGACTTTGGCCGGCAAATCAAATAAGATGCACAGAAAGTATCTTGGGAGATATATCTTGATCCGTCTAGTGCTCCGAAAGGTGCGTGAATTTCTTTTCAATAGTTTTGTGTGTACAGTACCTCCGGGTGTGCTGATAAGCAGGGATCCTAGTTTTCCGCAATAAAAAAAAAAAATGAAATTCTGATTTAAAAAAAAACAAAAAAAAAAACATCTGCGATATACTCCGCGAGTAAAATATGTGCTAAAAATGAGTTTTCCCTGCAACATTATAAGACACACAAACAGTACTATTGGGTAAGTGTTTATTGTTGTTCTTGTTACACTTGTGTCTCTTTATGTTGTATTTTAGTTTATAACTTTATTCTTGAACTGTAACCTTGTATTACAGTGTAACGTGTGTAAGTCGCTTTGGATAATTGCGTCTGCTAAATAAATAAAATAAAAATGGTTACACTTTCAAATTCTAAGCAAGTTACAAGCTTACCAACGCCATTACTCAATAAATAAAACATATATATATTTTTTTTACTTCAAATATTACAAATATTTCCCTGTTGTAAATATACATATGTAAGACTCTAACCATTTTTTGCAAATAGATCATTTTTCTTTAAATGGTAACAATGAAAATATAACTTTCTTCTCAATGGATGTCAAACCCTCATCTCTCCCTACACCCCCACTCAACCTCCCCGCTCCGCCTGCACTAGAAAACTGGCTCTACCTCCGCTACACTCCCCTGCCTCCAGAGCCTGCTCCTTCTCCACCCTTGCTCCGCAGTGGTGGAATGACCTTCCTACAGATGTCAGGACTGCCCAGTCCCTGACCACATTCCGGTGCCTCCTTAAGACTCACCTCTTCAAACAGCACCTGTAGAACTCCTCTGTTTGTATCCTGGGACACTATCACCCTTCATGTAAATGTGCTTTATTTTGCTCTTATCTGCCCCCTATTTTACTGCATTTAATCCTGTACTTCAGAATACTGTAATCTGCCAAGTGTTTAACCTGTAGTATTTTGTATTTAATCATATCCTGATGTAACTATCACTATTATCTGCTGTATTATTGAATTGTGGTTTGTCACACTTGTACTTTGCTTGAACAAAAGTTATTGTATTTCTTGCTCTTATTGTATTACTTGTATTGTAACACTTAATGTATTTGCTTACGATTGTAAGTCGCCCTGGATAAGGGCGTCTGCTAAGAAATAAATAATAATAATAATAATAATAATAATAATAATAATAATAATAATAATAATAATAATAATAATAAACGGACAGTAAAAGAACCTGCAACCGATATTCTTTTGCAACTAGCCCAACTCGTCCTTTCTTTGAATTGTTTCTCCTTTAATGGAGACTTTTATAAACAAATTAGAGGTGTCAGCATGGGAACAAAAATGGGGCCCTCTTATGCCTGTCTTTTTATGGGATGGATCGAAAATAAAGTTTTTCAGCAGTACAAGGGACATACACCAATGTTATATCTTAGATACATTGACGACATATTTGGCATCTCCGATAACACTAATGAAGATTTAATGGATTTCATACATTTTATTGACCAGTTTCATCCAGCGCTAAAGTATACATGGAAACTAGATCAAATGAATTCTGGAACTCGTCCTTTAATTCAGAATCTCTCAACACCCAAGACATTCAGGTTTGGAGGAGCTTTGTAGTAAACCTACTTGTAATACCGTTTGCATACTTCATTTTTTTCTGATGGGTACACTAGCTCATCACATTTTAATTGCATCAGCACCCACTAAGTATGTTTTATTTCACAGTCAAGTTTAAGGGACAGAAAAGAAAGAAATGAACATTGGTAGCAACCGTACTAATGTCAACACAAAAGGGAAGCAGCGTACAAGCCTCAAACATGGACAAGACACAGTAGGAGTGTAACAGTACACTACTGTCACTCTGCTATACATATCACAATATATAGATCGCTGTACGATGTGTATCACGATACATGTGATGGTCCTGGTAGGTTACTTGTATGATGCATGATAGGGAGAGTATGTACTGTATTCATACCACCTATAAAACACACGTGTTCTTCATTGAAGAACCACCTGGTGAACAACAATGAGCTATGTTGTGCTACGTTGTCTCATGACACAAATATTACATGCTTCTGTTATGATACAATATGTCATGCAAAGAAAGTATCTTGAATCGTTACTCCCCTAAATACACAGGCAACTTGATAAATAGTAATAACATGAATGCAAGCAATGACCCTGCACAAACCACTGTAATTGAGAGGAGAAGACTACTTTCTAGTGAGGTCATTGATTGATGAATTACTTAGTGAGTTAGTTAAATTAATAGCACAGATCTTGGGGTTAATTGCCTGCGAGGCAAGAAGCTGATGGAAGGGCCTTTCAAGGACATAAATAATCTTGATCGGTTTAATGTGGTGGTTCAGCCAGCTGTGAAAGTACAGTAATGCACTTACTTTTAAAGTGAAACTTTCACCCTAAGGCGTTGATTAAAGGTAGACTTTCAAGTCTGAATTCCTGCAAACCACCTGATTTAAATTCTAGGAACAATGGGGTACTAGAGTTGTGAGGTGAGTTTTAGGCCTTTTTGAGTTCTCTGCCCTAGCCACGAAGCGTGTGATGCACTGCCATTACAGATTCCGCCCCTGTCAGTGAGATGAGAGGTTAAAAGCTCTATAACCAAGAATTTAGAGGAGCCCGGCTTTTTTTCTTTGTGGTTACGAGGCTTGCTTGCGGTGCTGAAGGTTGTCTCTTCACTCCCAGCTAGATGAACAAATAACAGTATCTTGCTGTTGAATGCGGAAGCTCATTTTGTGATACAATGCACTTGTCAGAAATGATACTCTTCACTGATGCTCTTCAGTGTAAATAACAGATTCATTATCTTCTGTGTGGCTTCAAGTGTCTCACTTTAGACTTTGTTTGATCCAGTGAGGTCTAGATTTACTACAGGGAATGCTTTGATTTTACACCTCTTGAATTCCCCCCTAATTACAGTTTGATAGTGGTTGGTGTCATTCAGCACAGTGATGACTGCCAGTACCAGTTCTTCATGGGTCACTGTAGTAGCTGCATTTTGGCAAGTACAAGTACGGTATACTCAGCATGTATAAGCGCAACCCCATTTATAACACACAGAAATTCTCACAATATGTGCACAGTATATTCAGAAAATTATAATAATTAACATTATTAAATAGAGATAATTTACAGTATAGTACCTTCAAATAAAAAGGGCCATATTGTTTAGCATGGCTAGTAACTGCTGTAAAAAAAAAGAAAAAAAAAAGACGTTTCATTGTAGGTAGCCAGGGGATATTGCTTCAGCATTTTTCTAATATTGTAAGGCAGATTTGTGTTGCCAGTTCTTTATATTAATGTACAATGATGTAGCACATTGTTTAAATGGCATGAGTTATTATGGGAAATTCTTCTGGCCTTTTCTCTCTTTATACAGTAGCAAAAGAAAGTGCCGTTAAACAGGAGGATCAGTAGGTTCACCCCTCATACACACAGTTAAAATCAGATGGGTTCCTCCAGTACCCTCAGATAATCACGCTTTCATTAAACCCTTTTTGTCATCCATATTAACATAAACCATTACACGGTACGCCGGGTTAAAAATCAAGACCAGAAAAAGCTAGACTAAAAATATTTGTAACCCTATTTTGACAAAATCTGTTTTCAGCAACACTTTCTTTTCTTTTTTTTATTCATTATTTTTTTTTATTGTATTGTAATATGCCCCATGCATTGCTTTCTGGGCCCCATCACCTTTGCCGTAGGAGAACCGTACAGGGCATGCTACAGCAAAGAAAATAAAAAATCAGAAACTTCTTGCAAAAAGACATGTAAACTGCACTGTACACACAGCTTTTTAACTGTACAGTATACTGATGCTTGAATGACTTGCAGCTTTTAGTCTGGACCTGGAATAAAATGGTACAGGTTAGCCTTTGCAACTCGCTATAGATCCCTTTTAATTTAACCTTTTGTTCCCCTTATCAGCGCTGCAGTTTATCTCACTCGTGTCAACGCTAAAGGGGCAGTAAACTAATCTGAATGAAGGTTGTATTACCAAATGTACTAAGTATGTCCGAAATGACGCGTGAGAAAGGTGACGCAGTTGTCCTGGTGGATACACACTATAACAGTGCCCCCCTTTCTGTCCCACACAGGCATTCGACCTCCCATCATGAACGGGCCCATGCACCCCCGCCCCCTGGTGGCACTGCTGGATGGCCGGGACTGCACGGTGGAGATGCCCGTTCTCAAAGACGTGGCCACCGTGGCATTCTGTGATGCACAGTCCACGCAGGAAATCCATGAAAAGGTATTAACCATTTATCTAAAAACATGCATAGCAATGTTACAGAAATATTAGGTGCCCTACTTGTGGAACTTGAATTTTAATAATGCATTAAATTAGGTTTTATGTTTTCAAATACTTGCAAACACACAAATGACTTTCATAGGTCTCAGTTTCATGTCTATGTTTAAAAAAATGATCACTGATGTCCTGTTTGCAGAAGGAGTCTTACCACGCAGTTTAACACTAGTCAGTGTTTGTTCATGTAAAAAAGACAAAAACAACTAAGGGAAAGGGTAAATCATAAAGAAAGTGAAGCATACCAATTTTAATAGCAGGATCCTTAGCTTAGATGAGTATATTGTGTCTTCAAACATGATATCTTTTTCTCCAGATCGTGGTATGATGACTAAAAAAGGTCCACCAAAAAAGACAAAATGAATGGCTGGAATGTATTTTTCTTTTTGGGAACTAGTCAAATGCTACGTGACTAATGTGTGAAGTTTTGTAGAATATTTTCTATTTTTTTGCTGTTGTTGTGCTCTCTCTCTCTCTCTCTCTCTCTCTCTCTCTCTCTCTCTCTCTCTCTGCTTTCTTCATGCAAGGTACCAGTGTGTTCATTCTTGGACCTGTGTACATTGTTTTGGAGCCAGCTGTAACACCTGCAGAATGCATTACCAATCTTAATTCGGGGAGAGGGGTGTTTAGCTCGGTCTCAAAACCAGGCTATCTGCTGTCTGGGTGGGGGTGGGAGTCTGTTACAGCACGGTGACTGAAGGCAGTGAAGTCATCCTGCTTGCAATGAGAAATGCATTGTCCCCATTTGGAAATTTTAGAGAGATATTCACTTTGTTTTAGTTTTGTTTGTTTTGCTGCCTCTTATGCAGCATATCTCAGTATAATGCAGTATGGGAATAACTGATGCCAGCCTAAACCCCATACAGTCTAATCTCTGTGGGGACTGAAATCATTGTAATGAAGGCAGGGGCCTCCAACACAAGGTCTAAACACAGAGGCATACTTTTAAAACGTTTACTCCAGTCTAATGAACTCCTACTACACATTTTACAAAGCTAGAACCAAACTACTAAGGTGTGTTTCTTTGAAAAATGTTTGTTAGGCGTAGCTTGATTTTAAAGTTTTCACATCTCTGTATAGGGATACATGACCAGGTTTCTCAAGGCCTTTAGTTTTGGGAAGAGGGAATTTAAACTGTTAGTGTTGCAAAGCTGAATGAGTACCTTGGCACCTAATGGGGACCTCTAATCATAATGGTGTTGATTTGTGTGTTTAAAAGTTTTGAAACATTAACAATTAGATTGAATCCTGCCTCAAAAACTGGTGCAAATTGCACACTTGGCCTAAAGCCCTTGATAAATGTGACCCATGGTCTCTTCAGGAATGAGGGCAAAGTTATTCTTCAAATGCAGTATTAGTAAAGTATTCTGCATCATAGATAGAAAATTACTTTTTTGTTTAATGAAGCATGTAACATTGCCTCAAAACAGAAACATATGTTGCAATGCAAATACAATTACTGAATTCACCGTACTGCATCTGATACCATTACTGTGTGCTGCATTTCAATGACCTCTTTGTTTACATTCTCAAGTTCATGAATCCTAAATTAATAGAAAAAAAAAAAAAACATACTGTGGACTGGCATCATTTACAATATGTTTTACAAATACGTTTAGTGTACAAATCTATATATCATTTTTGACTTGACAAACCCAGGACTGGAAGACCCAAAAAGCTGTATAACAAGGATGAGCAATGCTTGAAGATAAATATCCTTAATGAATAGAAAGAAGACAGGCGTTGAATTGACAAAAGAACTGGCAGCAGGCACAGGTGTCGTTGTCCTTCCATCAACAGTCCAAAACACCTTTGACCATTGTTCCATAGTCCAATTTCTGTGGTGTTCTGCATATTTTAGTCTTTTAGTCGTGTTCCCCTTTCTTAACAGAGGTATTCTTACTGCAACACATCCTTTATGTCCTGATTTCAACAGTGACCTTCGTACTGTTGATTTGATTGACAATGACACCTGTATCTATATAGATAGATAGATAGATAGATACTTTTTTACTTTTTGAAAAAACTTTATTTAACAATTAAATAAAATGCACAAAATCAATATTTATAAAACATATTATCACGAAATCAATTCAGATCCACCCAAGGTGAACAAAACAATACATAAAATAATATATAGATAAAGGAGCCCACCCCTGCTCCACTGCAATCCAGCAGGTAAACATGGAGGACGACAACCCTTCCAGTCACCCAGAAGCACTGCACTACTCTTATCCCAGTTTACTTTAAGAGGACAGCTTCTCAAACAGTCTTTGACAGGTGCCTACACTGTCAACATCAGTTTGGTTGTTAACAAATATAGCAATGTCATCTGCATAAGCTGTTACCTTCACTGGTTTACTGGGACACTGAGGAATGGACAGTCCAGTCAATACCCTCCTCAGCTCATTTATAAAAGGTTCTATTGCTAAAGCGTAGAGCATACCAGACATGGAACACCCCTGTCTAATACCTCTCTGAAAGGGGAGCTTAAGCCACCATTGATTTTCAATAGACCAGAAACGTCACCATAGAGCAGCTGAACCTTCTCTAAGAAACCGGTCCCAAACCCAAAAGCTTTAAATGCCCTCCACAGGTAGAGGTGATCTACCCGGTCAAAAGCCTTTTCCTGATCCAACGACACTACACCTGCATTGAAACCAAAAAGCTTGGAGGCTGCCAGTATATCTCGGACTAAAAAGATATTATCGAAAATGGATCTGTCTGGAACGCAGTATGTTTGGTCTCTTTGCACCACCCGCCCTATCACAGTCCTGAGACGGTTTGCGAGGGCTCTGGAAAGAATTTTATAATCGGCACAGAGCAACGACACAGGTCTCCAGTTTTTAATATTACACAAATCTCCCTTTTTAGGGAGAAGAGTGATGACCGCTCTTCTGCAACTCTGAGGCAGAACTTTATCCTGCACACTCTCCCTGAAAACATCCAACAAGTCCTCTCCCAGCAGAGACCAGAACTTTTTATAAAACTCCACTGGGAGGCCATCAAGTCCAGGTGTCTTTCCATTGTTCAGCCCCTGCAGGGCATCAGAGAGTTCAGTCAGTGTCAGAGGACTTTCCAGCCCCTTGGCTTCCTCCTCAGGCAGCTGAGGGAGGTCCTGTAAGAAACGCTGTGATTCCCCAGTTTCCTCCACCGCCTCTGCTGTAAACAGGTCCTTATAAAAACCCACAGCCAGCTTCCGGATCTCTGCGTGCTCCCTGAGCTCCTGCCCAGCCGCTGTCCTCAGGCAATGAATCACTTTTCTCTGTGCACTCTTTTTCTCCAGCCCAAAGAAATAGTGAGTGGGTGCATCCATCTCCACTAAGCTCTGGAAACGCGATCTCACCAGAGCCCCCTGCACCTTTACGTCCAGCAGATCCGCTAACCCCCTTTTTTTACATTTTAGGCCCTCAATCAGCCTTTCGTTTGGGCTGGACTCCAGAGCTCTCTGGAGCTGTAGGATGTTCTCCTCCAGCTCTCTCATGGTTTTATTTAAGCTCTTTGTGACGTTTCTAGTATACTGCTGACAAAAAGATCGAGTCTGCACCTTCCCTAGATCCCACCATTGCCGCAATGAGGAGAAGTTTCTTTTTTTACATCTCCATTTCTCCCAAAAAAAATTAAAAACTTTCCTAAAATGCTCGTCATTAATCAAAGCAGTATTAAAATGCCAGTATTCACTTTGTATTCTCAGAGAGGGGAGCAACACGCTGGCAGAAACTAAACTGTGATCTGACAGGCTTGTGGGGCTGATAAAACAAGATTTAAAAATGTTTAAATTATGTTTAACAGTATAAAACCGGTCCAATCTAGCCATGGAAACATCAGTGCCATGTGTTTTGACCTATGTATATTGCCTATCCTTTGCATTAATGTTTCTCCACACATCAACTAGTTCCATACAGTTTTCAATTCTAACCAGCTCCCTAGCAGACTGAGGATGTGGCTCAATGTGATTCCGATCTAATCTATTATCAGCTGTGCAATTAAAATCCCCACCTAAAACTAACACCTCATCGGTTTTACCTCCAACCAACATACCTTCAAGCCTCTGGAGGAAGCTTACCCTCTCCCTACCATCAGTAGGTGCATACACATTAACAAAAACAAAGACTGTGCCTTCAACAACCGCTTGGACTCTGAGTAACCGTCCTTGTATGACTTCACAGGCAACTACAGAGCTCGGTTTAAACCCCTCAGAAAACAAAATGCTAACCCCAGCACTCACATTAGTTCCATTACTGAAAAACCTCCCCTTTCCAATCCTTTTCCCAATCAACCTGATTTCCCCCATATATGTGAGTCTCCTGCAAAAATGTAACATGCAGATTTTTCTGCAAGATAAATTCAAACAATGTGGCTCTTTTACAAGCATTTCTACAGCCATTAATATTAAGGCACCCGATATTAAAGCTAGCCATTGCAGAGTTTAAAAAGGAAACACATTGATATTCAGAAAAGAAAAACAAGCAGACAGTAAAGAGAAAGAGTATTAGGAGTGTACTGGCCATCAGGACTGACTGTGTTTAACATTGCCACGGAGTTTGCTCGATATGTATTTGAGGCGCACTAGCTCCTGAGTACTAAATGATTCATGAGCAGAAACGATTTGTTTTAAACCTCGTACTGAGCTCAGAAACAAATCAATATCGGGAAAAAAATCCTCAACATCAATTCCCCTTCGCCCTTTCGTCTGCTCCAGGAAATCTTTGATACTTTGAACACTGTACCCTCCCCGGGGTTTATACGCACCCAGCGATTGCGATGCTTGAGAGGAGTCAGTGAGACTGCCTTCATCCTCACTGTCTACAGCGGGATTGTCTGTCACTGTGCTGACAGCCTGTGCGCTGCACGTCTCTGCAGAGCTCCCAGGCTCCACACCAACACTGCTGCCGTCAGAAGAAACGCTGCGTTTTTTTGTGACAGCACTGCCCTCTGTTTTACTCACGCTTTTTTTTCCCGGCAATCTAAAAACCTCACTATCCTCGGCAAACTTTACCCCTTCTACCTGTATCTGAACATCACCCCACACACTAGCAACCGTCTCTGTGTCCATATCCCCTTTTCTACAACCATAGACACTAGCTCCACTGTACCTAAAAAAACCACGATCGATCCGCTCATGCGAGAAGCCGATTTTACGTTTTCACAACCGACTACCTCCCCAATAGCGAGCACACATTCCTCCAAAGGGATAAACCCCTCGGCGGAAACTTTAACTCCATGCCGGCGGGTTAACCTTTCAAACAAAAAGTTTGGCGGCGGCCTCCCTCCTGTGCCGGCCATCCTGCCCGCTGTCGCTGACAGAGCGTCAGCTCAGCACATAGAACTGTTCACCAGTACACTTTAAACAAGAAATGCAAAACAATATAAAAACAAACAAGAGGAAAAGACCGACAAACCTGCCAGCAGCGCTCATGCACACACCACCACTCCACACCACTCTCAATCCGCCAGGCAAAACAAGTCTAGATAGATAGATAGATAGATAGATAGATAGATGGATGTATGTATGTATGTATGTATGTATGTATATATATATATATGTGTGTGTGTATATATATATATATATATATATATATATATATATATGTGTGTGTGTGTGTATGTATGTATGTGTCTGTGTGTGTGTGTGTACAAAGCTACATTATGTAGATGTAATCTTTCAGATCTTTCAGTACCCCCCTATTCATCCATAACTCATGACAATCAATAATACATTGGTAAAAGTACTGTATAACAAACACACTAGTTTTCAAATATTTTAAAACCGTAGTAAGCACTCCTTTAAGTAGCCAATGATGTGTGCATTTTAGTGCAGTAAAAAGCAACAAAAAAAAGATAATTTAGGAGCAGCCTTTGCAAATGACTGAATACTTTCTCCTGCGCACCAGCATTCATACAACTGTAATCCGTTGGTACAGTGTATTATTTTTTATCAACATTACGTAATGTCAGTTTGGACTCTTCAGCCCAGAATTACTGATGCAGTGTTTCCGAGGTATGTTTTTTAAACCTTTATAATGTAATGGCCCTCTTTCAGTATGCTCTGAGTGTTATTATTTATATTCTCTGTAGCTGGTGCCTCTTGAAACACTTTCACCATTCGATTCCTATGCACTGCACATTGTTGTACCTCGCACCCTGCTGAAGATATTTGTTTATCCATTTAAAATTGCACTGCAGTCCACTTGAAAGAAGTGGAATGTGAACCAGCTACATCATGTGTTAAGTGCCTATTGGTGCTCTATTAGGGCAGCAAGTCTAGTGCACCCCTGAGTAGCTTGTGAACTCAATTTTCACTGTTGTACAGAGATCTGTTTCTCCAGTACGCTTTATAGAAATATGAAAACAGAGTTGAGGTCCTATCCTAATGCACATATTGCTGTCAAGTGGGTGTTCTAATCCCAGCGCCTGCAGGAGAGTTCTAGCAGAAAGCGATACTTTAGATTTGTAATGCCCTTTGGTTGACAATCACAATTATAAAAGGTTCAAATTCCAAATTCTAATCTAGTCAAATTACCTGCAAATGTGTTTCTCTGCTGTAATTGGAAACCTGGTGTCTCTACAGTATCTGCACATATATATATATATATATATATATATATATATATATATATATATATATATATATATATATATATACAGACGTGCTCAAATTTGTTGGTACCCCTCCACAAAAAATGAAGAATGCATAATTTTCTCTGAAATAACTTGAAACTGACAAAACTAATTGGCATCCACCATTGTTTATTCCATATTTAATAGAAATCAGACTTTGCTTTTGATTTTTTATTCAACATAATATTGTAAATAATAAAACAAATGAAAATGGCATGGACAAAAATGATGGGACCGCTAACCTAATATTTTGTTGCACAATCTTTAGAAGCAATCACTGCAATCAAACGTTTTCTGTAGCTCTCAATGAGACTTCTGCACCTGTTAACAGGTAGTTTGGCCCACTCTTCCTGAGCAAACTGCTCCAGCTGTCTCAGGTTTGATGGGTGCCTTCTCCAGACTGCAAGTTTCAGCTCTTTCCATAGATGTTCGATAGGATTCAGATCAGGACTCATAGAAGGCCACTTCAGAATAGTCCAATGTTTTGTTCTTATCCATTATTGGGTGCTTTTAGCTGTGTGTTTTGGGTCATTATCCTGTTGGAGGACCCATGACCTGCGACTGAGACAGAGCTTTCTGACACTGGGCAGTACGTTTCGCTCCAGAATGCCTTGATAGTCTTGAGATTTCATTGTGCCCTGCACAGATTCAAGGCACCCTGTGCCAGGCGCAGCAAAGCAGCCCCAAAACATAACCGAGCCTCCTCCATGTCTCACTGTAGGTATAGTGTTCTTTTCTTTGAAAGCTTCATTTTTTCGTCTGTGAACATAGAGCTGATGTGACTTGCCAAAAAGCTCCAGTTTTGACTCATCTGTCCAAAAGACATTCTCCCAGAAGGATTGTGGCTTGTCAGTATGCATTTTAGCAAATTCCAGTCTGTCTTTTTATGTTTTTCTTTCAAAAGTGGAGTCCTCCTGGGTCTTCTTCCATGGAGCCCACTTTCGCTCAAAAAGCGACGGATGGTGCGATCAGAAACTGACGTACCTTCACCTTGGAGTTCAGCTTGTATCTTTTTGGCAGTTATCCTTGGTTCTTTTTCTACCATTCGCACTATCCTTCTGTTCAATCTGGGGTCGATTTTCCTCTTGCGGCCGCGCCCAGGGTGGTTGGCTACAGTTCCATGGACCTTAAACTTCTTAATAATATTTGCAACTGTTGTCACAGGAACATCAAGCTGCTTGGAGATGGTCTTGTAGCCTTTACCTTTACCATGCTTGTCTACTATTTTCTTTCTGATCTCCTCAGACAACTCTCTCCTTTGCTTTCTCTGGTCCATGTTCAATGTGGTGCACACAATGATACCAAACAGCACAGTGACTACTTTTCTCCATTTAAATAGGCTGAATGACTGATTACAAGATTGGAGACATGTGTGATACTAATTAAAGAAACTAATTAGTTTGACATATCACTATAATCCAATTATTTATTATCTTTTCTAAGGGGTACCAACAAATGTGACCAGGCCATTTTAGAATATCTTTGTAGAATAAGCAATAATTCATCTCTTTTCACAGCTTCTTTGCTTTATTCTATGACACACCAAAGGCATGCAAGTATACATGATAAAATAGCTTTTAATTTCATCACTTTTCAGGAGAAATAAAGCATTATTTCAATGAGCTGTAAGGGTACCAACAAATTTGAGCACGTCTGTATATATATATATATATAATAAAGAACAGTATTGCCACATTAATACAGTGCTGAGCATGGATTTTTACATTACAGTTCTTGTTTTTACAATGGAGTATTTAGCAGCCGTTATAAAAATGCCTTGGGAGATGCAGTTAGTTTGCCAGGCATAGGTGAGGGTCCACTGAAGCAGTTGCTGGCATGTGCAGAACAGTTTTGTTTATTATAAGTGTGGTTTATTGTTATTTTACAAATACTGCATTATTATGGGAAATACATTGTCTTCCATTGAAATACACACTTCTAAAATAACAGTTTTTACAGTGGAACCATATTGTAATGTTAACTTGTTAAGAACAGGTGACAAATATTAAACTACAGTATGTGACTATATACACCAGCACCATCTCCTCCAGATGTAGAGTAACACAAAACTGAAATGACATTACCTTTCTGTACCTTGGCAGCAGATGGTACGGGCAAACACCTACGACTGAGTGGGTGCTAAATTAAATGCAGTCAAAATGAAATGCAAGCCGTTCAGAAGACCGCTTTTTTAAAATTAAACATGCTGTCAATTTCTGAGTGTCTGCTACAGTTAGGTGAGAAGTGGTCGGTGTCTGTTTATATAACAGATCGCACCTCTTCAAAAAAGATACAATTCATGCATCAGGCATCTAAAAACAAAAAAAACTTACTGTGCAAAAGAGAATATTTTAAAACCAAGTTGTGTTTGAATATATATATATATATATATATATATATATATATATATATATATATATATATATATATATATATATATATATATAGATAGATAGATAGATAGATAGATAGATATTGCTTGTACCCGACACTTGCTAATTAACAAGTTTTGGCTCATGCAACACCCCTATACACACACTGCATATTTAACAAGCTTTTGTGTAGAGTTCTTCCATTATGATAATAATTTTGTCCTGGGCTTTAGCTTTACCTTTTTTTGTTTGTTTGTTTGTTTTTTTTTTACTCTCTGGACAATGTGTTTTGCTATGAGAATAATGGAAGACTGCTGTACCTGGTATTGGACTCAGTAAAGGTGTTTTGAATTAATCTCGAGAGATGAAGCTCAGGGGATTTAAATGTTGAATCAGACTTTCAAGATTGAAATACAGACATAGGTCGTAATGCGCTTTTTATATGCAGTGAGACATGTTTGTGTGAATTGGTTCTGACAGTAGGGAACAGCTTAGTTTCTGTTCTTACTGTAAAGAAGCCATGGATAGCTCTGGACATGGAGTCTAGTCTACACCAGGTTTAAAATATTGGTGGCAGATTCAAAATGAATTCTAACTGAATACCCCAAGAATAACACCTGAATATCGTATGCACTTCCTCTGAGATCTGAAGAAATTAATTTTCAATTCAGCCCACAACAGGTATTTGTAATAAGAATAATGTCTTATTTCAACAGGTTTTGTGAATAACAGTATATATGTAATTATTTTTTTGTCAGGTACTGAATGAAGCAGTGGGGGCTTTAATGTATCACACCATCACATTAACACGGGAAGACTTGGAAAAATTCAAAGCACTTAGAATAATAGTCCGAATCGGCAGTGGGTTTGATAACATCGACATCAAGTCTGCTGGAGACTTAGGTAAGCACAACACCCTTTGACAAAAAAAAAAGTGCATTATTATTATTCTTATTCTTATTATTATTATTATTATTATTATTATTATTATTATTATTATTATTATTATTATTATTATTGTTATTTCAACACAGTTTGCTCCACTGGCTTCTTGACACTGGCTTACCACCACAACTTAACCCTGTGTTGTGTGGTGTGAGCCCAGCACTGCTCCGCTGGCCAGAATAGGTCAGCACCTCCTCTGAAGGTCACTTTCATATGTCTAATCTGAGTGACCAGCAAGCTGAACAAAACAATAATAATACTAATGTACTGAAAACAAGAAATATATTTTAATACAATCAAGAAGAAAGCAGATTTTGTTTGTTTCAAAGTTCCTGTTAGACATTTAAACACCATGTATGAAATGTTTGAAAATTATTTTGCCTGATTTTTATATATATATATATATATATATATATATATATATATATATATATATATATATATACACACACAACTACAGCTATGGCCAACATTTTTGCATCACCTAGAACTTTAGAATTGGGACAGAATTAAAAAAAACAAAACAAAAAAAAACTATGAACATAATTTGTATCTTTTATTTAACATCATGTAGTCAAAGAAACTACAAAATAATATCGCAAAAGTTTATCGGAAGGCATAATAGTAGTACAATAGTTCATGTTAGATTTTGAAATGTCACATTTTTCAATTTTAGTCAGTATGTGGGGAAAACTACAAAGCAGTATGTAATTCAATATGTTAACGTAAAATTATTCTGCATGTTTCATTTGACTTTATGAAGCAAAATCAGTTAATTGTATAGGGTGATGCAAAACTTTTGGCATTAGTTGTACTCAAGATCATCTCACTCATGATATTAAAATCCTCCCGACCTGATGTCAGCTTAGAGCATTCCCAGTATGGATGTACGTGTAGTGTATCATGAGTTCCCTTCTTCAGGCATTTCCAGTGTGTCAGGTTCTGTTTTTTTTATTTTTATTGGGACACTGCTGCTGGCACAGGTAAAGGAACTGAACCAAATGCTTAAAAACAGACTTTATTTACTGCACTGGTGATATTTTGTGTTGTTTTTTTCTTCTAATATTTAACTGGACACCTATTTTGCAGATTAAGCCTCATTCCAGGTGCAATTGAACTACATTACCAAGACATAATCACATGCGTAGGCGCATACAAAATCGCCTTTGGAATGTCCATAACCATCCAGAATCCTTCCAGTAGGGTGGGGTTTTTAGGAATTTTAAAAAAAATCACTTCCAAATAGGGCCCTTTGTGTACCAATATTATTTAAACAACATATCTAACAATGCATGTATTTTTGTCTTTATATAAAATCTGTGAAAATGTTTATTCAGCTTTTATATTTTATTTAGACTGTTTTGAACAGATTCTGGAATCGGAATCGTTCTGCTATTCCTACATTCCTCATGAAGCATCTAGTGTTGAGGCTCAATTACAGCTATATATAGTAGGGCACCTTACTTACCATTCTGAGTTGTAAACTCACACTAGTCCTGCACCCAGTCAATGTAGTACTTGTTTTTTAAATTATCAGGAACCAGTGCATTTGAATACATTGTTACCTGCTGCTGCCTAAACACCTTGTAGTTTACAGGCTGCTGCACATTCCTTTGTGATTAGCACAATGATTTTTTTCATTGTAAGTTGAATTCTCTGCACTAAACTGCTTGTACATAAGTACAATGTGCCATAGGACTTTGCCATTTGGGGCCCTCTTCACACAGCTTTAACATGCAACATGATGGATTTGAAAGATGATGAAACATTTCTTGACTGTTAAAGAAATTATGTTCAGACTTTATTTAAATCCATTTAAATAATTTCAGTTAAAGCTTCATGAATAGGGGCTGTCGCTTTTGGATAGTAACAGTTCTCCTGTAGATTTTAAAAAGCACACTGTCTGAGTCTTTAAAAACAAATGGGGTCTATTTTCGCCAACTTCAGAGTAGCAGTGCCCTTCATTATTCTAAGTGGTGTGTAGAAGTTTAATTCTAGCAATAATTAGGGGCCCTGAACTTCAGCCTTAATGCTAGAGGCACAAGACCCTGCCCAGTATTTCAAGTTTTTTTTTAAAACGAGATTTAGGCATTCTGCACTGTTCAGTTTTATCAGCCAATTGTTATAGCTGAGGTCTATATGAAATGAAATTGAATTGAAAAAAAATAATTTGATTCTTTATACTGTTAAATGAACAATCCTGTGTGTATCGCAGGGATTGCGGTATGCAACATGCCTGCTGCCTCCGTGGAGGAGACGGCTGACTCGACGATATGTCACATCCTGAACCTGTACAGACGGACCACCTGGCTGCACCAGGCGCTGCGGGAGGGCACACGGGTGCAGAGCGTGGAGCAGATCCGGGAGGTGGCGTCGGGGGCCGCGCGCATCCGAGGAGAGACGCTCGGGATCATCGGCCTGGGTCAGTCACAGCAGCTGCAGGGATACGGATTACAATACCCTGAGGCTCGATATCCTCTGTGCACTACAGAGTGCATTTTACCATAGGCACCTTAAGCTTTTGTTTAATAAATGCTTGATCTTTTTTATTGATTTATTTATTTGGATATGGTTTGTAGAAAGGGGGATGTAGATCATACCAGTATGGATTGTTTATACATAGTTTGTTTGTTTTTTTTAATAAATGTTCACTGTCACACTGAATTGATGCTTCGGAGCCTGGGAGGGACATGAGAGAAACACATATGTAGCTATTTTATCTCGTGGCCAAGAGATACTAAGACGAGCACACAAGATCTATCTTTTTTTTTTTTTTTCTCTCGTGTTCCTCCCGGGCTTCGTATGATTCTACGTGAGAGAAAAGTGAAAAAAAAAAACTAGAAAACAGGAGAGGCGTTACTCGAGTGCAGCAGAATCCAACCTGACTACAGCTTTGCTTAGTGAACGATATTCTTAACAAAACGTGTTTCTCCCACTTGTATGTGGAGCTGTATGACTGAGCCGAGGGAATTGGTCAAGTTAAGAGGTAAGAGATTATGAACTGCATTGTTAGAAAGAAATGCATCATTTAGGTATGTAAGAGGAGGGTGGGGTGTGCAGCCCTTCAATAGATAAGCTCTAAATGGCTCCCTAGTTTTAATCTGTTTGACACAACATGTGAGGCGATGAGTAAGTGGTTAACCCCTCATTCAGATTGTTTCTAATATTTTATTAAACATACTTGCAGTATGTTTTTGGCTTTTAGCTGTTTGGAAATGGTGTGCCGATGACGATAGGTGAGATAAACAGTGAAACTCTGCAGTAGCATGCCCTTGTGGCTTAATAGCAAAAGAAAGGGAGGAGATGTATTTCAGTGCTAATAACCAACAACTGTCTTTGCTTGCAATTTACTGTGGGCCTGTTTTTATTATAACTTTTGACATCAGCTGGAAGCAAGCCTTGGTATCCCTTGTACTTTCAGCTGCAATTCATAGGACTAAGCATTGGAAAAATGGCTGCAAAAATATTATTTATAATTGATAACATTGTTATTGGAATTCAACTGGAAACAATGAATATCATGCCATATGGAATTGTCTTTCAATGACACACAGACTGTAAAGTGCTAACCACACTTGGCTTTTTTTTTTATAACAGAGCTAAAGCACCCAGAATCAGGCTGCCGAAAGCCTCAGTGGGCTTTGATGCCCGCTTGTTTGTCAGTTTTAATTTGAATTGTTTATTTTTGATGGAATGCGTACACGTGTTGTTGGTATTATGGGATTTGCATGGTCCAGTTATTGAATGCATACTGTACACCACAAATTACTGTCACTGTTTACCTGAACTGTGAGCCCTTGTGATCAGCGTTTTTAAATTACTAAATTACTGTAAGAGGTATTGATGCTTTGCTTTAATGAGTCGAATGGACCTTTGGGTCTTTACTCAGTAATTGTAATGCTGAATAAGACAGCGTGTAATTGCAGTACCGTGTTGCCAGGCCCCCCCCAGACCCATTTATATAAACTCTGTAATTTAGCCAGCCTTTTCTGCTTTTCTCACCCTAGACCTCTCCAGACTGAGTAGTATACAGACAACTCAAACCAAATTCTTCTGATCTGAAGTCACATTATGATGCCCAAACGATGGGCCACACCGGCATACAGCTGAAAAGCTCAATCTAAATGGAACATTTGAATGAGAACTATCTTCCACAGTACAGTAATGTAGCAACCATAAATACCGAAGTTTTGCATTGCCAAAACTAGAACAGGAGGATTTCAGTACTAAACACAGCATTCGTAACAAAAAAAAAACAACAATTCACTTAAACATCTACTCCTCAAATAGTTTCGTCCTAATTTCACAAGTCAGATACTTTTGATCCGTGGGGGTAAACGCAAGGCACTGAAATTGTATAATCTGGTGGAAATACTGCTAGATATGTGGAGCTGCAAGGAGGATGAGTGGGGCTTTCTGCAGGATAAGACACTGTTTACTTACTCAAGCTTTCAAATCCATTATCAGTTCCATGGCATATGCTCCTCTATTTGATTACAGAGACATTCTTTTCAGGAATGCCCTGCAGACTATTAAATGAAATGGATGTGTTTTACAATAGATCTGCTGCTCGCTTTTGGAAGCCTCACTGCTCCTTCCATTAAGATGTTTGAGAGAGCGCTCTCTCCTCTCTCTCTCTCTCCTCTCTCTCCTCTCTCTCTCTCTCTCTCTCTCTCTCTCTCTCGCCCCCTCCCTTTCTCTAGCAAAAAGATCATAAGAAGTGCACTCCTTGCTGAATCTTAACAGCTGTTAAGCTTTTATTTTGCTACTTGTTTCAAATGGATGAACAAAGTAATTTCACATCTAGGTACATAAAATTGTTTTGGTTGACAAAGTAATTTCCTTGAAGTAAATTCTGTTTACTGCAGACAGTAAATAAAGGGAGCGGGCTGCATGCTATCAAACAGGGACATAAAAAATAATTAACACCATGAAAAATAACTTTTCTGGCCATTTGGTACCAGAGTTTTTTTTTTTTTTTTTTTTCTACACTATCAAATTGTCAGAAAAAGAAGGAAGTCGTAGGTAGCATATTTCTATCATATGAAATCAGATTTTGAGGCAGACCCGTAACGCTGGTGAGAGAGAAGGGGAGCCTGGCTCACCACACTGAAAAGAAAAGGGGAAGAGAATTAGAGAAATCAGTGAAGAAGTGATGCAGAAGAGGAAATGAAAGCAACGTTTAAAAGCAAAATTTTGTTTTTTTTGCGTTTGGGATTTGCATATTAAAACTGTTGTTGCTGGTAATGATGCCAACTGGACTGGAACTGGATTAAATGATGAATAGTGTAGGTGAAATTAAACAGTTTAGGCTTTAGGTATATATGAAGAGCTTCATGCCAAAATGCTATGTATCCATTTTCATTGTTTTTAGCAAATTGATTTTTTTAATTTCAGATACTTGGCGACAAGAATGGTTGCTTTTTTCACTATTAATGTTATGCGAGTAAGAACAATAAAACAAACGTGTAAACATTATAAATCTACCTCAAAACGTTTTTAAAAAAATAAATGAAGACATTTATTTTTTAAGCAAAATGCTCCATATCCCAGATTCTGTCCTTTTTGCACAGAATTCTACATATCCATATCTCTACCAACAGCTTCACAAAAGTCACCTACATCTATCATGTCTTTGTTTCCATCATATCAAGCATTCGTTAATATGAATTAATTAATACAGAATATACAGCATGTCAATTATTATCCAAACATCATCTTCAGAGCCTGTTCACATCTGTGCAACTTAAGAACGTGCAGATATACAAAAAACAATGCATCAACAACAACAAGGAATACAAATCAATGTACCAGCTTGCCTAATAAGTAACTACAGCAACACAGAGTAAATTCATGTCATGATCAACACGCTTCCTTTTCTTGTTACATATCGCGAGCAGACGAGGACGAGATTCATCCTGAGAAACTCTGTCTGCCTTCTCATAAAGTGTATCCTGATTCAGCACTAGATCTGCCGGTGTATGCTTATCAGCATGACAGAGGTCAGAGTTCTTATCAGCAGAAGGCTGCAGATCACTCGCAGGATTTCAGAATGGCGCTCTCGCTTCTGCCCTCGCTTGTGAGCATCCTTGGATGCCTTACCTTTTCTACCGACAGGCCATGTTACCACTGGCTCTGATATTTTATCAGATTTGTTCATTTTGACTGATTTATTCAGACCGGTCATGATCCAGTTTTCAATTCAATTCAATTCAATTCAATTCAATTCAATAAGCTTTATTGGCATGACAGGAATAAACAAGTTTTGCCAAAGCAAAATAAACCTACAAACAGACAGGTACAGTGTATAAACAGACACAATGAAAAGACCATTTTCAGTGCAGGTTAATTTGTTTTTCTTAAACTGTGGCAGGCAGTCACATATTCAGCAGCTAGTGCACATGTTATCAACACCTCTCCTAAAAATATTTGTAGTTTTTCAGTTTCTGAGAGGTGGGTGAAGTCACTGATGTGCCTCGTGAATTTGGGTAAGAATGTGTCCCTGAGCAGCTTGTATTTGGGGCAGTGCAGTAGGAAGTGGAGCTCTGTCTCTATGTGGTCTAACTCACAGTGCTCACACAGTCTCCTCTCTCTGGGTCTCCACGTGGCTCTGTGTCGACCCTTTTTGATTGCTAATGTGTGGTCGCTCAATCTGTATTTGGTCAGTAGTTGTTTTTGTTTTTGGTCTTTAACTCTGATCAGATATTCTGCCAGGGCGTATGGTCTGTTTAAACTCTGGTAGCACTCTAATTTATGCTGTGATTTTACTCGGCTCTCCCAGTGTATCAGGTATTTGTTTTTCAGGGTGGTGGTTTTTTAGTTTTCACTCTCTAATAATGTGCGCTGCCAATTGTGATGCAAGCGTGATGCTGATTGGCCGATGGGATATATTGCGGTTTGATGAAAACTGGAAATGTCAGATGATCGCGTTTTGAAATGAAAGCTGTTTTTAGCATTTGGATTACATGGCAGATATCGTATTTTGACTGAAATTGTTTACACTATATATATATATATATATATATATATATATATATATATATATTCAGCAGGTAAATATATGTTCAGCAGGTACATTTCAAACAGTAGCAGGTGCTCAGTCACAGCAGGACAGTGAATTAGAATAGGCTGCTTAAGACCGATGACTTCACTAAATGGACTCTCCATTAAAAGCATGGAAGGTGAGAGCACACATGGTAGCTTCGCAGTGTAACTTTAATTAATCCATGTATGTGAGACAGTTATTATAGTCCATACAGAAGTGCTAATGTTTCAACGCTGCTTGCATCATCCTCAGAGATTGCGGATTTTATAAGCTGTCGATTCTTAAGCGAATGATTTGATTCTTATAAGCAGTTGATTCTTAAAAGCGGACCAATATGATTACTGTGGTGCAGAATCAGTATGTTAGTTTGAGAATGAAAGCTTTGTTCCCTGCAGTGTAATGGGTTGACCACTAGATGTCATGAGTTCACAAAGTATTGTTTAGTTAGTGCGCCAACTGAGAGCTATGTTTATTTTGTTTGTTTGTTTTATTAGCGGCTGTTTCCCCACCGCACTGTAAGAAAAATAAAACCAACACCGGTTTTAAACTGTAAATCAGGACTCCAGCCTGATCATTTACACTGCCCTCGGCCACGTCACATTACAATTAGCAAAATACAGTTTAAATACAGCATACAACAGTGTCAATGGTGCTCAATCACTGAGGACAATACATCAAAACAAGTCCTCGTGGGTAAGCAACTTGTTATATGATCATGATTATGTTTACTGAAGGCTGCAGAATCCTATTTTACTATAGTATACTTGAGAAGCGATCGTCTCGTGAGGGTGCCTAGTTTAACTGCCGTGTGGTGTTATGTATAATTGCCTTTGAATTAAAATGACATTACAGTACAGCATTTTACTGTCAGGACTACCACTGCATTTAAGCACCTGTGGCTTGCTTATTTTCAGTTGCGATGCAAATCTCACAGTTTTTCATTCAGCGGAGATGCAAAGCTCTGCAATCCCCCCCTCCCCTCCCCTCCCCTCCCCTCCCCTGCCCTCCCCTCCCCTCCCAGCTGTATTTTGGAAGCTGTACGGATGGCATGTCGTGCTCTTGAACTCTGTTCCACAGCTTATTGTTTGTTCATTCCACCACGTGTGGATGTTTATTTAAACGTGGAGGCAGAGGCAGGTTCCTGTTCACTGGCACAGGGAATACAGTACCATGGAAAGGGTTCTTGTTGTTCCTCAGATAACCTAAAACTTCCTGAAACTTTTCCATTGTGCAGCAGATAAGCAATTTTAAAGTAAGCATGTATCATGTATTTCACTGTATAAGTTGGTATATAAAAACAATTATAAGGAGTGTCTTTTTTTATCAGAAACCCTTGGCGCTATATATATATATATTTAATATATTTATATATATTTATTATGTATATTAATGACGTCCCATTTGTTTTTGGATGTTTTTTTGATATTTTATTGTATATTATACTATATTATTGTATAGTATATTTATTTGTCATGAAGCGCTTTGGGATGCCTTGGCATGAAAGGTGGTATACAAAATAAATGTGATTGATTATAATGCGTGTGTGTGTGTGTGTGTGTGTGTGTGTGTTGTGTGTGTATAACAACTCCAACAACTTGGCCCTAAAATTAATTAGACAGTGTTTGCTATTTTAGAAAACTAGAAGCCCAGAATTATAGGATACTGTATTTAAACCCTGGCCTTGACAATTCTATTAAAATGAGTTAAAAATTAATCTGATTAAGTGTACTGTAGGGGCAGACCATGAGTGGCTCTTGGGCTGCATTTAGACATTTCACATTGTACAGTGACTCACCTCTCCACATATCTCTTCAATCTCTATGTTTTTAATGATTAGTGAATCTATGAGTGCCCTCTAAGCACAGTCTCGCTGTGTGTTTTCTGTTATCCATGCATGTTAATTGTTCCCCTCTTGTCCTAGGCCGTGTCGGGCAGGCGGTCGCACTGAGAGCCAAAGCGTTTGGCTTCAACGTGATCTTCTATGACCCGTACCTCTCCGATGGCATGGAGCGGGCGCTGGGCCTCCAGCGAGTCAACACCTTGCAGGACCTGCTGTTTCATAGTGACTGCGTGACACTGCACTGCAGTCTGAATGAACACAACCACCACCTCATCAACGACTTCACCATCAAACAGGTGGGAGGAGCAGTGCCTCCACAATCGATCCACAGCCTGGTGAAATTACTGGCTGATCAGATGGTGAAAGCCACTTTTTTGTATGCTGTGTGATTTGGAAAACTCTGCATTTGAGATTAGGGTGCTTGTTGTAAAAGTTCTCAAAATAAACAAATCCCCTGGGCCAGATGAGATCATTCTAATAGTACTCAAAGAAATGAAAGAAGTTATTTGCAAACCGCTAACCAAGATCATGCAACAGTCTCTTGAGACAGGGTTTGTACCGACAGACTGGAGAATTGCAAACATAATACCTATCCACAAAAAGGGAGACAAAACCAAACCAGGTAACTACAGACCAAAAGCCTGACTTCTATTATATGGAAACTTATGGAAACTATAATAAGATCCAAAATGGAAAATTACCTATATGGTAACAGTATCCTGGGAGACAGTCAGCATGGTTTTAGGAAAGGGAGATAGTGTGTAACTAACCTGCTTGATTTTTTTGAGGATGCAGCATTAACAATGGATAATTGCAAAGCAATTTAGATTTCCAGAAAGCTTTTGACAAAGTCTTGCGTAAACAATTAATTCTCAAACTGAACGCAGTAGGGATTCAAGGAAATGCATGCACATGGATTAGGGAGTGGTTAACAGGTAGAAAACAGAAAGTACTGATTAGAGGAGAAACCTCAAAATGGAGCGAGGTAATCAGTGGTATACCACAGGGATCAGTATTGGGTTCTCTGCTCTTCGTAATGTACATTAATGACTTAGATTCTGGTATAGTAAGCAAACTTGTTACATTTGCAGATGACACAAAAATAGGAGGAGTGGCAAACACTGTTGCAGCAGCAAAGATCATTCAAAATGATCTAGACAGCATTCAGAACTGGGCAGACACATGGCAAATGACATTAAATAAAGAAAAGTGTAAAGTACTGCATGCAGGCATTATAAATATCATATGGGTGATACAAAAATTGAAGAAGGAATCTATTAAAACGATCTAGGAGTTTATGTTGACTCAGAAATGTCTTCATCTAGGCAATGTGGGGAAGCTATAAAAAAGGCCAACAAAATGGTCGGATACATAGTGAAAAATGTTGAATTTAAATCAAGGGAAGTAATGTTAAAACTTTACAATGCATTAGTAAGACCTCACCTAGAATATTGTTCAATTCTGGTCACCTTGCTACAAAAAGGATCTTGCTCCTCTAGAAAGAGTGCAAGAAGAGCGACCAGAATTATTCCGGGTTTAAAAGGCATGTCATATGCAGGCTAAAATAATTGAATCATTTCAGTCTTGAACAAAGAAGACTACACGGCAATCTGATTCAAGCTTTCAGAATTCTAAAAGGCATCGACAATGTCGACCCAAGGGACTTTTTCGACCTGAAAAAAGAAACAAGGACCAGGGGTCACAAGGGGCATCCAGAACAGAAAATAGGAGGCACTTTTTTACACAGAGAATTGTGATGGTCTGGAACCAACTCCCCTGTAATGTTGTTGAAGCTGACACCCTGGGATCCTTCAAGAAGCTGCTTGATGAGATTCTAGGAACCATAAGCTACTAACAACCAAACGAGCAAGGTGGGCCGAATGGCCTCCTCTCGTTTGTAAACTTTCTTATGTTCTTATTGACAGTGGTGTACAATGCAGAGTTTGTTTTTGTCAGGTGTGCCTTATTTGTATGAAGTACTGCCCCCTTGTGTTAAACAAAGGTAATAGTAATTTGCATACAAAAATAGTTCTGAACTGTATATATATATATATATATTATACTTGAAGGCATTCAAAAAGCATTAAAAAAAATGGTTTTCAGCAATGACATGTAAGCCATGTGGGCAGCAGTGTAGAGTAGTGGTTAGGGCTCTGGACTCTTGACCGGAGGGTCGTGGATTCAATCCCAGGTGGGGGACACTGCTGCTGTACTCTTGAGCACCACTAGATTGCTCCAGTAAAAACCCAACTGTATAAATGGCTAATTGTATGTAAAAATAATGTGATATCTTCTAACAATTGTGAGTCGCCCTGGATAAGGGCGTCTGCTAAGAAATAAATAATAATGTGTGTTTTGTTTGATGATCGCTAATATTTACATGCATCATATTAATTATTAAAACACATAAACAAACACAACACATTTCGACACATAGTGTTGACGTCATCAGGTGTTGCAGTGATTTGTCAATTGTAAACAGCTTTATAAAAGGACACCATTCAACCCAATAATAATTATTAATTAAAAAATAGCCATAGACATTTAAACTTAACGAGGACCATTTCACCAATCATAGCATTCATTAACTGAAATCGTTTTAGAATCAATTGTTAGTATGGTATATACATAGCGTAATTATACAGTGATTAAACTCAAACATTGATATATTAAAACACTTTAAAATAGGCATATATTCTGCTATACGTAACAGATCACATTACATAGTTAACTTACACAGTTATTCAATAGTAAAGATTAGAGGACATTAGACTGCAATTCTCAACCCCAGACTGCTGAAGATTCAAGTTGGCATACAAAGATGAATTATCCAATTTTTAAAAACTTTTAACATTTTAGAGATATGGATTGAGATGTTTCATTAAGTCCATGTGGTCCCATAGAATGTAATGTATAAATCCAGACTCTCTCCTCATAGCAAATTAAATCGCTGGTATGGAAGCAGTGTAGCTGTGCTCGGTTCTGTAATCTCTCTCTCTCTCTCTCTAGATGCGGCAGGGTGCATTCCTGGTGAACACAGCTCGGGGAGGACTGGTTGATGAGAAGGCTCTGGCTCAGGCTCTGAAGGAGGGGAGGATACGAGGGGCAGCGCTGGATGTTCATGAAACGGAGCCCTTCAGGTGATCAGTTCAGCTCTGCCTTTAACTTGCATGTGACCAGCAGCCCCATTCTCACACTGACGTGACCTGGAGTGAGTAGGGTCTTTTCCTGTCCTCTGATATCTCAGCAAGTAAACGCTTGTTTGAGCCGGAGAAATTCTTGGTTTTATTAAAGCTATTTGTTTATAACGCATTTGTTGTTTTCAGTACCTGGAAGACAGTTGTCACTGTTCTATTTCTGTATTTCACATGCTACTGGTTACTGTAACTGAATCACAAGACAGTTGATATACTGTATGTAAATACCACAGACCCAGTATTTCCTGCCACTGCGCTATTCCTGAGTTACATGTGTGTTCCTTGCACAGGATGACATTTATACACAAGATAAGATGTACTGGACCTGTGACAAATCATCAGTGGTGATTGGTACTGCACTAATCAGTTTTGCACACTGCTACCGCAGCTGAAATTGCCACAGTGGTAATAAAATTAGAGAGAAGAGGGAGCGAGAGCAGATAGGAGGGGATTTTGAGCAGTCTGAGGAAGACATACAGTGTCCAAGTGCCTTTAGATAATCAAACTTCTGTGTATGTACAGGCAGCCAGACTATAGTTTGGGCACAGGTCATGCAAAGAAAAGGCTGCAGTGTTTTGAAACACATTCTCACAAAACAGACGGACTGTTTTAATCTGATGAATGTCTTTGCACAACAGTTTGTTTGCACTCTCATATTCACTTTGCATTTCCTGCATTCTTAAGATGACACATCTTATAGTATTATTGATCCCTACACCTAATGTTAAATATCAATGCCAATTGCGATGCAACGCAATGTTTAACAATAACCCCAAAAATGTAACTCCAGAAAAATCATATCAAATCAACAAGCATATCAAATCAACAAGCTATTTCATTAAATGCAAGGACAGACAGTTCACTTTAATTATAACTTTGTTGCCAATCTTTGTGATCTTTTAGATGAATTCTCTAGTTGTGAATGTTTTTATATATATATATATATATATATATATATATATATATATATATATATATATATATATATATAGCGTATAGCACGGCTTGTATACTAATGAGCCGCTTCACACTGAATAAATCACTAAGCACCACTACATTCAAAATTCCATGACAAACTGCCATTTTATTTGTTATTAGTTACAAAACCACTGCCAAAAATGAGTGGCATTTCACCTATTTCCTTTAATAGGGAACACCAACTTTCCGAGTGAAGACAGCAGTCATCGTGAAAAAAAATAATAAAAAAATAAATAAGTGCACCAGCAACTGTCAATAGTAGACACATAGCAGTAGATGAATAACAGCTACCGGTAAATGAAATAGTAGAAAAAAAAACACTACAAAAAACTTTCTTTTTAATAAGTGAACAATACATATAATTAAATTAAATTTGGGACTATATTACACTGCAGATGTATACACAATAAACGTTTATGGTTTTGTCTTAATTTAAAATGTGTTTAAATTATTGTAATTGTTTTTCTTCCTCCAAATGACAGGTAGCCATGTTATAAGCAGTATAAACCACTTCAGGACGTGCGGATCCGATGATATATACCACTTTCGGGTGTGGTTAAAGGACCTTGGCTTACGCCTCTGGCCTTATCACCACCCCAGGCGTGGTATATATCATGGGAACCGCACAGCCCGTTGTGGTGTATACCTTACATATTCCTCTCTATTCCTCTCTTCAGTTTTAGCCAAGGTCCTCTGAAGGACGCTCCAAACCTGATCTGCACTCCACACGCAGCGTGGTACAGTGAACAAGCCTCCATCGAAATGAGGGAAGAGGCAGCAAGGGAGATCCGCAGGGCTGTTACAGGTTAGTTACAGCAGCAGCAGGGTCGTCAGAGCAGCTTGCATTAATAGCACAGGTGTTGGTAAGAGAGGCTGTGCAGTGCTTTATGGCAAATAGTGTTTGTTTGATTGCATTGTATTAGTTTGTCTTATCTGTTACAAAATTGCTTTTTAATTCTGATGGATACAGTGAGTGTGAGTGGAGCGATCCATTTGTATATAGAGCAGGGGAGCGGAGCGGGGTAGTTGCTGGAGCAGAGCACGGAGCGAGCCATTTCCAGCCTGCTCCTTTACAACACTGAGCAGAACTGAGCACGGTTTTATTTGTCTTAAATACATGTTCGGCCATGGAGTTTGCACAAAGGAGTTATAAAAAAAAGTGACAAGTACAGATGCAGTCACTTTACAGTATTATCCATCATGTCTGTGCATGGTAGCCATTGATTTTTCTAGTTTCAAACCAAAATTAGGCACTTTTATGTGATTGGCATTTCAATTTTATAATTCATTATGGAGGAAAAAAAATATATATTCTCCCGATTTGTGGAGCTGCATTTGTGCCAAATACAAATGTGAGAAGCGTCATCAGTGTGTCCATGTGTCTGTGGTTATTATAAAGCCTATATTGTTTTTATACAGTTCTACGGTTATGCCCCAATACAGCACTGTGAACACGGTTTTTATTTTCTGCACTCTTAAGGATAGTTTATACACTACAAGGTGGTCCGTTAGCCCCATTGAGACTCACTGATATGCATGGGTGAAAGTGTTCTGTCTGTAGATGGAATTCCGTCAAAATGCCTTCTCCCATGTCCATTTGTGTTGTTAGTGTAGAAATGCCAAAAACATTGGAGGGGCCTGGTGAGTGCAAAGTGCCGACATGGAGTGAATCCTCCTACGTTCAGCGAACTCCATCTATGAACATGCGTCTAGTTTATGATACAGGAGCACTGCTATCAAGGTATCCCAGCTGCACTCGCACTTCCAAAGCAGTAAAATGGCTTGTACTGTGATTAATGCTAGCGCCATTCTCAATGTGAATGGCTGCAGAAACACGACTTTTGATGAGGACAGCAGCAAGTACCAAGTTTTGTGTTTCTAAAAAAAAAAAAAAAAAACAACATTCACAGTCGGGTGTCCAAACAAATCTACCTTGGAATGAAATGCTGTTCTTGAGAATGCTCCACCGGGCAATGAAACACAGTCAGACATATTGTAAACGTATGTTTGCTAGACCAAAACAGTCGTGCCTGCCTGATTAGTTATGCCTGAACTGTCAAGTGGCGATCGATTAGTTTTGAACTGGAGAGAGAGAGTGACAGAGCGAGACAATGTGAGAAATGCCTACTATTTGTTGTTTGCTTTGAAGTGTATACTTACCTTTGAAGTGCAGTAAAAGTCATGCCAGAGATTCCCAGGTCAGCGAGAGAGGATAGGAGAATAGAGTGATTGACAGGCAGCAGAGAGCTCGAGGAGAAAATAAGAGAAGAACAGAGATACAATCTCACTGAAAATAGAACTGCTTAATAGCAAATATGAAATGGGAAAATGAGTCAAACACAAAAGTTTTATTTACACAATATTTGCAAATGCTCGGAATGAAAAGAACGAGAAAAGTAACAAAAACATGAATATGCTTTGAAACACAAAACCAGTAAAACGGTAATAGCAGATTACTAGCAGATAAGTCAATTGAGAAATAATAATAATAATAATAATAATAATAATAATAATAATAGTCCAGGAAATCTAAATGCTGTATAAAGCAGTTGTTTAAACATCCCGAAATATCCAGTCCTCCAAAAAGTATATTTTTAATCCCGAAAATAACTGGGGGGAAAAAAAAAACAAAACAATGCTTGGTCTCACCGGTAATCCAAATCGAGAAGGATGACTCTTCAGAGATAATGTTCTTGCTGATCATGGCTTAGGAATGAAGATAGTAGTTTAGTGGTTGCTGTTTATAGCTTTTTTAATCTTTCCATAAGCTATACTGACTGAACTACAATGGATTACAAACTTTACAAGATTCACTGGAAATTGTTGACAATGGCCGGTTAATGTCCGAAGTACTCTACATTTATGTTAAGAAAATAACATCACCCAAAATGAGCGGATATTGACGTCAATGACCGGGCACAGTTGTCAGTCGGAGCTCCAATGGATTTATACAGTAGTTGACTGGTGGGTGTCCATACACAGATCACAATTACTGATTACTGGAGGGAATTGGAAGAAGTGCTTTTCATGATCCTGTTAGTCTCTAAATGTTTTGCTTATTTACAACACACTTTGAAAATGCACTTGGTATGTGATTGGCAGACAGTCTGTGAGGTTTGTTTCCCTGCTGTTTCTCACTAGGCCCTTCACCCTATGTGACAGGTTGCCACATTTTCCTTGTGCATCATGAAACCAGGCTGTTAAACTCAATCTCATCTTGTTCCAATATCAAACTGGCAGCAGCCCAGTCCAGTCTGCAACCAGAAGAAACCCTCCTCTTGCATCCTTTGCATTGGACGCTCATTAGGTCATTCCACCATTGGTGCCAGTATATGACAACGAATTCTGCCAGCCCGCCATCCTTACTGGGGCTGACAGAGTCACAGCTGAAATCGATTTGATCTGGATCTGCTGCTGACGGAAATGAACGTCTGATTTTGCATCACTTACAAGGCAGTCTCAAGGCAGATGGAAAGTGGCATTTCTGGTGACTTTTTGCTGTCCCCAGGTACCCGTCCGTAATGATCCATGCAATAAACAGCTGGAGACGACGGCTGTTTCTTCCTGTGTGCATCTGACAGCAGCTGTTATTTCTCAGGGGAGCATCTTCCTGTTGGATGACGCTGCGGCACATGAAACAAAGCACACTTCTGTTCTTGCCCCTGTTTTTTTGTCCTCCTTTCTGACAAAGCGACATGTCAGATTGTACAGGTATGTTGATTCAAGTGAGATAGTAATGACATTTGCTTTTTTGTTCTTCCTTTCTTTCTTTTGATATCAGGTCGCATTCCAGACAGCCTGAAAAACTGTGTCAATAAAGATTTCCTGACTCAAGCCACGCACTGGGCAAGCATGGATCCTGCAGTTGTACACCCAGAGCTCAATGGAGCATACAGGTAAATACACTGGTCTGGACCATCTGCTTAGCACTGCGCTTTCCACTCCTTAGAGAGAGTGGAGGTATAGTTGAAAGCAGGACTGTGCGTCTGTGACAGAACGGAGATCCTTCTAAAGCTAAAATGCAAGATCTACTTTTTCCATACCTCTCCTTTTGTTTGGGGGGGGGGGGGGGGCACTCCTACCACTTTTGATTGGAAGTAATTTGAGATTTGTTTGCAGTTTAGTAACTTGTCTCATTATTGTCATAGCCCCCCTGCACCCCCCACCCCGACAAAATACAGGCAATCCTAATGCTGCTCAGTGGTTTGGGATTTACTAATAGTTTACATCGTACCTGTAATATTATTTAAGTGTATATAAAATGTGAAAGTATTTAGCTCCCTACTGTATACTAATGAAATCCCAATAAAATGTATGGTCTTGTATCAAATTGGTAAATATAATGTGTCTGGTAAGCCATTTTATTGAAGATATTTCTGAAAACATAAGTTACAAAAAAAATGAAGGTAAAAGCACCGCAACACCAAGCCCCCTCTCCTGAAGAACATTTTGATATAAAACAATTGATATTGCAAGAAAACGTGGTCTGTGTGATACGCTAAGAGAGGCCTGTTAACATCAATAGCTCTAACCCTTTCACACTTACCAGGCTTGCCTGTTCTGTACCATGAAACCAAGATAAATACTCGCCTTGAAGATTTCTTAACAAGATTAATTCGCAGATGAAAAATGAGAAATTGCTATAGATGTGTCACACATGCTTAATCCTCAAAAGAAAGTTGTGTATTTTTTTTTTTTTTTTGTACAAAACAGGCTCCTGTCTCACAATTCCCCAGCATTAGATTGTAGAACACTACTTTGATGGATTTGCAGTCTCTTCAGATATGGTCCTGGAAACACCCTGTATAAATGTAGAGGCAGGCTTGTTGCATTGCAGGGATGAGAGTGCTAGGCCTAATTTCTTTTTTTTTTTCCTGTGTAAATTTGGTACATCCAGAAATGTTTTTCTTCACAGTAAGTTATGCTAAAATTGTGCTACAAGACAAGAAGTAGACTTGTTTTAGAACATGAGTGTTAGGACATTTACCAGAGTGTAGGACATCTGACCCATCACTGCTCATCTATTTCCTCATCGCTGGTTGAACTCCAAACCAGCAGCTAAATGCTGGTTATACTGTATGTGTGCGCCACATTTACAAATGTTTAGACCTTGTTTGTTCGTCTAACTCCGAACTCTCATCCCTGATTTTTCACCCTATCCCACCCCAGTAACGCAGATGTAGTCTTTATAAAAAATAAATAAATAAATTTCAAGTCTTTTGGCTCCAAGTTATAAGTATTGACAAGGTTGGTAAGGTTAGTTTTTAAATATTGTTATTTCCATTTGATTCCGTAGTCACATTCAAGCTGTGGTACAAAACTTAAGGATGAGCGACCATGCTGGGATTTAATCAAAGCTCATCAGAATTTTGTGTGTTTGAATCCGAATACTGAAAGGTAAAAAAAATAAAAATAAAAATAAATAAATAAATAAAAAGACTGGTTTCGTTTTTTTTTGTTTGTTTGTTTTAATTCCACCTGACCTGAATCTCTTTTTCTGAACATAATTCCTTAGATTTCAAACATTTTTTACCAGTTGTCAGGGAGAACGTAATGCTGGAATGGGAAAGGGAGGCGAGGGAGAGAGTAGTGGTTTATTATAAGCGATTTGTAAAGCTAAACCTCTCTGAGATGGCACTCACTTCTTCATAGAATGAGCTCCTGTCTTCTTTCTTTTAAGAGAGGGAGAGAGCGCAATTTAGTCAAATCAACAACACAAGTCAATGACCAGGCAATACTTGTGAACTTGGGAATTAGAATGAAAAATGAGAGACACACACACATAGTCAGTTTTTACTATAAGCAATGTGTAATTCTTAGACTGACATGTACAGTATTTAGAAATATCTTCAATATATCTTATTTAGGAACTTCTACTCCAGGATAATGGCATTTAATGGGGAATACAGGAAGCATTTGCTAGTAAGAGAACTCTAGTCCCAAACATAGTAATAGAATTGAATAGAGAAAGCCTTTATCCAATACATTTAACTTACAAAAACAAAAAACTACCTTCATGTCTAGAACAGTTCTTGTCCGTCCCCCACAAGGGCCATTGATTGGATTTTGATCAAGAGGGGATGAGGGTATTAATCAAGAATGAGGGTTGGGAGAAGGGAGGGCTCCAACCATAATTGGGGTTTTGATTAGAATGGATCTGGTATTTCCAAGCTGCAGTTTGTAATCCAATTATCATCAGTTCATAATGAACCCCACCCTTGTATGATACAGTATTCTTTTGTGCCTGCCTGTAAGTGATGACTGATAGATGACCATGCAGCCGCAGGTTCTTGATTTCACGTTCTCTCTCTTTGCTTCCTCTCGCTCAGGTACCCTCCCGGTGTTGTGAGTCTGGCCCCCGCCGGACTCCCCTCAGCTGTAGAAGGAATCGTTCCCAGCGCCATGCCTTTATCACACGGCCTTCCCACTGTAGCCCACCCCCCACATGCTCCCTCCCCGGGCCAGACCGGAAAGCCAGAAGCCGACAGAGAGCAGCACCCCAGCGACCAATTGTAGCCCGCGAAGCCAGCCGTCACGTGCAGAACACTCCCCCATTGGAGAGACGGTGGGGGACAACCTGGATTTCAAACAGCAGTGGTGAAACAATGAACTTATGGGAGTCAATTTATGATTTTAGAAACTGGTCCAATAACATGAAGACGAGGGTTTTTTGGGAGAAGAAGAAAAAAAAAAAAAGAAGAAAAATATTTTCCTGCGTAATAAATTGTAGTTTGTCCCTGTCCAGTGGACTGATTTAACTGTTTCTGTGTCCTATGGGTTCCTTGTTAAGCAAGAGAAGTTATAGTAGTTAATTATATCATGAATGTAATATGTCTGTGTACAGTTTTTAGAGCATTATAAAGGGTTTGTTTGCTTAATGGTCAAACAGAGAAAAAAAGGGAGGCATTCAATCAAACGGTTTTGAGGACAGCAACAACAACAACAAAAAAATTTGTTTTATATGATTAAAAACACGCCCAAAAAGAGGCATTTTTGCAAATTCTCAGGAAATTAAATTTTTCCCCACTTATTTTTCTTTATATGCCACACAGTGCATTGTTTTTGTACCTGCTTGTCTTATTTTTTTTAGAATCATTTAGACACAAAAATGAATATATATATATATATATATATATATATATATATATATATATATATATATATATATATATATATATATTAGCTATATAGGCATTGATTCTCTCAATTTCAATCTTAAGGACTAAGGTGTTACAAAAGAGATTTTAGGGGAAAAGACAAACCTGGCGCCATGCTTCTGTCATCTGTTTCCCTGTACATCTTTGGTGGTAATGTGTAAAAGACAGCACTAGGCTACTGGAAGGTAGCATTTCATTGCCTACATCAGTTCCCTCCTGGTAAAAGTGGTAGGCTAGCAATATTTTTTTTTTTTTTTTTTGGTTTAAAAAAAAAATAAAAAAATCATGTTTGTGACTGTATCCATTTGTATGAATTATTTTAAAAGAAATAAAATCCCTGTTAAAGGACTTTGTGGGAATTCTTTTAAATGTCCTATGAAACGTCATGTTATATCAAAATGTATTGACAGCAACTACAAAGATTTATAGTGAACATATTTAGAAACTAGTACACCACTCCTGCACATCAGTCCTGGGTTTGAGAACAACCCTTAATTCAGAATTCTATTTAAATGATGACAAGCCAGTACTATTAACAAGCGGACCCCTATTAAATGCATTTTCCGCCACAACTCCCATTAGTAAAGCAGCAGGGTCTTGTGATTACCCAAATACCTGCCATCTGGTCATGTTACTAATGCACTTGTGAGTTTCAGAACTCTCCATGTTAAGGTGAGTTGCTAACCTTGAGGAAGGTAAGGAACAACTAGAATTGGCTATTGCTTATTTTTATGAAGTATAAAAATGAACAACATAAAACAAAAGATTAGACCAGTCTTGTACAGACTGCAATCAGTACTCTGAAATAAATCACAAATCTGAACCTGGTACAGTCCAACTAGTTCAATTGTACTGTAATTTGTGATAGTGTAAATAATAAATGTTCCTTTAATACAGAAAAATAAGGAGTGATTCATTTGCAGTTGTCTTCAGTTTAGAGAGGCGTGGCTGTGTCTGAAGACTGGATTACACTGTCACTCCCAGGGCAATGCTGGAGGCACTTGCATGGGGAGCCATGTGGAGAAGCTAGCCTCTGCCCGCTCTGTTTAGTTTTTATTATTGTATTAGTTCTTATGACAGGCACAGCGATCTGTTCCCAACTAAATGGCATAATTCACAGCGTGGCCCTGTCTACTTAACGAGAAATAGAGGACTTCATTTCCAGTGCTCTTCGTCCAGCTCCTTTCATGCGCAATTTAATGTACAAATTAAAAATGAAAATAAAAATGCTTGCAAAATGTTTTGAATTGCTTACCCAGCAAAGGGAATGTCTATTGCACTAATTTACAACTAGATAATTAACAGTTCAGCCAGAGTACAATGCTTACTAAGCATTTTGTTTAATTAGCAAAATCTCTAAGTAATATAATTGCTACAGCTGCAGTTTTCAAATGTGTTAAGGCTTTTATAAGATTGAAACACTAGGTGTCAGTATATAGCCACATAAAATAAACCACACTATTTCATGAGACATGAGTTTTAATCCTAAACTTTGTTGTCTCTTTTTTTGCTAACCAATATGCCAACGGTAATGTTTAGCTGCCCTATATATTTTACATATATATATATTTAAAACATTCAACTACAAAAGTATTTTTTCTGCAATTTCATCCCTAAAGTATGTATTACGTCAGGGAGTATTAATATCTGCATTATTTATGTAACTCTTACAAGAATGTATAGCTGTCCAATGTGACCGATTACACCGTCTAACAATTTTTTTTTTTTTTTTTGTTCCTGGGTAGTAAGTGTTATTTCCTAATTGTTTATGCCTCAAAAGTATCGAAAATGGCTATTATTCCCCACAAACTTTGCTTTTGTGACCAGGACAGTGATATTTTGAAATGTACCTATTTTCCAGAACATTCCAGATAGATTCAGTGCTGAGTAAACTTGGAGTAACTTCTAGAACTTTCCAGTAATATAAATAGTAGTATAAATACAGGGGCCTTAAGCCCACCAGTTCAGTTTAGTTCCAGCTGTCTAAGTGGATACATATCTGCATTTTTCTGAGTTGGCATCAAGGTCATAGGAGACTTCAAAATGGTGGCATTCCTGATGGGTCTCCAAGACGGTTTTACCAAGTTTCCCTGCTATCTTTGCCTTTGGATCAGCAGGGACACCAAGGCGCACTACCACAGACGGGACTGGCCACAGCGGACCGAGTTCTCTGCGGGGAGGAACAAAGTCAAGTGGGAGCCACTGATGGACCCCCGGAAGGTGCTGATGCCACCACTGCACATCAAATTGGGCCTTATGAAACAATTTGTCAGAGCTCTAGATAAGGAGTCGGCAGCCTTCAAGTACCTTCAAGACTTCTTCCCTAAGCTGTCTGAGGCAAAGGTCAAAGCCGATGTGTTCGTCGGACCACAGATAAAGAAGATCCTGGAGTGCAATGAATTCCCCAAGAAGCTCACTAGTAAGGAGAAAGCGGCTTGGAACAGCTTTGTCGCAGTGGTTCGGGGCTTCCTGGGCAATCACAAGGCCGAAAACTATGTGGAGCTGGTTGAGACTCTGGTGAAGAACTACGGCACAATGGGCTGTAGGATGTCCCTCAAAGTCCATATCCTTGATGCTCATCTTGATAAATTCAAGGAGAACATGGGAGCGTACTCGGAGGAGCAAGGCGAACGCTTCCACCAGGATATACTGGACTTTGAACGCCACTACCAAGGACAGTATAACGAGAACATGATGGGAGACTACATTTGGGGGCTGATTCGTGAAAGTGATTTACAGTATAATCGTAAATCTCGAAAAACTACTCACTTCTAAATCTTTTGTAGTCATTTTTGTATTACTTTAGTATAAATACATGTTAATTTGGATTCATATGTTGTTTTTTTCTGACTTTATGTGAACGAAAAGACACAAATTCGCCCGTTTTCTCATTGGAAATAGGTAAATTTCAAAATATCACTGTCCTGGTCACAGAAGCAAAGTTTGTGGGGAATAATAGCCATTTTCTATACTTTTGAGGCATAAGCAATTAGGAAATAACACTTACTACCCAGGAACAAAAATTGTGTTACATAGTGTATTTGTAGAAAAAACCCTAAGATACTTTACAGTCATGCAGCGTAATTACAAGAGCAGCCAATCACCTTCGGGACAAAATCTTTTTAATTTCAGACAGACCGTCAATAAACAGCCTGATGCAGTGAGTAAAAAAAGAAAAATGCCAAAGCGTGAATGTATTTTTAATGATTTAATGTATTATTATTATTATTATTATTATTATTATTATTATTATTATTATTATTGAACTCAATATAAAAGTAGGCTACGCAATACGTATAACACAATATGGCTACTTAAACTAATTAGCCACAAATTATACAATCAGGAGTGTACTGAAATTAGCTAGCTAAAAAAAAAGAAGATAATACTAAGAGTGAGGGGATATATTTAAATGGTTTAATTAATCTTACAAATTCTTTTACAATGTGTCCTGGTTTTGAGCTTTGGAAATCTGGTCAAACTCTATAAAAGGTGTCAGTATAACTTTTGTAAGTATAAGGTATAAAAATTATTATCAGAAGAGGTATGTATTTTAAGTGCAATAGGCTTCAAAGGTATGGGGCTATACGATCACAACGATAACTCTGAGCAGTATATTTGTTTGTTTTTGCTGGACTAATGGGATGGGTGTGTAGCTCTGCCCCTGTTGTATGTACGGGGGCGCAGCTAAGTGTATAAGAGTGGCGGTCCCCAGCATTCTGTTGTCTGTGTTGCCATGTTTGTAAATGTTCCCGTATCCTGTGTTGCTGTTCAGAGCTGTGCACTCTGGGGGGGGGGGGGGGGGGGGATATTCAAGCAGAGATCGTAATTACTACTGATATCTAAAGCATGATTCGCACAGGACTAAAAACCAGGTGTCCTCAGGATTGATCAAAAGCAGAGGACGTCTAGTAACCTCCCAGACGTGGAGTAGTTTTTATCAACAAAAGTCGGTAAATTCAAAATGAAATGTGATGTTGTGGCCAGAGAGGGCGCTCTTGTGCATGATTTGTAACCAATGAACCGGGTTTAAATAACTCATTTCGTTGTACCTTCTTTTCCCTAATTTGGTTACGCCCAATCGTTGTGTTTTACTGAACTGTAGAATCTCAGGACAGATCATACCAATTTTAATATTATATTATAAATATGGTTTATTGCAAAGGCTGCTATTGCTTTAGATGAATACCCCGGAAATCCTATATATAGGATTCTCTATAGCCAGGTAAAGGGCATGTTTATTGTTGAAGAAACAGAACCAAGAAAAAACTTGGGAGGTTGCAAACACCGTAAAAGAGTAAAGGAAATGTAAAGCCAGCAGTTAAAAAGGAAAAGGGATTAAGAAACAATGACATGACATCAATATCAAACAAAATTGAAACTGTTCGGCACACAACACACACAATGGTCAAAGCTCTACAGACACAATGTAGTCCCCGAAACACATTTTCTTCCATGCAGTTTTTTTTAGTGAAAAGATTGCTGGATCATTTCATGCTGGTGTAGTGACTTGAAATGAATTAATTCTATTGATGGAATCTATACACACACAGCAGCTGTCAAGACTTATTGAGCAATGTGCTTAAGTAACTGTGTTTGACACTAAATGCCCTGCTAAGTATTTTGACATCCCGGTGTCTGTTTCTCTTCCATGTATAATTATCGTGCCATTCATATGACGTTATCCTGCTTCACTGTCAGCAAACCTTAGTTCCTGAACATGACGATATTTATTCTCTATACAGGCACCTTAACTTGATACAACTCTTTTTATTTTACAAAAGAATACAACTGAAGGCCTCTATTCTTGGTTTTGTAACATTAACATGGATTCTTCCTCTTTAAAAATATGAATACATTGCAGACTGAGATACACATTTCAAACACATACTCCATGTGTAAGATAGACACTCACATCAACGACCAGTAATTCAGGGTAGACAGGCACTGACCTTTGAGGGGTTTGAGTTTATGGGGTCCGTTTGTAATTTATTCTTTAGGTAATATTAGGGCGCACATGTCACCAGGTGATGAATCACTGTTTTGATTTCCCTTTTTTTCTTTTAATCAAAAGAATATATTTTTTTATACACTCCCTTTATTTCCAAAGTTTCTTTTTTGATTATGCATTGCACGGTGATTGATTTGTTTGTATTGGGTATTAATTATTTTGTCACGCTCTGACAGGAATCCCCATGTGAAATGCACGCATTGTTAACTAAGTGTTAATTACCCACCGGGGCTGCATGGCGCAAATTAATGGATCTGGTTATTTAAAAGGCAGCTGAAACAAACAAAAGAGAGACAAAAAGATGAAGAACATTAGAAGAGACGGAAGGAAGAAGAACATTAGAGAGACGGAAAGACGAAGAACATTAGAGAGACGGAAAGACAAAGAACAGTAGAGAGACAGAAAGACAAAGAACATTAGAAGAGACGGAAGGAAGAAGAACATTAGAGAGACGGAAAGACGAAGAACATTAGAGAGACGGAAAGACAAAGAACATTAGAGACGGAAAAATGAAGAACATTAGAAGAGGTGGAAAGACAAAGAACATTAGAAGAGACGGAAAGAAGAAGAACATTAGAGAGACGGAAAGACGAAGATCATTAGAAGAGACGGAAAGACGAAGAACATTAGAAGAGACGAAAAGACGAAGAACATTAGAAGAGACGGAAAGACAAAGAACATTAGAGAGACAGAAAGAAGAAGAACATTAGGGAGACGGAAAGACGAAGAACATTAGAGACACTGAAAGACGAAGAACATTAGAAGAGACGGAAAGAAGAAGAACATTAGAGACGGAAAGACGAAGAACATTAGAGACGGAAAGACGAAGAACATTAGAAAGACAGAAAGACGAAGAACATTAGAGAGACAGAAAGACGAAGAACATTCGAGAGACGAAAAGACGAAGATCATTAGGCAGAGACGGAAAGATGAAGATCATTAGAAGAGACGGAAATACAAAGAACATTGGAAGAGACAGAAAGACAAAGAACATTAGAGAGATGGAAAGACGAAGACAATTATAGACGGAAAGACGAAGAACATTAGAGAGACGGAAAGACGAAGAACATTAGAGAGACGGAAAGAGGAAAATTAGAGAGACGGAAAGAAGAAGAACATTAGAAGAGACGGAAAGACGAACATTAGAGACGGAAAAATGAAGAACGTTAGAAGAGACGGAAAGAAGAAGAACATTAGAGACGGAAAAATGAAAAACATTAGAAGAGACGGAAAGAAGAAGAACATTAGAAGAGACGGAAAGAAGAAGAACATTAGAAGAGACGGAAAGACGAAGAACATTAGAAGAGATGGAAAGAAGAAGAACATTAGAGAGACGGAAAGACGAAAAACATTAGAAGAGACAGAAAGACGAAGAACATTAGAAAGACGGAAAGACGAAGAACATTAGAGAGACAGAAAGAAGAAGAACATTAGAAGAGACGGAAAGAAGAAGAACATTAGAGAGACGGAAAGACGAAGAACATTAGAGAGACGGAAAGAAGAAGAACATTAGAAGAGACGGAAAGAAGAACATTAGAAGAGACGGAAAGACGAAGAACATTAGAGATGGAAAAATGAAGAACGTTAGAAGAGGCGGTAAGACAAAGAACATTAGAGAGACGGAAAGAAGAAGAACATTAGAGAGACAGAAAGAAGAAGAACATTAGAGAGACTGAAAGAAGAAGAACATTAGAAGAGACGGAAAGACGAAGAACATTAGAAGAGACGGAAAGAGGAACATTAGAGAGACGGAAAGACGAAGACAATTATAGACGGAAAGACGAAGAACATTAGAGAGATGGAAAGACGAAGAACATTAGAGAGACGGAAAGAGGAAAATTAGAGAGACGGAAAGAAGAAGAACATTAGAAGAGACGGAAAGACGAACATTAGAGACGGAAAAATGAAGAACGTTAGAAGAGGCGGAAAGACGAAGAACATTAGAGAGATGGAAAAATGAAAAACATTAGAAGAGACGGAAAGAAGAAGAACATTAGAAGAGACAGAAAGAAGAAGAACATTAGAAGAGACGGAAAGACAAAGAACATTAGAGAGACAGAAAGAAGAAGAACATTAGAGAGACGGAAAGACGAAGAACATTAGAGACGGAAAGACGAAGAACATTAGAGACGGAAAGACGAAGAACATTAGAAAGACAGAAAGACGAAGAACATTAGAGAGACAGAAAGACGAAGAACATTCGAGAGACGAAAAGACGAAGATCATTAGGCAGAGACGGAAAGATGAAGATCATTAGAAGAGACGGAAATACAAAGAACATTGGAAGAGACAGAAAGACAAAGAACATTAGAGAGATGGAAAGACGAAGACAATTATAGACGGAAAGACGAAGAACATTAGAGAGACGGAAAGACGAAGAACATTAGAGAGACGGAAAGAGGAAAATTAGAGAGACGGAAAGAACAAGAACATTAGAAGAGACGGAAAGACGAACATTAGAGACGGAAAAATGAAGAACGTTAGAAGAGACGGAAAGAAGAAGAACATTAGAGAGACGGAAAAATGAAAAACATTAGAAGAGACGGAAAGAAGAAGAACATTAGAAGAGACGGAAAGAAGAAGAACATTAGAAGAGACGGAAAGACGAAGAACATTAGAAGAGATGGAAAGAAGAAGAAAATTAGAGAGACGGAAAGACGAAGAACATTAGAGAGACGGAAAGAAGAAGAACATTAGAAGAGACGGAAAGACAAAGAACATTAGAAGAGACGGAAAGACGAAGAACATTAGAAGAGACGGAAAGAGGAACATTAGAGAGACGGAAAGAAGAACATTAGAAGAGACAGAAAGACGAAGAACATTAGAAAGACGGAAAGACGAAGAACATTAGAGAGACAGAAAGAAGAAGAACATTAGAAGAGACGGAAAGAAGAAGAACATTAGAGAGACGGAAAGACGAAGAACATTAGAGAGACGGAAAGAAGAAGAACATTAGAAGAGACGGAAAGAAGAACATTAGAAGAGACGGAAAGACGAAGAACATTAGAGATGGAAAAATGAAGAACGTTAGAGAGACAGAAAGAAGAAGAACATTAGAGAGACTGAAAGAAGAAGAACATTAGAAGAGACGGAAAGACGAAGAACATTAGAAGAGACGGAAAGAGGAACATTAGAGAGACGGAAAGACGAAGACAATTATAGACGGAAAGACGAAGAACATTAGAGAGATGGAAAGACGAAGAACATTAGAGAGACGGAAAGAGGAAAATTAGAGAGACGGAAAGAAGAAGAACATTAGAAGAGACGGAAAGACGAACATTAGAGACGGAAAAATGAAGAACGTTAGAAGAGGCGGAAAGACGAAGAACATTAGAGAGATGGAAAAATGAAAAACATTAGAAGAGACGGAAAGAAGAAGAACATTAGAAGAGACAGAAAGAAGAAGAACATTAGAAGAGACGGAAAGACAAAGAACATTAGAGAGACAGAAAGAAGAAGAACATTAGAGAGACGGAAAGACGAAGAACATTAGAGACGGAAAGACGAAGAACATTAGAGACGGAAAGACGAAGAACATTAGAAAGACAAAGACGAAGAACATTAGAGAGACAGAAAGACGAAGAACATTCGAGAGACGAAAAGACGAAGATCATTAGGCAGAGACGGAAAGATGAAGATCATTAGAAGAGACGGAAATACAAAGAACATTGGAAGAGACAGAAAGACAAAGAACATTAGAGAGATGGAAAGACGAAGACAATTATAGACGGAAAGACGAAGAACATTAGAGAGACGGAAAGACGAAGAACATTAGAGAGACGGAAAGAGGAAAATTAGAGAGACGGAAAGAACAAGAACATTAGAAGAGACGGAAAGACGAACATTAGAGACGGAAAAATGAAGAACGTTAGAAGAGACGGAAAGAAGAAGAACATTAGAGAGACGGAAAAATGAAAAACATTAGAAGAGACGGAAAGAAGAAGAACATTAGAAGAGACGGAAAGAAGAAGAACATTAGAAGAGACGGAAAGAAGAAGAACATTAGAAGAGATGGAAAGAAGAAGAAAATTAGAGAGACGGAAAGACGAAGAACATTAGAGAGACGGAAAGAAGAAGAACATTAGAAGAGACGGAAAGACAAAGAACATTAGAAGAGACGGAAAGACGAAGAACATTAGAAGAGACGGAAAGAGGAACATTAGAGAGACGGAAAGAAGAACATTAGAAGAGACGGAAAGACGAAGAACATTAGAGATGGAAAAATGAAGAACGTTAGAAGAGGCGGAAAGACAAAGAACATTAGAGAGACGGAAAGAAGAAGAACATTAGAGAGACAGAAAGAAGAACATTAGAGAGACTGAAAGAAGAAGAACATTAGAAGAGACGGAAAGACAAAGAACATTAGAAGAGACGGAAAGACGAAGAACATTAGAAGAGACGGAAAGAGGAACATTAGAGAGACGGAAAGACGAAGACAATTATAGACGGAAAGACGAAGAACATTAGAGAGATGGAAAGACGAAGAACCTTAGAGAGACGGAAAGAGGAAAATTAGAGAGACAGAAAGAGGAAGAACATTAGAAGAGACGGAAAGACGAACATTAGAGACGGAAAAATGAAGAACGTTAGAAGAGGCGGAAAGACGAAGAACATTAGAGAGACGGAAAAATGAAAAACATTAGAAGAGACGGAAAGAAGAAGAACATTAGAAGAGATGGAAAGAAGAAGAAAATTAGAGAGACGGAAAGACGAAGAACATTAGAGAGACGGAAAGAAGAAGAACATTAGAAGAGACGGAAAGACAAAGAACATTAGAAGAGACGGAAAGACGAAGAACATTAGAAGAGACGGAAAGAGGAACATTAGAGAGACGGAAAGAAGAACATTAGAAGAGACGGAAAGACGAAGAACATTAGAGATGGAAAAATGAAGAACGTTAGAAGAGGCGGAAAGACAAAGAACATTAGAGAGACGGAAAGAAGAAGAACATTAGAGAGACAGAAAGAAGAAGAACATTAGAGAGACTGAAAGAAGAAGAACATTAGAAGAGACGGAAAGACAAAGAACATTAGAAGAGACGGAAAGACGAAGAACATTAGAAGAGACGGAAAGAGGAACATTAGAGAGACGGAAAGACGAAGACAATTATAGACGGAAAGACGAAGAACATTAGAGAGATGGAAAGACGAAGAACCTTAGAGAGACGGAAAGAGGAAAATTAGAGAGACAGAAAGAAGAAGAACATTAGAAGAGACGGAAAGACGAACATTAGAGACGGAAAAATGAAGAACGTTAGAAGAGGCGGAAAGACGAAGAACATTAGAGAGACGGAAAAATGAAAAACATTAGAAGAGACGGAAAGAAGAAGAACATTAGAAGAGACAGAAAGAAGAAGAACATTAGAAGAGACGGAAAGACGAAGAACATTAGAAGAGACGGAAAGATGAAGAACATTAGAGACGGAAAAATGAAGAACGTTAGAAGAGGCGGAAAGACAAAGAACATTAGAGAGACGGAAAGAAGAAGAACATTAGAGAGACGGAAAGAAGAAGAACATTAGAGAGACTGAAAGAAGAAGAACATTAGAAGAGATGGAAAGACAAAGAACATTAGAGAGACGGAAAAATGAAAAACATTAGAAGAGACGGAAAGAAGAAGAACATTAGAAGAGACAGAAAGAAGAAGAACATTAGAAGAGACGGAAAGACGAAGAACATTAGAAGAGATGGAAAGACGAAGAACATTAGAGACGGAAAGACGAAGAACATTAGAAGAGACAGAAAGAAGAAGAACATTAGAAGAGACGGAAAGACGAAGAACATTAGAGACGGAAAAATGAAGAACATTAGAAGAGACGGAAATACGATGAACATTAGAGAGACGGAAAGACGAAGAATATTAGAGAGATGGAAAGACGAAGAACATTAGAGAGACGGAAAGACGAAGAACATTAGAAGAGATGGAAAGAAGAAGAACATTAGAGAGACGGAAAGACGAAGAACATTAGAGACGGAAAGACGAAGAACATCAGAAGAGACGGAAAGAAGAAGAACATTAGAGAGACGGAAAGACGAAGAACATTAGAGAGACGGAAAGAAGAAGAACATTAGAAGAGACAGAAAGACAAAGAACATTAGAAGAGACGGAAAGACGAAGAACATTAGAAGAGACGGAAAGAGGAACATTAGAGAGACGGAAAGAAGAACATTAGAAGAGACGGAAAGACGAAGAACATTGGAGAGACGGAAAGAAGAACATTAGAAGAGACTGAAAGAAGAAGAACATTAGAAGAGACGGAAAGACAAAGAACATTAGAAGAGACGGAGAGACGAAGAACATTAGAAGAGACAGAAAGAGGAACATTAGAGAGACGGAAAGAAGAAGAACATAAGAAGAGATGGAAAGACGAAGAACATTAGAGACGGAAAAATGAAGAACGTTAGAAGAGGCGGAAAGACAAAGAACATTAGAGACGGAAAAATGAAGAACATTAGAAGAGACGGAAATACGATGAACATTAGAGAGACGGAAAGACGAAGAATATTAGAGAGATGGAAAGACGAAGAACATTAGAGAGACGGAAAGATGAAGAACATTAGAAGAGATGGAAAGAAGAAGAACATTAGAGAGACGGAAAGACGAAGAACATTAGAGACGGAAAGACGAAGAACATCAGAAGAGACGGAAAGAAGAAGAACATTAGAGAGACGGAAAGACGAAGAACATTATAGAGACGGAAAGAAGAAGAACATTAGAAGAGACGGAAAGACAAAGAACATTAGAAGAGACGGAAAGACGAAGAACATTAGAAGAGACGGAAAGAGGAACATTATAGAGACGGAAAGAAGAACATTAGAAGAGACGGAAAGACGAAGAACATTGGAGAGACGGAAAGAAGAAGAACATTAGAAGAGACTGAAAGAAGAAGAACATTAGAAGAGACGGAAAGACAAAGAACATTAGAAGAGACGGAGAGACGAAGAACATTAGAAGAGACAGAAAGAGGAACATTAGAGAGACGGAAAGAAGAAGAACATTAGAAGAGATGGAAAGACGAAGAACATTAGAAGAGACGGAAAGACGAAGAACATTAGAAGAGATGGAAAGAAGAAGAACATTAGAGAGACGGAAAGACGAAGAACATTAGAGAGACGGAAAGAAGAAGAACATTAGAGAGACTGAAAGAAGAAGAACATTAGAAGAGACGGAAAGACGAAGAACATTAGAAGAGACGGACAGACGAAGAACATTAGAAGAGATGGAAAGACAAAGAACATTAGAGAGATGGAAAGACGAAGAACATTAGAGAGACGGAAAAACGAAGAACATTCGAGAGACGAAAAGACGAAGATCATTAGGCCGAGACGGAAAGACGAAGATCATTAGAAGAGACGGAAATACAAAGAACATTGGAAGAGACAGAAAGACAAAGAACATTAGAGAGATGGAAAGACGAAGAAAATTATAGATGGAAAGATGAAGAACATTAGAGAGATGGAAAGACGAAGAACATTAGAGAGACGGAAAGAGGAATATTAGAGAGACGGAAAGAAGAAGAACATTAGAAGAGACGGAAAGACAAAGAACATTAGAGACGGAAAAATGAAGAATGTTAGAAGAGGCGGAAAGACGAAGAACATTAGAGAGACGGAAAAATGAAAAACATTAGAAGAGACGGAAAGAAGAACATTAAAAGAGACAGAAAGATGAAGAACATTAGAAGAGATGGAAAGACGAAGAACATTAGAAGAGATGGAAAGAAGAAGAACATTAGAGAGACGGAAAGACGAAGAACATTAGAGACGGAAAGACGAAGAACATTAGAGAGACGGAAAGAAGAAGAACATTAGAGACGGAAAGACAAAGAACATTAGAAGAGACAGAAAGAAGAAGAACATTAGAAGAGACGGAAAGATAAAGAACATTAGAAGAGACGAAAGACGAAGAACATTAGAAGAGATGGAAATACAAAGAACATTAGAGAGACGGAAAGATGAACATTAGAGACAGAAAAACGAAGAACTTTAGAGAGACTGAAAGACGAAGAACATTCGAGAGACTGAAAGATGAAGAACATTAGAAGAGACGGAAAGACAAAGAACATTAGAGACGGAAAAATGAAGAACATTAGAAGAGGTGGAAAGACAAAGAACATTAGAAGAGACGGAAAGAAGAAGAACATTAGAGAGACGGAAAGACGAAGAACATTAGAAGAGACGGAAAGACGAAGAACATTAGAAGAGACGGAAACACGAAGAACATTAGAAGAGACGGAAAGACGAAGAACATTAGAAGAGACGGAAAGACAAAGAACATTAGAGAGACAGAAAGAAGAAGAACATTAGAGAGACGGAAAGACGAAGAACATTAGAGACACTGAAAAACGAAGAACATTAGAAGAGACGGAAAGACGAAGAACATTAGAGAGACGGAAAGACAAAGAACATTAGAGACGGAAAGACGAAGAACATTAGAGATGGAAAGACGAAGAACATTAGAGAGACAGAAAGACGAAGAACATTAGAGAGCCGGAAAGACGAAGAACATTCGAGAGACGAAAAGACGAAGATCATTAGGCAGAGACGGAAAGACGAAGATCATTAGAAGAGATGGAAATACAAAGAACATTGGAAGAGACAGAAAGACAAAGAACATTAGAGAGATGGAAAGACGAAGAAAATTATAGACGGAAAGACAAAGAACATTAGAGAGACGGAAAGACGAAGAACATTAGAGAGACGGAAAGAAGAAGAACATTAGAGACGGAAAGACAAAGAACATTAGAAGAGACAGAAAGAAGAAGAACATTAGAAGAGACGGAAAGATAAAGAACATTAGAAGAGACGAAAGACGAAGAACATTAGAAGAGATGGAAATACAAAGAACATTAGAGAGACGGAAAGATGAACATTAGAGACAGAAAAACGAAGAACTTTAGAGAGACTGAAAGACGAAGAACATTCGAGAGACTGAAAGATGAAGAACATTAGAAGAGACGGAAAGACAAAGAACATTAGAGACGGAAAAATGAAGAACATTAGAAGAGGTGGAAAGACAAAGAACATTAGAAGAGACGGAAAGAAGAAGAACATTAGAGAGACGGAAAGACGAAGAACATTAGAAGAGACGGAAAGACGAAGAACATTAGAAGAGACGGAAACACGAAGAACATTAGAAGAGACGGAAAGACGAAGAACATTAGAAGAGACGGAAAGACAAAGAACATTAGAGAGACAGAAAGAAGAAGAACATTAGAGAGACGGAAAGACGAAGAACATTAGAGACACTGAAAAACGAAGAACATTAGAAGAGACGGAAAGACGAAGAACATTAGAGAGACGGAAAGACAAAGAACATTAGAGACGGAAAGACGAAGAACATTAGAGATGGAAAGACGAAGAACATTAGAGAGACAGAAAGACGAAGAACATTAGAGAGCCGGAAAGACGAAGAACATTCGAGAGACGAAAAGACGAAGATCATTAGGCAGAGACGGAAAGACGAAGATCATTAGAAGAGATGGAAATACAAAGAACATTGGAAGAGACAGAAAGACAAAGAACATTAGAGAGATGGAAAGACGAAGAAAATTATAGACGGAAAGACAAAGAACATTAGAGAGACGGAAAGACGAAGAACATTAGAGAGACGGAAAGAGGAATATTAGAGAGACTGAAAGAAGAAGAACATTAGAAGAGACGGAAAGACGAAGAACATTAGAGATGGAAAGACTAAGAACATTAGAGACGGAAAGACGAAGAAAATTAGAGACGGAAAGACGAAGAACATTAGAGACGGAAAGACGAAGAACATTAGAGAGACGGAAAGACGAAGAACATTAGTGAGACGGAAAGACGAAGAACATTAGAGAGACGGAAAGACGAAGAACATTAGAGAGACGGAAAGACGAAGAACATTAGGCAAGCGGAACCACGGAAAGACGAAACGAAGAGACAGAAAGAAGGACCAGAGAGAACAAACGCAAAACACACAACGAAAGAAGATACCGAATCGACCTGCTGTAGGATACAGGCAGAGATGGAATACAGAGGACGAGAATGAAGCAACACAGAACGTGACTCAAATAAACAAATGAAGACAGAAGGAAAGAAGAACGGGGTAAGAAGAGAATGGGGAACATAAAAGTGGATGTACTGTTTTAAGGTAAATTACTTGAAAGGAACTTGAATCAGGAAGAGGGAGCGCTGCTATTGTAAAGACTGACCTGTTGCTGCTGGATTATTTTTTTTCTTTTTTTTTGTGTGACTTTTGGCATTTTTGCACGTTTGCAGTGTTTTAACATTTTTATCGTGGTGCACTGACCAGTTCTTGGACGTATTTTTGTTGTGTATTTATTGTTACAAACATATGGGAGTTTGCTGTGGATGTTTTTTTTTTTTTTTTTTTTTTCTTTTGAACACGCTGCTGGCTATACAGGAGTTTGACAACACCAGACTATAATACAACACAGTTGCAGCCTTGCCTTGTAACACTGTAGGGCAGAAGATTAGTATTTTTTTCCTTCTGTGTTTTTCCTTTTTTTCTTGTAAACCTCTTGGAAGGACTGGCTGCATGCATATAGGCAGCTATTATGACGTTTTTGTTTATTTTTTTCTTTTTGCAGAACTGATTTCTTTAATCTTTTTGCCTTTTGATTCTTTTTGTTCCTGCCTCCTCCCCTCTTGCATGCAATATTTTATTATTTGTTTTAAATTCGAATTTCCTGTTTTTATTATTTTAAAAATAAAAATATACATTTCAAAGTTCTTACCTGTGTCGTCTGTTGCTCAAAGCTATGGTGTGGACCTAGGTCAATGAACCTGAAATAGAAAGAAACAAAAGGTTAATGGTAATTGTTGGGAACTATAGAACAGTGTGTACAGTACCGAGGTGTTTGGGAAGTATTCTTCCCTCACATATTTTTTCGGGACCTGGTGCCCGTAGCTCCTCCACCAGGTGGTGTAGTCTGGCTCTAAGTGGCGACACACACATAGCCATTTGGATATATATTTATATATATTCAGCGAGAAGTTGTGGGGAAATTGAAAATAAATAAATAAAAGTAGAAGAAAGGGTCAGATAAATGAATAATACAATTGTCATCCATACCTAAAAAATAATTTAAAAAATAAGCAATGACAAATGTTTTGAAAATAAGACTTTCATTGAGAAGGGATTCTAGATGAGATGTTTGTCACTGAATTTTACAAAGTGCTTATAAATAGCACATGTGTCACAACAGGGCAGCAGTCCCCACTTCTTCGACTGCACTGTCATGCTTCCTATCTATTCCAGTCCAAGGCATTGTTCCAGCTAGGTTTACATTGTACTTCCATACTAGATAATGTGCCAAGAAACTGTAAAGCTGCCCCAGACCCCAGATATGAAAATGCATATAGTACACTCTTAGCAGTATCTATTGTTGTAATAAAAAGCAATGCAAAGTTTAATGTGAGCTGGTAGAAGAGACATTGCAGGATTGACACTTGCAGACAGGCCAAAGAAACGTCAGCTGTGTGCTTTTGATTGTTTGTACTACCAGACAATACAATATGATAGACGACAGAATAAATATAGCGCCTTTCACATAACAAAACGATCTGATATACAACATTCAAAAGGGGCACTTTAATGTTGTATCAGAAATTAAGAACAAAGAGTGTGGGTTCATGCCTGCCAGAATGAGGAACAACTGCAAATGGTCAAGCTCCTGAGGACAGGGCCTCTGGCCAAATCTATTGTCTGTGGCTGTTGTGTTAGCTATTCGAATCTGGTTCATTGTAGCCACTCATGGTTTGGCGGCTTTACCTTTTGGGAGAAGGTGGCCCATAGCCAACAGAATTGCATGATAACATTCGTGTATAAACCTGGCCGGCCAGCAATGCAGGTTGCAGTCTGGCCAAATTTATTATCATCATTAAATCATATGTTATATTGCATCAGTCACTATTCAATTGCATTCAATCATATCGCAGATTCTCCTTCCTGAAATATAATATCTGTGGAAGATTTTTTGGTTATTTTCAGTTTGGAATATAATTATACAATTTGTTTATCATTGACTGGAGGGGGTTCATATCACATTTTAATTATCCCTTACATTTCTTTTGTTTTGATGTGCGATAAGCATTTCTGAACATGAGATTTGCAAATGGATTCCGTATGAAAAGTTTAAATAAACCAGACTGGCACTGATCTAACCGGTGATCTGATTCAACTACACGGTGATCTGATTCAAGCATTCAAAATCCTAAAAGGTATAGACAATGTCGACCTGGGGGACTTTTTCGACCTGAAAAAAAAAACAAGGACCAGGGGTCACAAATGGAGATTAGATAAAGGGGCATTTAGAACAGAAAATAGGAGGCACTTTTTTACATAGAGAATTGTGAGGGTCTGGAACAAACTCCCCAGTAATGTTGTTGAAGCTGACACCCTGGGATCCTTCAAGAAGCTGCTTGATGAGATTCTGGGATCAATAAGCTACTAACAACCAAATGAGTAAGATGGGCTGAATGGCCTCCTCTCGTTTGTAAACTTTCTTATGTTCTTATGTTCTTACCCTCCAGACGTACCACGATTGAAAATCATATTTAAAAAATCTAGACAATATAATACCATGATGGTAAGAGGAAATCATAATTCTAAAAAAGAACATTCCAATATGGGTGCCAAAGGTTGTTGAAAACATAGCCATTCATTCATTCATTAATTGCATTGCATTGTTATTCTGATAAATGCTACAAGTGGTGGCTAATATATTGAGCTGTGCACAGTAATAATAAACATGGCTGACTGTTCACTGTCAGGAGAACACACAATTAAACTGTTCAGATTGCCTGTTCTGCTGACCTAAGTCATTTTCTTTTTATTCTGCAGTCAAGCCAGCAGGGATGAATATAAATTACTTTATTAAGCCAGCAAAAGCTTGTAATTTCCTCTGCCAAGGACAGACAAACGTCTGGTGTTGGTGCCGAGGAAAACCCTGTAAAACATGCAATACACTTCAAGGCTAAACCGCTATCCCACAGAAGCTTCAAAACACTAGTAGAAACCGTGCGTGAAATGGGCAAGACATGAATAAGGTTTTATAACCCCTGCTTTAAAAGGTTAAGATCACCTCATATCAAAGAGGGAAATAATACATTGAAAGGTTGTTTTTTTCTATTGATTTATTAAAAATATATTACAGGGATTTTTTTCTTTCTGTCGAGCAAAGGAAGGGTTTTGGCAAGCGTCTTAAAATGGCTAAAACCAAGGTTTTAATTAAATAATTAACACATCTTTCCTCTCAGGTATTAGAACCCCACCTGGACTCCGTTTGATGCACAGAGAGATCCAGGTGGAGTCAGGTGGGTTCATGATTCCAGCAGCACTGGGAGAGATAAATAGGCTTCATACACTTATAATGGTTTAAGTTTTTTTTTTTATTGTACTTTAATTATTTTATGTTGATATGTTTTTAAAGCATGTGTGAATGTGTGTAAGGTAATCGCAGTGTAATGAATCAATCAGTCCAATTCTTTGTAGCTGAACACTTTATAAAGCTTCATTAAGAAGAACAAGGGAGAGCTGGGAGGATGTTTGTGTGAGCATGTATGCCGGGCTGGGAAATAGAAGCGGTGGTAGGGGGTTTGAGAAACTGCTACTTTGTGTGTGAAGTTTATGAACTGTAGTGTATACTGGTGGTTGTGTGTATCTGCATATAGCAATTGTAACTCATGTGTTGCCACTGCTGCTGCATTCTTAGCCCGGCATCAGCTCTGCCTGTAGTGAGAGGGGTAGAGGGATCTAGAATGGCTCCTATATGATCGCTTAGAATGTAAAATGAAAATCCAGTTCCTTTCTTTGATAGCTGTGAGAATACATGCCCATTGCTTGGTATCTGAACTTGGAGGTAAGATTGAGGACTCTCTAGGTTTTTTGTTCTTTGTTTAGTTGGAACTTTGTTTAGTTGATTGAAATACATTTCATTGACTGAATCCTCAACCATGTCTCCAATTCACCAATGTAACTAACTGGATTGTTTCATTCTGCTTAGGTGTCCTTCAGTGCTTTACAACTTGTGATGCTGACTTGTGAACGACGGTGTCTAATTTGTGGAGCTGATGTTAACTAATGTGCCTAATATTACATGAAGCCCTGGAAAAAGGATCCCTTTGATATATTCTATTCTTGTAAATGCAAAAAAAACTTATCTTACAAATAAAAACACTGAACTCATTTTTGCTTGTCCTCTGCTTTTCTTGTGGTTCATGCATTGCTCCTTCCCAATAAAACAACATGTGGTGTTAAACTCGGGCAAAATTGGGAAACATTACATTTTAGTTGCTCTGTTTTATAGATCTGGCGTAGTCGGATTACTGCACAGCATGGTGGTAGCTTAGCCTGTAGCTGTGCACACCCCTATACTGGTTTGGCATATTAATAAACATGGTAAACTAGAGTAAACTGTGGTAAATGCATAGTATAACCATGCAAAAAGCATGATAAAACTGCAATAATACCATGCATGAATACAGTGGTATACTTTTATAAGGGAAAATAGATTTTGAAATTATCATTACAAGTTAAGTATAAAATCCTATAGAAGCCAACTGGAATAGAATGGTAAATACAAAGAGTTTACCCCACTTATAAATGATGGTATAAAATGGGGTGTCCAAAAATGCTTTTTGCTTTCATTCTTTCTTTTTGTCTTTATTTCTCTCTTTCTTTCTTTCAATTGCTGAAATGCTACTAGGAAAATGAAAACAATTGCTACTACAGAGTTTTCTTCTTGGTCTAATTAGAGCAGTAACTCACAGCTCACAGGAAGCTAAACATTCATGCATTTTATAGCAATGTAAAATAATAACTATGAATCTTTAGTTTGTAAGTGTGTTTTCAGCTAGCATCAGACTCTTGGGGTGAATAAGTGTCTATGCACACATTCAAGTTCAAAAGAAAAAGTTCAAGCACTTGAAGCTTCAGTTAATATCATACTATTACTGGATTGCCTTCCTATTACAAACTAATCTGTTCCTCATATCTCTATGGAGACAAGATTTTACAACTGCAGAAATGATCTCTCCTGCAAATGTGTTTCAGCCGTATGTTTAAACCATCGGACTGGGCTAAGTAGCAATGGAGTGCCCCTCTTCAATATATAATACAGATGACAAAGTCATTTTCAAAATGGAAATGAGGTCCTACTATTGACTTTTTACTGGTCTGGTTCCCATCACGGAAATCTGCTAAAGTGTTTTTTAATTGTTCTTAGATTTCATTGGTGCTTGCATTGGGAGTCTGTTTTTTTGGTTCATTTAAAGTTCTGGATTCTTTTACATATGCTGCATCTTTAGTGGTGGGATCTGTGCCCATGGAAGTGTAGGGTGACTTCATTGCCGGGGAGACTCAGTGTGGGAGCTGTCAAGGATTGGAATAACGTACCTCTATCCTTAAATGCACTTTCAGTGACTGTGAAGTCTTTATTGTTTTGTCCAGCAATTGTTTCCCCGATTTATCTGTCTGCTGGACCTACCATAATTTTTTTGTTTCATTTAAGTCTCCTGATTGTAATTTCACATGTTGTCAGTGAAGCTCTTTTAGTAAGGCTGCAAAAAAGGAGTTACAATAGTCTCTCCCATAGTAAAAGCAGATTAAAGTGTAATGAAGCACAGTGAAAGCATGGTGAAGCAAAAAAAAAACAAAAAAACATGGTAACCTGTTAGCATAGTATAGCAATGGGAAAACTGCAGAATTAGCATACAAATTTATCCAGGACAATTTATTTCACTTTAGGCCCTATTCAAAAAGCTTTAAAGCATCAGCTATTAAATATTGTTTTTTTAATGAATACAATTGCCAATATAAAGCTTTGTGAATGGGGCCTCTGGTGTCCTAAGATGAGGTCAAGCAGTTATGTACAGCAAAACAACATTATTTTAAAATCATGAATCATGAAAGTAGGATATCAAGAGACTGTAGTCAGTGCCGATCTCAATTTTTATGCACAGGTATCCTCTGCAGTTTTGAATTTAAAATACACAGTGTGCGTTTTTCTGTAGTGAAATATAACATTTCACACAGGAAATAAAGCACTAGGTGATGACGGCATGATTTACATTGCTCTGAGCTCGTATGGGTCTCCTATACAACTGCATGCTTTTGAGAGTTATTGATTTACATTGCTCTGATCTCGTATGTGTCTCCCATGCAACTGCATGCTTTTGAGAGTTATTGATTTACATTGCTCTGAGCTCGGATGGGTCTCCTATGCAACTGCATGCTTTTGAGAGTTATTTCTCTGGTGGATGACTGAACTCTAGTGAGTTGAGTGGGCAGCAGAGTACTTAGCGCAGGACTTCCCCTGTACCGCTCTCAGACTATAATTCTTCTCAGGCTTGGCTACAGCTTTACATTTAAACACCTGGTTTGGACTGTGCTACTTAATAATGGCCTGAGCCCCAATGGTCAACCAAAATGGTTTGTGGTGTGGCCACCCAAGCAGTTCTAGTACTGCAGTAGTGTCCTCACTTCACCCACACTCCCATGAATCATACATGCCAACAGTCCCTATACAGTCGGGACAGTCCCAATTTCCTAGCAAAAAATCGTGACTGTCCCGCGTCCCGATGCATAGGAAGAAAGTCCCGATATTTACACATAGAAAAAAATTCATTTATCCTGCACAGTAGAGTTAGTGAAAACCACACGCTGTGCTCTTTGTGTGACTGACACATCTGCTGATCACTAACTTACCGGTATACAAAGGTAAGAACACTTAGTGTTTTTTGCGTATGACCCCTCCCATGTGTATGATGCGTATAACACGCCCCCCAGCAAGTATGCATGAATGACTAAAGCAGTGAAACCACACTGATTCCTAATAAGATGTACAGCCTGCTGCCTGACACTTTCATTAACAAGTTTTCTTTTCCCTATTCAAAATACAAGAGTGCTAAAATGCAGGATTAAAAATTAACATTAAACAGCATTCAGCATTTACAATATGAACATCAATTGTCAAGTAAGACCCTGTCCCCGCTATGCCTTTAAACTGTATTAGTTGCCTTTAAACCGGCTTAAAAGTGCTAAATATGGTTTGCATCCACACTACGCAGCGTTTAATACCATACTCGAGAACCGGACTCGAGACCACCTCAGGGGGTAGTCACGAGTCCGGTTCTAATTAGATTACACCAGGTAGTGCGGTTTGTGAGAAGTGTGGACGCTGTAATACCAAACTACATTTTTTATGTATCCTCCAATATCCCAAAATGCTTTGTGATATGTTTGGCAAAACATATCACAGGCTCCTGAAGGACTTAATACCTCTGCATTAGGTATTAATTTTTATCCTTAAAAAAAAAAAAAAGCATCTCTGTTAAACTAGTGGGGAACATAACAAAAGTACAATGTTAATTTTGGCGACTGTAAAAATGAAATGTGAGTTAAAAATAGGATTGGTGATGAACAATTCATGTAATTTGTCAGCTCTGTTTGAAATAAAATTAAGGAGACCAGAATTAGGCTCAGGCAAGATAAGATAGAAACAAAAATTGATTTATAATTAAAAGCGTTTTGCTTTTTCTGACTTTAATTATGAAACAGTCAGTTCCATTTGTTTAAAGGGATGTCACCTGATTAAAAATAAAACCTGAAAACGTCAAGTCCTACTTGTGTGTGTGTGTTCGTATTTACAGTAGAACCCCAGAGTTACGAACACCAAGCTTATGGACTGACCGCCCTACCGAACCCCCACTTTCAACCGGAAGTATGCAATCAATCAATCATGCATGCAATACAACCAGATAGGCGCTCCTACATAAGCGGTGTGCTGGTCCTGGAGAAGGCAGAATTACTGTACCAACAAATGTATTCAGAAAGGTGAGGCAGATTTCAAAGCAAGTACAGGCAATTTTATTGAGTTTTATACAAAGCACAGGTTTTTTTTCAAGCTCCACGAATGCATTGAGTTTAAAGCTGTGTTTTTGCCACAGTTTCAATTTCAATGGTAACTGTTTTAAAGACTTTAGAATCATAACAATATGAGTATTGCATTACTGTGCTGTATCCTTGTAGTATTCTTCAGATTGATGGTGTAGATAGCGGGTGTACACATTTATTAAAACCATTGAAAACTAATTTTCTGAGGTTGTACTGTACTTTTTCCAAAATACTTGTTTTATTTAAATATGGAGCATAACATATTCTTTCAAATACAGTTCATGGTGGGATACTATCGTATAAATTTCCACTGTTCTTTGCACTGCTAGGAACTGTAACTGAACTATTTTAACAGTGTGTGGACACATTAAGCCCCACTAAACATGAAACAGTACTTTAGTGTGGACGCTTTGAGCTGGATTAATTAGAACGGTTTCCAATATGGTTCTCGAGATCGGTTATGTAGTGTGGACAGGGCCTTAGAGTAAAACGTATTCAAGGTCTGCTTTAAAAACATGGTTGCCCAGTTTCACTTGTAAAAATGGATGAAATATATTGTCAAATCAGTTACTGATTGTAACTGCACTGCTTTTCTGGTTTCATACAACGCTACACACATGTTGTGCATTAACCTAACATGGCTTGTTACAATAGTTCTTATTCTCCTGCCTTCTTCTTCCTATCTTGGGAGCAGTATTGTTTCTGTCAAATCTGCTTGCTCAATACAATTAAAGGGAATGGGGAAGGGGGCTTTAAAAGCTTCAACAAACTGACTCTCATGCATCGATCTGGAAAAAAACATCTTCTTCTCCTGAAAGTTGTAACACAGAAGTCATCGGTCAGGAGCATGTCCATGTACGAGTGCAAAAAGAATTGAAATTCCATTTGAGGATCTCTCAAAACCACATACAAGAGAGCCTTAGTGTTTCTGTTTTGACTGTCAATGTTATGATATATAAAATCATTATAACAATTATCAGTCACTGATGATATATGCTGGTGTCAAACTGGAGGTGAAAAACTTTTGACACAGATGCCAGTACACTGAATCCAGCTGCACTCCAATTCCAGCCAATATTTGTTGTAAAACGATATGAAAAATGATACAAAATACCATTAATTTATTCACAAAGCCCTATGTTTTAAATCATTTTCTGAAAGGAAAAAACAACAAATCAAAACAGCTGATGTGAACTGTTAAATTCAGGTTTTCATGTTCTGTGTTGGGGAGAGGTTTATAAATCAACAAACCCCTTGTTGACAGGGTGGCTGTGTGGTGACGTCAGGTCAGAAGCACAAACCAAAATAACTCTGACACCAAACAGTACTGCAGTTCAAAAGAGACGCTGCGCACCGTTTATTTAAATAATACAAAAATAAATAAAAAGTTTAAACACAAAACACAATGCTCACAGAGCAAAATAAAAGTTCAAACAAAACAAAATCTCAAACACAAATAACACGATCAGGCTGGGCAATCGCCTTCACTGATCCTTTGGTTTTTTTTTTAAAGTTTCGTTTCTCTCTCACTCCTAACACCCCACCCCGAGGGTAGAGAGCTGCAGGCTTATATACAGGTGACCATCTCCCAATTAGCAACAAATGAATCACTTAATTAACTCGGGAGATGGCCACCTTCTGCACAAGGTTTTTAATTTATTCCTGGCAGAGAACGAGCACCTCTGCCAGAACATGTTTAAAAATAAACAAAACAATAACAAACACGGCGCATGGCTCTCGCCGTCATACTTACACATAACGATAATAATAATACTACAACAAATAAATCATACACCAAAACACACGGCTTTCGCCGTCATTTACAAACATAAATAAATCATAACGATAATAATACAACAATACAACAAAAGAAATACAAAATAATAAACTGCACAGGGGCGGAGGGGGAAACCCTGTTCTAAAACTAAACAAAATCCATGTACAGGGCTCCTTACCCTGTTACACCCTGTGAGGCAGACTTCTGGCATGGAAATCCATGATCAACTGTTTAAAAACTACAGTAACAAAAAGCTTAAAAAACAACAAAAAAACCAAGCTAATAAAAAATGGGAGATTAAGGTTAGTGTTCCGCACTACAGTCTTTTACAGTGTATGAAATTAGAAGCTTCTCTTATTAAAAATAAATAAATTAACAACATTTATTGTTGCCTGGCCAATACAAAGCATTACCAAAATGGTGACAATGTATTTCATTAATTTAATATCAATGTAACAATGACTACATTCTTTATTTCATATGGAATTCATAAGAACTAAAACAGCATCCTATTGGTGACTTCATATGATTTATGTTGCAGTTAATGAGTAGCTACTAGGCTATTACCGATTGTGACAGGGATCAAATGATTCTTGGTGTTAGATCTACCTCCTGACCTGCGAGGCAGCTGCATTTAAGGGAACAGAATACCCTGGACTAAATGGCACGACAGTTTATTTCCAGGGTTAGGTGGAAGTCGGCCATCTTGAAAGGGGGCGGAGCTACGGTACACGAAACCAATGACCCGGACGGGAAACAGTGTGGCATCCGTGGATTGGAGGAGCGGATGCACTCGTTGACCAAGGGGTCATGGGTGACGTTATAAAAAGGGGACTTAGTGATGTGATCTGTTCCTTTGTGAATGGTTACGTGAAATGATCAGAAGGAGAACCTGTATTGTGAAACATGAGTGTTTTGTTTGTTTTTGTTTGTCGTTAATAATACTGTTTGTAATTATTTGGACGACTAACACGATCCGGAGCTGTCGCCAAAGGTCAGCACTAAATCCGGATCAACAACACTGCGCTTTTGTTGTCACTAAAGAACTGTATTCACCATGAGCACTAGAGCACGCACTGTGGACTGGTGTTTGTGTTTGTGTATGTGTTACGTGTGGGTGAACTAAAAAAGGATTATTTCAGGATAAACCCGCAGAATATAAATAAGCAATACATGCTGCTGTATTGCTTCATTAACATTGTTGTTGTTTACTGCTGCTAGCCATCAGGCATTGGATTATACAATTAAACCTTCATTGCACCTGGATTATCATTGTTTGTCTGATTATTGATCACCTGCACCTGCACACTGTTAACCTCTTTGCCACACAGGTTTACATTGATATAAAGCATTACTAAAAAGAAAGAAAGATAAACCAAACTATTGATTTCCCTTCTGGTACTGTACAACATCACAAACACCTACCAAGGACATTTCAGCCATCCGAATGATAGCAGGGAAAATTGATTCCTCCTTTGCGGAGAACCAAAAATATGTCTTCAGCCTGTCATTCAGTAATGGTCCGGGCAGTGGGAACGACATGACCTTTACCTATCTTTGAAATTTGGAGGTAAATTGTTTATAAAGTTTAGCACCAGAGAGCCTACTGGTGTTAAATTATCAAACCCTGTCCTAATCAAGCCCCTCTGACAACTTCCCACATGACACAAACCTTCTTTCTCTCCTGTGTGTGCGGATGAGTGTGGGTGGGTGATGTCAGTGGTCCAGGCCCAATGACAAACTATCATCATCTTTGGTTGCTAAGGAATAAAAAAATAAAAAAAACAAACCATATGTACTGAATTGAATGTTGCTGTTGCCATATCAGGTACCCTGGCACTTGAATCTAGCGCCATAGCGCCAAATTTGCACCCCTGGCCTTTACCCCAGTTGATCATTATGTCAGCCCGCACGTCAGTAGCGTGGAGAGCGTCTTGCTGTGCAGTTGTTGCTGTCGATGCTGCTGAGTGCTGTTTTAAGTCCTGTTTATTTTGCCACAATGCTACACTTGCTTGAAGTACTCAATCACTTCTTGTGTCACAGTTACAGGATGCCCTTGACAACGAGGTGCTCCCACCTCAGTGGACTAATTCTGAATAAACACACAAACAAACAAACAAACAAACAGAAGCCCACCTGACCTTTTCTATAGCTGTGGACGAGGTGCTACATTTCTGTTTGTTGCCTATCATGTGCTTTTAATGCATGTCGACCGAGCATGATTCAGTTAGAGTGGCTAGGGGATTAGAGTGGGCCAGTCATCAGTTTGTCAAGTTTTGCCTATTCGCACTGTAATGATCCCTTATATATATACAGTATATTCTAGCTCTGCACCGCTTTGGGCATGATGTAATGGAATGTGAGGGGTAATGGAATGTGTGATGTAAATAAACCAAGGCCTCTGTGGAAAATGTCTGGACGCTTTATTCAGTGAAATATTATTCTACCCAACATTACACATGCATAGATTCTCAGGGGCAATCGGTCACTTTCTTAGTTGTATGCCTACATGAGATTAGCCCTTAAAGCTCCGACATGTTATAAAGTGTGAATAGTCAAAACTGATGACTTGCCTACTCCAATACCCAGTTCACACTAATGAAATCATGCTTGATCAACACGCCTTGGAACCACATGATTGCCATTCAATGTGTTATATGCTGGAGTTTTCAGATTGGCCCTGGAAATCTCTGCATGAAAGTTTAATTTTTTTTTTTTTTTACCTGTAGTTTTCAAAATAAATAAATGAAAGTATTTTTAGAAGCTGCGCTTTGAACAACTTGCACGGCAACGACCCTTAATGAAGCTGACAGAGCTTCTTCTCATTAAAAGCCACGAGACGCAGACGCTTACCAGCAATTAGGCATTGGCTGAAACCTAACCTTGCTTTTATTGGTGCAATTTAGCTGGGCAAAAAAATAAATAAAATAAAAGGCTCCAAGGCTAGAAAATTAACCATTGTGTTTAGTTTTGTTTTTAATCCAAAATGACTTGAAAGAAGGGTTGCTCACTCTCTCTCTCTCTCAGATTCAAAGGTGCTTTTATTGGCATGACAATATTAGTAGTTTTACCAAAGCTCTCACTCTCTCTGTCTCTTTCTCGACTGTGAGTGCCTCTCACATGAAGGTCTGCCACAGAGTATACTTGCTGGGTATTATACTGGCCTTGCTCCTTTGAAATTCAAGCCACATCACACCTCACTCAGCTTTATGTTAAAGTAATAAAACATGTTAAAGGGCATACAGTGTTTATTCTACTTTAACAAAATACTTTTAAAAACATATTCAGAACACGTTTTATTTTTATTTTTTATTATTGTCACAATAAATTATTATTATCCCAGTTTGAGGCATTTTGTTACATCAGGGAGGTTTCGTGGAAATATTTAAAGGTATACTACAGCAGGAATCTTGGATGCAGAAAAAAAAGAACTTTGTTTACTGTACAGATTTCAATTTTATGTAGTTTTACCAAGCAACTAAACTGTAAATCTGATTCTATGAACTTCTTTCGAAGTTAGATGCTTTTATTTTCAGAATGCACTAAAACTATAAAGCCTATTCAAATCTGTTCTTGGTGCAGTAGTACAGTATTATTTCCAGATGATGATTTGGGTCTTTAAATCAGACAGTGCTGCAGGCTGTGTGCTTACACCCTCTCAGACTGAAGTAAGTTCAAGACTGTTTTTATCATAGACCCTTCTTCAGCTTAACTCAGGCAAAAACATAAATTAAGGTGCATAGAGCTGACTGAATCCTCACTACCATAAATCTTTCCTATTATTTCTTGTAACAATTTTGTAGGTCTCATATTTTATGATATACCATATACAAGATATTGCAGTGGCAACAGAAGAAGAAAGTGCAGGAAACAGCGTTTAAAACGAATCAATAAGCTCTTCATTAAACAAACACATAGAACAGGAACCGACAACAGACTAAACCCAACCAGGTCACAGCACTAATAAATACAGATTTTGCGGACCTGGTTAAAATTATAATAATTATTTGACTACGCCACTTTGTGTTTATTGAGGACAAGGACCTTGAGTGGTTGGTTCCTGCACCTAGGAGAAGCCAAGCAACCATACACCAAAAGTAATTCACAGGTTTTATTAGAAAAAAAAAGTTTTTTTTTAATCTCCAGCACATTGACAAAAATAGACCATATAGCAATACCAATTTAAGATAACCATATAAAACAGTTGTCTAATCCATAAGTCTTGTATTCAATAAAACAAGTTTTATATCTGTCAGTTTCTTGTAATTAAGTTAATTAGTTAATTAATTAATTAAATCGTAATACAAAGCATGAACAACAATTGGATGAATTTGTTACAAACTAATGGTTATATTTGTCCAAAGACAATTGCAAAATTCCCCACATAGACAAAAAAAAGGAAATAAATAAAACAAATAGTATATCGGTTTCAGTGTATACAAAACGTGAACAAGTTGATAGTACTTGTGTTACAAACTACTAGATAGATTTGTCAATATAGACAATTGCGAATTATACCACATAAGGGAGAAAGAAAAGATTCAATAAAACAGCTGCGTGCACGCAATAGAAAAATAAAATAAATACAATATACTTTAAAACAGAGGATTCCTTGCTGCAGGAGTGGGAGAGCTAAGAACTGACCAGCGTACATTAACTATAAACAAAAACAGGCTTACTGAGCGGAAACCCTGACACGCATGCCTCGCGCTGGAAGTACTACACTCAAAACACAGCCTTTCCTAGTAAGCGGAAGAGAGTTTGGAAGCTGTCCACGTCCCAGCTCTGGTCTGCAGCGAGGAATCTCTTTACAAGTCTCTTTACAAGACCTTTCCCATTTTTAAAGGAAGTAGCTAATAAACAGGAAGGGACGATGAATCAGTAGGCCAATAGGGAGCGGAGCCGTGGAAAAGGAGACATGGTTGCTAAGCAACAAGGGGTGTGTGTTGGACAGAGGCAGTTCTTCAGTCAATCATAGTCTCCTAGTTTAACTCATTGAAAATAGGAGAAAGTAGTTCAGGGTGTGCATAGTGAAAACAAAAATAAATCAAACCACACTTGTGACAAAGAAATAAATAATAATGTGATGCATAACAAAACAAAGTACACATGTATAAATATAATTTAAAAAAACATAATACACATGCAAATAATAAAAGTAAATAAATGATAAAGACCCTACTACATCCTTCCCTGCATAAATCGTCAGGTCTTCATGACGAAATATATTAGAGACAAGAACTTACATTTTACTTAGTCACACTTTCACTGCCGATATCTAATTGGAACAGTCCCCTTGGTCACACATTCAGGTCGTCTGACTGCCATCTCCTGTGATGGTACCTCATCCACAGGTAGATCCTCTGGTCTGGCTCTGGGTACTTCTGGCATTTCTCCTGGTGCCTGGTCCACAGCAGCCCTAGCATCTGTAGGGAAATAAAACCCCAAGCACGGCATCCCCCCACTCTCAGTCTGATAAGGGTTATTAGAATTTTGTACTGGTTCTGGCCTAGCAGTAGGTACAAAGGGACAGGGACGTAACAGATTCTGATGCAATATTTTCTATCGACCCTCACCCTTCTCAGGCTTTAATACATAAACTGGTATATTAAAATGTGGCTGTGACACAATCACATAAGGGGTATTTTCCCAGTAATCCCCAAGCTTTCCCCGGTTGTTCGCTCCCTGCCTCCGAAGCAGGACCCGCTATCCTGACATGAGCGGCACACCGTGGGCTCTTCAATCGTAGCCTCTCTTCTGTCATACAGCCACCTCTTTCATTCGCTCCCCTGCTTTTTTGTGGGCATACACAAGCTTTATATTATGTTGTCTTACCCAATCAGTCTGTAGGTCCAGGTCTTCAGCCAGCGACGTCCCCAGCACCATATCTAATGTGAGTCGGGTGTGCCTGCCAAGCATAAGAAAGAAAGGGGTGTGCCCAGTGGAGGCATGTTCAGTGTTATTGTAGAGAAAGACAAGTCTGTGGATATACTCAGTCCAATTCACTTTCTGCTCCTCATCCACCATGCCTAGAAGATACAAGAGTGTTCTGTTAAAACGCTCACACATTCCATTTCCCTCAGGATGATATGGAGTAGAATGGCTTTTAGCAGCCCAATACAACTGGCACATCTCTTGAATAACAGCTTACTCGAAGTTGGCCCCCTGGTCTGAATGAAATCTTTATAGAAACCCAAAAGGCTGGATCACATGTTTCCATAATGTTTGAGCCATGGTCACAGCAGTCTGATCCGGGGTGGGGATAGCCCGGGCGAATCTTGTGAAGTGATCTGTAATAACAAGAACATTTTGAAATCCGTCTGCACTAGCTCTAAGGGGGCAGTGGTAGAGATAGGAACTAAAGGAGCTTTAGTATGGGTAAGAGGGGCTTTTCTCAGTGAGCAACAAAGACATGCTGCACACTGATGTTCCACATCATTTAGCTGTCGCACCCAGTAAAACCTGGTGCGAATAAGAAAAAGAGTTTTATCAACCCCAAAATGTCCTGCTTTCTCATGGCACAGTTCCCAAACTATATCCTTCAATCTCTGAGGCACCACTAGCTGGGTGGTCAGCCTTTCCCATTGCCTTAGTATTTCCAACACTTCCTTTGACATTACCCTTCTTTCATGAGCATTAGGTCTCACCCCCCTCTGAATGAAAGTCAGTACAGGAGCAAGTGTCACATCCTCCATTTGTGCAGCCTTCCAGGTTTCTGGAGTCATTCCTGGCAACACATCTTGGACCTCTCGTTGGAGGACAGCCACGGTCTGGGTCTCATCTAGGGGTTCTGGTCCAGGTCTTCTGACACCAACACAACAATCTTCAACAACCTCTTGAGGGAAAGGCTGGAAGGCAGGGACCTCTAAGATTTCTCGATCTTCCTCCGGCTGTCCTTGATTGACAGGAACTCACAACAGTGCATCAGCATTTCCATTTACCCTCCCTGGTCGATACCTAACATTGAAGACATAGTTGGCCAGTCTAGCAGCCCATCGCTGCTCTACACTTCCCAGGTTGGCAGTCTGTAGGTGGGAGATAAGGTTATTATCGGTAAACACTGTAAAGCGAGAACCCACCAAATATTTATGGAACTTTTCCATCACTGCCCATTTCAGGGCCAGAAACTCTAGTTTGAAGGAGCTGTAATTGGCGTCATTTTTCTCAGTAGGATGGAGACTGCGGCTGGCATAAGCTATAACTCGCTCCTTCCCATCTTGAAGCTGGGCCAGCACTGCTTCCAGCCCCTCCTTACTGGCATCTGTATATAGAATAAATGGTAGTTCAAAGTTAGCAAAAGAAAGGATTGGGGCTGTGGTCAACAAGCATTTAAGGTGATTAATAGCCTTGGGCTTGTTCTCTGTTTGTCCTTTTTTGGGTAACTGACTAACAGGTTATGCAGGGGTGCAGCTGTCTTGGCAAAATCTTTAATGAACCTGCGATAATAACCTATTAGTCCTAAGAATGAGCAGAGTTCTCTCACCGTTTGAGGCACTGACCAGTCCATCACAGCTCTCACCTTACCAGCCACTGGGGACACTCCCTCCTCTGAGACAATATAGCCGAGATACTGCACCTGTTTCAGTAAGAGATGACACTTGGCAGGTTTTAATTTCAAGCCATGTTTAGCAAGCTGTGAAAAAACAAAATCCAAGTGTTTTAAGTGTGTGGAAAAGTCAGGAGAGAAAACAATGACATCATCTAGATAGATTAACAAAGTTTCAGTTCTGTTCTCCAAGACAGTTCTGCATGAGTCTTTGAAAAGTCACCGGGGTGTTGCACAACCCAAACGGCATTTGATTGAATCCAAAGAGACCCATGGGAGTAGTAAAGGCAGTCTTTTCTTGATCTGCTGGGTCTATTTGGAGTTGCCAGTAGCTACTGGCCAAGTCCAACGTCGAGAACCAGCAAGCCTTAGTGAGCATGGTGAATGATTCTTCGACTCGGGGCAATAGGTAAGCATCCCAGTGTGTCACAGAGTTCAATTTCCTATAATCTATGCAAAAGCATAATGTCCCATCCTTCTTCCTCACAAGGACAATAGGAGCTGCCCAGGGGCTCTGACTCTATCAGATTACTCCGTCTTCAAGCATCTCTCACAACAGAATCTGTACCTCTTGATACAATTTAGGGGGTATCTGCTTCAGTAGGAATGTTATGAAAGACAGTGTTGGTTTTACCATAGTCTGCATCGTGCATGGAGAACACTACTCTGTGTCTCTGTAAACATTCGATAAGCTGAGCCCTCTCCTCTTCAGTCAGTTCCACTCCAGTCAGGTCCACTGGAATAGGCAATTGAACTTCACTTGGAACACTCTGTTGAAAGCAAACCTCTACCATGCCCACATCAGTTAGTGCCATACTCACATCTTCCTCAGCTGTGACATCCTCCGGACCCACCAAGGACAGCTTCCCCAGTTTCTGGTATCATTGTAAGTAGATCGAGGTAGCTCCTAGGTTCTGTATCCTCACAGGTACACGTCCGTGTTCTGCCATGGCTATGGAACGGGCAACTAGCAGTGGTGCATTTTCTGACAGAAGTTCTATTAAACAGGTGTATTTCCTACCTCCAGATCCTGATCTCACACAACCTGAGACTATCATCTCTCGTCTGGGTGGGATCTTCAATTGTGACTCAACACGTACATAGCTATCAGATTCAGGAAATTTAATTTCTTCAGCAAAGATTTTCATTGCCTTGTGCCAAACCTTCTTTCCAGCTGGATTAACTATAGCGACATCAAGGGACAGAGTTCCTTTAATGCACCGCACCTTCCAACAATTCTTTAAAACATTCATACCTAAAAGTCCAGGCAAACGAGGCAGGTAGTCGGCCTTGACAATAATAATGCCATATCGAGGGAGGTGCACATCTCCTAGTTGGACATCCATCTCTACGTACCCTAAGTAAGGAATCGACAAGCCATTAGCAGCCCTAAGATTAAGCCAAGCAGAAGGATCTTGCAGTTGTGCACCATGGTATTCAAAGCCTTCATTAAAAGCACTGTCCCGAGGCATGGTAACTTGGGAGCCCATATCTAAAAGAAAGGGGAAAACTACATTATCCAGTTCCACAGATATGGTTAGGCTTTCTCCAACAAGAAGGTCTCTAGGTAACCCATGGTCGTTGGCAATATTTATATCCCCCACCATCTGGGCCAAGGCAGTGGGACCGTCTAGTTTAAAGGCTGATAACTTACATTTCCATTTCTCACATGCTGGGGGCAGTAGCGCTGCACATGTTGCACTGTGGCACTGCCTACATATAGGCCTTCCTCGCGGGTAATACTGATCTGATCTCCAGTTCCTCTGGTCAGCGGCCTCTCCTTCCCATGGCCTAGGTTGCAGTTGTGGGCCTGCCTGAGAAAGTATTAGCAGGAGGGGCAGAATTAACTGAATGTAGACCTGGACTCGCTCTGCGGAGCTCTATTCTAATTTCTCCCATCAGTTCTCTAGACATTGCAGTAATCTGACCTTTCATTTCTTGCAATAGCGTCTCTCTTAGTTCTCTCCTTAACACTTGGAGGTCAGAAGCTGATTTACAGTCACTTACTTGCTGGGTCTGGCAGCACAGACTCGAAGGTTCTGTAGTTTGATAAGCCTCCATTCGTAACAGGGCTTCTCGCCTTACAGCCAGCAATAAAATGCCTTCCTGTAAAATAATTGTGTCTTTAACTCATGCCGCAGAGTAAGGTCTCGAAGTCCATCTACAAACTGGTCCCCGCATCACCACGTCAATGTTGCCAAATCCCCTTGGGTCCTTCTTCTGGAGCCTCTTAAAAGCCTCCTGTAGCCTTAGTGCGAACTTACAAACATTTTCTTGGGTTTCCTGTCTACAACTGAAGCAAAGAGAGCAAACAACCGAGACAGAGGCCCTATCTCCAAATAGCTCCTCTAAATCAGTAATAATCTTTGCAAATGTCACGTTCCCCTGCTGGTAGAATTGTGATCTGCCATCTAGCTACCCCTTCTAATTGACTCACCACCAAGTCTACCTGCACTCTCTGAAACCCCATGTAACCTCAATGTAGACTGCAATTGTGTTTTCCATTGTGAAAAACTATTTTCTGATTTATCCCCTTTACATTTTGGGATCCAAGTATTACCCATAAAAATGGTGACAAAAAAAACAGTAGTGGGAGGAATAACTGCTTCATTATCCATTTTACAAAATAAACAATTGGTATATGATAACTGGCTTCACAATTTCCCAGATCCTGTTGGCAGTGCCAAACTTTGTTGTAGCAGGTATTTAAAAGAGCTACAAATTATAATAATGATTCGACTACGCCACTTTGTGTTTATTAAGGACAAGGACCTTGAGTGGTTGGTTCTCATACAAACTCTTTTACCTACGAGAAGCCAAGCAACCATACACCAAAAGTAATTCACAGGTTTTATTGGCCAATTTAAGATCACCATATAAAACAGTTGTCTAATCCATAAGTCTTGTATTCAGTAAAACAAGTTTTATATCTGTCAGTTTCTTGTAATTAAGTTAATTGCCTAGTTTACAGCAGATTAAATAGTTATACAAAGCATGAACAACAATTAGATGAATTTGTTACAAACTAATGGCTATATTTGTCCAAAGACAATTGCAAAATTCCCCACATAGACAAATAAAGGAAATAATAAATAGTATATCGGTTTCAGTGCAACTCTGCATGTGCCTCTGCCGTGTATGGAGCAGGGTTTATTATCCGAAGCACTGGGGGGTCCCTATAGCGGTTATAGTGCGTCAGTAAAATATGTACTGAATAACTAGTGTAAGAGAAGTGCTACGGTAGAATATGTTTGAAACATACAAAATATACACTAACACTAATAATTTCCATTTTGAAAAAACTGAACACCATCCGTCCCTCCCCCCTCCAGCCCGTGTTAACCAGAGGCAAATTTCTTCATTCACCCTCTCGACAGCAAAGCCATACCGTAAGCTGTATTGAAAGAAATGTCTCGAAACCTCTCTGCTGTTTGGGATTTTTTTTGTTAAATGCCCAGACGACCAAAAAAAAAAGTTGAATGCAAACTGTGCAATCGACTGTTGATGTATCATGGGGGCACATCCAATCTCTGGGGTCACTTTACAATTGTAAGATCATATTATTATTATTATTATTATTATTATTATTATTATTATTATTTTAGTAGTAGTAAAATGTGACGGATAACTTGCTTGGAACGGTGACTGTTAAATTAAGTTTATTTTGCCCAAGCCCGCTGCAGTTAGTGCTGCTGAAATGTAAGCTTAAATTGTATAAAACATGATTACTGTTCTACATAATGTATTTTTAAACTACATATGAATGTTTTATTCCATTTATATGGCTTACCTGTAAAATAATAGGATTTTCAACCAAATATAAACACGTAGCTATGGTGACGTCACCAGCAAATTATGCAAATAATGTGTTCCGAACCTTCGAAGGTCAAAATGTACCCTTTGTTGCAGCCCTACAAGTCTCTTTACAAGATCTTTCCCATTTTTAAAGGAAGTAGCTAATAAACAGGGTGGGACTATCAATCAGTAGGCCAATAGGGAGAGGAGCCACGGAAAGGGAGACACAGTTGCTAAGCAAAAAGGGGTGTGTGTTGGGCAGAGGCAGTTCTTCAGTCAATTATAGTCTCCTCATTTAACTCACAGAAAAGAGGAGAAAGTAGTTTAGAGTGTGCATAGTGAAAACAAAAATAAATCAAATCACACTCGTCACAAAGAAATAAATAATAATGTGCTGCACAACAAAACAAAGTACACATTTCTAAATATAATAAATATATAATAAATATATTAAAAAACATAATACACACACAAATAATAATAGTAAAGAAATAATAAAGACCGTAACACAACATGATAAGCAAAGTAACACATTTATGCAAATTCAGAACAACACAGACCAATAGACACGCCGCCACTCCATTGAATAAAACCTAAATAACTAAGATTCTGTCCTGGTGGAAACACCTGAAAGAGTAACTGATTTTGCAAATGGTTACCTTGGCTTGCTGAAAAGGCTGTTGGGAACTATGTGATTTATATCTGAACTTAAAAGAGCAGATGCTATGATGGGCTTTATCCTGAGGTTAGCAATTCCTTATACATCACTTGCTTTTCCAGCATGAGGCTTGGTAAAAAAACAAAAAAAATACATCTATATCATGACTGCCAGCATTGCATTTTTACATGTAGAAATACTATAACGCACTGTGGTTCAGGGAGAAGGAGCAGAGCGATCAGAATGGCAAGTTTTGAATTGATTTGAATACTTACTTTTTTTTTTCTTCACTACTTTAATTAATCATTGGTGTCCGATTCAGACTCATTCAATATCTGATGTACGCTTCAGTTTCGTTTAATTTTTAAGGTATGAACATTTTCACAGATGTGGGTGAATACCAATGTGCATGACAAGCTGGTCCTTCTCAAACCATCCAGACCTCACTGGAACCCTTCACTTCAAGGACAGAACCAATGGAAAGAACCAAAAGAAAAACTGCAAAGTGGGGTTTCTCCAGGGGCAAAGGGGGAGGCTTTCCAGAAGTTTCCACCTGTGTTGGATCATGTCCTTAAATGTCTAGACAGAAAGACAACAATAAAACATAGACTTGAAGATGTAGGAAAAATTAAACTGCAACCATTTTTAATCATTGAGAAAACTGAAAGATGTTTAATGAACTGCACCTGGTTTCTGTCTTCTGACCTTCAAGCCTTTTTTTAATGGGAAGGTTTACCATATGACTCCATGTACACTAGGACAGTTCAGGCTTTTCAACTCACATCACAATGCATTCTGGTATGTTTTACCGGTCTTGGATACCTTTCACAGCAGGACTACACTTACCAGAATGCATTGGGGTCCCAAAGTGTCCTAGTGTACATAGTCAAATGGTAACCTTATTATTGGGTGAAGTGTGTTATTTGCTAAAATGATGTGCTGTATGTCAGTGTCACGCTTACAATATTAGGTTAATCAAGAAAACGGATTGTGGAATTGTGAAGAAGCCGGCTCCTGGCTATTGCATTCATAAAAAAACATTTCTGAAAAGATCATGGTGACTTCATTCTTATTCATACGTATTCATGTCTTCTCAACTTGCTTGCCTTGTCATGCCTTCCAGGAAGTCTGTTTCTGCTTTACTTTCTTGGTCATTTCACTCCAGCAGTGCCTTCTGGGTCAAAGCATGTTAATAGTTGAGAATTTCAGTCAATAGGGGAAGCAGTTGATTGGTTGTTGACAGGAAAGAAGCCAATGTAGGGGCGGGGACAATATTACCCTTCAGGTGAAACGACCCAGGAAGTGCAAGACAGTCTAAAAGCAGGGCTTGCAAACACAGATTTCTTTAACCTACAGTAGTGTTGTAACAGATATCATGTTTTAAAATGAAAATACAACGTTGCTACAACATGTGATTCTTTCAAAACTGCACATTTGTGACATATATACTGAATAAATTAAACTATTTTGGGAGCTATAATCACTTTAAGCATAATGTTTGGCTTTTGATTACTTGCACTGATGAAGGTCTGAATTTGATCCAATTTTGTTGCAGCTACTGAGCACGCTATCCAAGTAAAAAAGAGTCATTTTGAAAATGTGTTATTATATTTGTCGAAAGCATGAAATAATTATCTCAGGATCTTAAGACAACAATTTTTTCCCCTCCGTGTACTCAATGAGGAAACACAGTTGTTTAGCATTCCAGGTAAAATTCAGATGCGGCTCCAACCAAACAAACAAGATTTTCAATGGAAGTTGCACTGGACCAGACTGGGATTTGTACCATAGGTGACCCCATTAGAAATGGCAGCTTTTTCAAGCTCACTGCCAAGACCTGTCAGAATTCATGCCTGTGTCATCAAGAGGCATTAGCAGTCTGGCAGCTTCAGAAGTGGTCTAAGTGAGAAAGGACGCGGGGTTAATGTTAGTCATTAGGAATTGCTCCTTTAAAAACATGCAAACACGGGAGTGCTGCTATTATAAATTTAGTGCTGGCAACATTTGCAGCCAAACTTCAATCATTATGGAGATAACATGCATTGTGGTACAAGCTGAGACAAAGAAAGTTGTGTAAACATTGTCAGCTTGCCAATGAAGGATTCATCAACTCAATTCACAGTCCAGTTACTTGATGTAGTCTTTATTTATGTGAATTACATTATAGACGTGGAGCACAAAAGAATGGTAACATTATCTTACACTTTTGTCTTTATTTAGCATAGGGGTAGTATAGTTTAACAGTTGCATAGATCCACAGACCCCTATTTACTCCCTCTAAGACAGATGGTTTTCTAAGAAAGACAGAGATCTAACAGCTATGAAACACCTGTGCACAGCAAGTTCTGTGAAAGACCCCTTGATATCATTATGGATAATGCCTTCAGGTAACTGCCTACAGAGATTAAATAAATATGGGCTTGTTCTGGTATCAATTTATCCACCATGACATCACAGATAATTTGTCTTGTGATCTCGACATCTCTATTACATTTTCCCCCTGTCCTTAATAAGCCACAGTATAATACATTGGTATTACAATGGTATCCCAAGGTTCTAATTCAAACTTTTCTGTGAAGACCTGCGTAACACGGACAACGGGCCATCGCTGACTTCTCTGGAGCATGCGTGAGTCTGCAGGAAAGAGACAGCCGGGTTGCCTAGGCTGCGCTGCCTGCTGTGTTTGTTTACAGGGAATGGTAGCTGGGGATTGGCCGGCTGTGGATCCGTGACCGGCCAGCGAGTGTATCCCTGCAAAGCAGGGCTGATGAGTCAGGATCGACGGTCTGAGAGACGGCAGACGTAAAATCCTTTTATTTGATGAGTGACCAAACAAGTGTGTGACCAGGATCTCATTTGACTAAGAGAATAGAACTAGTTTAGAGGATTAAAATGAGGCACAACTGAAGTGACATTGCAACACTCGTCCATCTGTCAGTGGACACCCACAACCACCTTTGACAGCCTCTGAACTTCTTCATGGGTAATCCTAAGTAGCCTTTTTTGGAGCACCATTTTAAAACCTTGCATGATTTAGAACATAGAACATAAGACATTCTAGAATGAGAAAAGGCCATTCGGCTGACCTATGCTCGCTCGCTTAATGCAAGTGTGGTCCGTTAACACACAGGAGAGGAAAAACAATAAAAAAACATTTAGTGAAACCTCTGGGAATCTGTGGCTAAACGGACCGCCCTTCCTCCAGACAGCTAGCTAAATGTCTTATTATGGTCACAGAGAGAGTTACACAATATTGTTCATGACAATATCCAGTCTATTCTTGAAGGATCCGATACTCTCTGCTTCAACAACTCTGTCCGGCACTTTGTTCCAATGGTTCACCACCCTTTCCATGAAAAAATCCTTCTCCCCTCGGCTCTGAATATGCCCTTCATCTTCCACCTGTGGCCCCTGGTTCTGTTCTCCGTGACCTGTGAACAATAATTATCAGCAGTTACTTTATTAAACCCCTTGACAATTTTAATTAACTCTATTAAGTCGCCTCTGGCTCGCCTTCTTTCTAGGCTATACAGATTCAGCTATCTTTATATGGCATATCCTTCAATCCTGGAATTAATCATGTTGCTCTCCTCTGTACTCTCTCCAATGCCTCAATGTCTTTCTTATGATATAGGGAGAAGAACTGGACACAATATGCTAGGTGTGGTCGTACCAGTGCATTGTATAATTTTAATATAACTTCTCCTGATTTGAAGTCAACTGTCTTGGCTATGTAACATAACATTCTATGTGCCTTTTTTTATAGCTTCTCCGTCTATTTGGCTTAAGAGATCCATCCACTACTACCCCAAAATCTTTTTCATACATATCTTCCTCTATTCATGCTGCACTTGCCTCTAGTGTTTTTGCGCCCTATGTGCATTTATTCACATTAAATTTAATCTGCCATGTGTCAGCCCAAACTTGAATCTTGTCTAAATCTCTTTGTATTATTAAAGTTGCTGATTGGGAGTTGGCTACCCCTCCAAGTTTTGTGTCCGGCAAATTTGCATAGTTTACTGATTATGTCTTGGCCCAAGCATTTATATAGATTAAGAATAGCAATGGTCCCAATACTGATCCCTGTGGTACCCCACTTGTTATGTTACTCCAGTTTGATGCCTGGCCTCTAATTATAACTCTCTGCTTTCTGTCTTGCAACCAGTTTGAATCCATGCTGCTACTTTACCATTTATTCCTACTGATTTAATCTTTAGATATAGCCTTTCGTGCGGTACTTTGTCAAATGCTTTTTGAAAATCTAAGTAGATTATATCATACAAACTGTCCTTGTCCACTCTAGTAGTCTCCTCCTGAAAGAAATCCAGTAAATTAGTTAAACAATATCTACCCTACCTAAAGTCATGTTGACTGTCTCCTATAATGTTGTTACTATATAAATATTCCTCCTCTTATTATAATTTCCATGATTTTACATATGATTGATGTTAAACTTATAGTTCTGTAGTTCCCAGGGTCAAATGTATCTCCCTTTTTAAATATAGGGACAACATTGCCAATGTTTTAGTCCAGTGGGATAGCTCCTTTATTTATAGATTTATTGAATATATATTGGTTTAAAAATTAAGTGCTGCTAGCTCCCTTAGTACTTCATTCTCTTATATAACAAACTCTGGTAATGATGTTTGTGTACATGCTGTTAACTTTGCTATCTTAAGAACATAAGAACATAAGAAAGGTTACAAACAAGAGGAGGCCATTCAGCCCATCTTGCTTGTTTGGTTGTTAGTAGCTTATTGATCCCAGAATCTCATCAAGCTGCTTCCTGAAGGATCCCAGGGTGTCAGCTTCAACAACATTATTGTATTAGAATGATTGTGCCAAAAATCTTAGAGATGCCACTGTTGTTGCATATAGCTTCCCTCTAAGTTTGCATTTAAAAATATAGACTATTATGTAAAAAAATAAAACATGACTACAAGGTGATTAGATAGTAAGTTTTCTATTTTCAATGATATGGTGCATTAATGTGGCAATTTTTTTTTCTAATTACCCTGTACATCAGACAAAAGTACATAAGATTAATTTGTATCAATAGAAAATGCTAGACAGTTTGAAAATTGAAAGTGTAATTTGCAGGAAAAGAGAAAATTGTTGCAATGACGCAGTCATTTTTTCCAGTTTTAAATTCATGCTTTATAAACACTGGCCTTTCAAACTAGATAGAAAATTGGTGCCATGATTATCTGTACAGTGAAGAACTGATTTTTTTTTTTTTTTGATAGAAAACAGACTTCAACATCTGTTTGTGTTTCTTGTGTTATTCTTATTCAAAGCCTATTGTGGAGTGACTGGTGAACAAGAAGACATGGGCTATCAACTCAGAACCTGCATTAAGAACATAAGAACATGTTGAACAAGAGCAGGCCTTTCAGCCCACCACTGCATGTCTGGTTCCTCGTAGCTGACTGATCCCAAAACTGTCGTCAGGTCTTAAAGGATCTCAATGATTCAGAACATGGCTATGTAAGTAATTGTATACCCTATACTCTGTGTAAAGAAGTGCCTCCTATCTCTGTTCTAATTCTCCACTCATTTCCAACTGTGTCCACTGGTCCTGGTTTCTGTACTGCGTTAAAGTATAGGTTAGGGTTCACTTTGTCAACTCATTTTATGATTTTAAAATACTTTGATATCGCCCCCCCCTAATTCTTTGATATAGGCAAAATAATCTAATGTCCTTCAACCTTTCTGCAAGCTGTGCCAGTTGTCAAAGGTTGAAAATGAATGTGACACCAAGGTAAGCTAACATTATTTCAAAGACAGCAAACTTCTGAATCTGTTTAATCCTGGAGAGTTTGGTGGACAAGGTGATACTACAGGCTGGATGCCCTGTGCCCGCGGGTTGCCCTTGGAACAAGTCTGTGAACATTATCCCATCCTACGAGTCTGCCTGCTGAATGGAGCACCACAACCAGCAGCCAGTGACAAACACAGAGCCAGAAGCGCCTGAGTCACTTTCATGACAGCACCACATGTAGAAATCAGGTGTCACCACATAAACAAGAAAGTCTGGAATTTTGTTAATGCACCATTGGTCGGATGCCAGGTACTGTATCTAATACCTATAACAAAAATCAATGTAAAAAAACAAGTTAGAAAAACGCAACAGCTGTTTAAAGGGGTGATATCAAACACAAAAATCCAAGTTAGGAGAAGCAGTTAGGCCAATCTTGTCAAGCATCAAGCAAATAGGCACAATTGGAAAGGTGCTGGGGGCCAAGATTCACACAATTCTTGCTTCTAACTTGGCGCCTTTTTTTGATCGCTTCGCTCCACTTTATCTCTCCACTTGAAATGCGCAGTGGCGCGGCGGGCTAAGGTCGTGTGCTCTTCAAGAACATCATGTTGCAAATTCAAACCACTTGAAATGCTCTTTGTATGAATTGAAGTGACTGAAACACACACAATGAGACACACTCTGAGACTGAGACTGTGTGTGTTGTAGTGTGTGTGTTTCAAAGTGTATGTGTGTCTCGGTGTGTGTGTGTGTGTCAGTGTGTATGTCTCAGTGTGTGTGTTTCAGTGTGTCTGTGTGTGTGTCTCAGGGTGTTTGTGTCTCAGTGTATGTGTCTCAGTGTGTCTGTATGTCAGTTTATGTGTGTGTGCCTCAGTGTGTGTGTGTCTCAGTGTGTGTGCATGTTTCAGTGTGTGTGTGTCTCAGTGTGTCTGTGTGTCACAGAGTGTGTGTGTGTGTGCCTCAGTGTGTGTGTGTCTCAGTGTGTGTGAGTGTGTGTCTCAGTCACTTCAAGTCATACAAAGAGCATTTCAAGTGGAGCGATAAAGTGGAGCGAAGCGATCAAAAAAAGGCGCCAAGTTAGAAGCAAGAATTGTGTGAATCTTGGGCCCTAGCACCTTTCCAATTGTGCCTATTTGCTTGATGCTTGACAAGATTGGCATAACTGCTTCTCCTAACTTGGACTTTTGTGTTTGATATAACCCCTTTAAACTGCTGTTGTGTTTTCCTGACTTGTTTTTTTACATTGACAATGTTTTTGTTATAGATATCACTTCTTTTTTACTTCATCAAATAATGAATAAAGCGAGGGAAAGACATTCCAGAATGTGTATGGTAAATAGAGAGACAGATATTACAAGAGAGTAATAAGTAGAGTAATATAAGAGAAATGAGAAAAGATTTGAAAGTAAAATAATGGTAGAAGGGACTTTTGGACAGTATTGAGAGTGTAAACATTGTATTCTTATAGTTGCATGAGTGTTGAAAACAATATGTCTATTTTGGTAGGTATTGACATATTGATATTTATATAGGTACAAAACTACAATGTTATGAATGGTTCAAAAGGTACATATGCATGTCCGTGCTAAAGGGTAGTATACTAACACATTTTAATGCTGGAAAAAACATTATTCTCCTTGATATAGTGGTGTTATGAACTTAGGCTAAGGCATTTGTACAGCATTAGATCTCTTCATAAAAGGCCATATACATTTCGTTTATGGTTTGACTTCAATAAGTGCATCATTTGCATGCACCCATTTTCCAGTAGCACCCACAGCAAGAACAGACACATAGTGTCCTGAAGTAACACCCTGTCCTTGAAGCTAATTGGTAATTCCTGCTGACCACAGTAATTCTGCTCTTCTGCACAGCAGCAAACTTAGCACTGTGTCACTTTGTAACGGTCCCGTCTGGTTTGGTTTCCCAAAGCATAAGTTGGACTGCAATCAGTCTCCCTGCTGATTGAATAAGTTCACGTTTCATGATTGGAGAAGTTTTGCATTGCCTACATTTGCTATCAGGAATCATTGCCCATTTGTCATTTCTATAAATTAGTTCTTCCAAACACATGGAATCTGTACCAGCAGGTACATGTAGAGGATAAACATGCAACACCTCTCGGTTTGATGAGCAGTAGTTACATGAGGTACATAGAATGTCATGACTTATCTTACATGGTTTCAGTCACAATACTACAGGACAAATTTCAGACAATTTGGTGAGAAACTCTGCAACATGTTGCTGCTCACCTCTATTGAAAGGTTCTCCTAAGAAGTGACAAATATCCACAGTAGTTAGAGACACAGTGGATTGCAAGTGATCCTATTTGTGAACAAAGCTCCTGATAGCCTCTTGTTGACTGTGTTTTAATGAATCCTTCAGAGGTTGCAAGTGAAGAAGGCACTGCGATGTTGCATTTGCATAGCATGAGGTGAAAATGGGGTTGCTCAAACCTCTGAAAGGATGTTTAAGTGCAAGTGTTCTCAGAAGATTGAGGCTTTTGCTGTTCCTGAACATTAACCCTTTGCAGTCCATTTATTAAGTGCGTGTCAGGCACGTCAGGTCCAATTTATTTTCACACGCGCAGTTAATTTTAGACACGCTGTTTAAAAGTATTTTTTTTCCACAGTCAAACGGGTTTAAAAGGCCCTGCATATCAACAAAGCACTCACTAGGCATCTCCAGCCCCGCCCCACCCTTTTGTTCGCTATAGCTTTCACCTATGCTAAGAAATAAATAATAATAATAATAATAATAATAATAATAATAATAATAATAATAATAATAGTCGTACATACCGATCAATCATCTCCTGATCACTCGTTTTATCACCAAACTCCTCAATAATGCGATCCAAGTCATTATTTTATTACTATAACATCTCAAAAAAGCTCTGCAAATGTCCGTGATATTCTCTGTGCGCTGATTCAGTAACAGCCAGCTTGTTTCCTTACGAATGAATTTAGCAGAGGCCTTTATCCAGGTGACATACAAGGAAAACAGTTTATATAATAACAACATAAACACAGTAATCACATAGTTCATAATAATTAACAGGTATGTACCAATATGGGAAGCAAGTTACATAAAACAGTGTTTCCCAATCTTGGTCCTGAGGACCCAATGTTTGCTGATTTGTGTTCCAACTGAGCTTTAAATTACAAATTGAACTCTCAATTGAATGAATAAAATGTCTAATCAGAGCATTTGAATTATTTATAGAAATGGCTGGCTGCACAGGCCTCAATTAACACTAATCTGGGACTACCTAATGTTAACTCAGGTAAGGTAGTCCAAGATTAGTGCTGATCAGGGTTTGTGAAGCAGCCAAAAGACTTGGATATTTCAAGTTATTTCTAACATTGCATTAAGTCACTAATTGTTAGTTCAATTGGGGAATCAATTTAATAATTGAGAACTCAGTTGAAACAAAAAACAGCAGACATAGTGGGCCCGCAGGACCAGGTTTGTGAAAAACTGACATAAATGATGAGATATATGTATATATTTATATATGTGTGCATTGCACAATTATTATTTTTACTTGTTTTGTTTGTTATGTTTAATAAACATGAAGTTCTCAAAAGTGTCCTTTAGTTTGCATCTTTCAGGTTAATCAACTTTACCAGCAATACTGAAAAGTCTCTACTTTATTATGAGCATTATTATTGAAAAGTGTTTAAAATTGAAATAATTTTTAAGCTTTCTCATGATTTGAAATTCAAATGCAAATTCTTATATTTCAGAATATACAAAGACCAAGTCAAATGCAAATAGTTCAGCAGATTGCATTTAAATTATTATTATTTATTTTTTAGCAGACACCCTTATCCAGGGCAGCTTACAACTGTCACAATTATATCACATTATGTTTACATACAATTACCAATTTATCCAGTTGTTTATACTGAATCTAGGTAAAATACCTTGCTCAAGGGTACAACAGCAGTGTCCCTCACCCGGGATTGAACCAACAACCCTCCGGTCAAGAGTCCAGGTATAATGAGGTATAAACACTGCTGTTTAGGAATAGAGCACTTTTTTTTACTATACACACATTCCATTTACATACAAACATTTCACACGTCTGTGGTTTTACAGACAAGGCTGAAGTTGGCTTCTTATTTGCCAGCTTCTCATTCGCTCAGCTTCTTAATAAGCTTCTCATTCGCTGGCTTTTAGTGTATAAATGTATTTGTCTACGTTGAAGAAGTAGCCTTGAATTTAACGGGTTAAATCACGCTGGGTCACCGATTTCTCTGCCGGTACCTGAGAAGGGGCAACCCCTCTGCAAGCCCCACTTGTATTTAGCCCAGCCCAACGTGGTTTACTGGGGCAGAACAGGGAGTACACTTGCTACATATGCCAATCGCTCAGCTTCCTATTCGCTCTTTATGTATCTACGCTGAATAAGTAGCCTTGCATTTAACGTGTTAAATCACGTTTGGGCACTGATTTCTATATAGGTAAACAGCGAGGGACATCCACTCTGTAAGCTACACCTGTATTTAGCCCGGCCCAATGTGGTTTACTGGGGCAGAACAGAGGGCAAACATGCCACATATGCAAATTGCACAGCTTCTTCGCTGGAAAAAGCCTTGCATTTAAAGGGTTAAATCACTTTGTGCTGCCGATTTCTGTACTTATTCAACGTAGATACATAAAGAGCGAATAGGAAGCTGAGCGATTGGCATATATGGCATGTTTACCTGCTGTTCTGCCCGAGTAAACCACATTGGGCCAGCCTAAATACAGGTGTAGCTTACAGAGGGGGTGCCCCTCGCCAGGTACCTGCAGAGAAATCGGCGGCCCAACGTGATATAACCCATTAAATGCAAGGCTACCTATTCAACATAGATACATAAAGCGAATAAGAAGATGAGTGATTCTGGCTGATGTATGAAATCAGATTCCGAAACATGGCAAAAATTGCATGCTGTTTTTTGTCAATTCCACCAAACTCTGTGGATGCAGCACGAGCGGTTTCTGCAGATGGCCAGATTTTGACACAAAGACAAACCACGAGTTTTGGAACTGCAAGAAGATCCACAATTATTATAATTGTTATTTATTTTAGTACAGCAACAGTGTCCCCCACCTGGGATTGAACCCACAACCTTCCGGTCAAGAGTCCAGAGCCCTAACCACTACTCCACACTGCTGCCCATGCTGGCCTGCAACAAATAACTCGTTTTCTGCTCAAGGGCCAGATAATGTGTGTGTGTGTGTGCACGTGTGTGAGTGCGCAGTGGCGCAGCGGGCTAAGGTCGTGTGCGCCTGTGAATGTCATGTTACAAGTTCAAACCACGTGTTTTTTTGTTTTTTTTTTCCCCCCCTGCGATATGTGCTGTTTTAAAACATAAATAACTTGTTTAATATAAATGGTGTGGATATCAAACTGCTTGCACACCCTGGTATGTTTTGACATTGACCAACATGTGGAATCACATGATTGGTAGATGTCCAGTTATTTAGCTTTTCTGTTTGAATAGACGCTACACACCCTTAAAAAGTAGACGGAAGAGGAAGAAGAAGAAGAATAATAAATTTTCCTTAGTTTGACGACTTATATCTCATTGTGTATAAGAGGTATGTACGTTTTTTTTCACATTTGAGGTAAGAAAGTTTCAGACTTTTGATACTGGTACAGATGATAATTCTAAGTGATTTCGTTTTGCCGCTGCAACATGGTAAAAACAGCTAAACTCTGAGCTGTATAGAGACACTCTCTAGTTTCAAACAAGTTTTTCTAACTTGTACTACCGTTCCTCTCAATACAGAGTGATTCAAAAACAACACATCATAGGTAAGAAAAAAACAAAAAACAAAACACCAAGAAACAAAACAAAACAACAAAAAACATTACTTCAGGTTTACAAGTAGGCCGTCATGGGGGACAAAAACACACTTTGTGGAGGAGCTTGTGGGCTAAGGGTTCATGTATATGGGAGTCAGCGCTCATTGTACAGCAAAGGACCTCCATGGAAAGTATCCAGACAGGCCAAAGCAAAGCCACACAACAGTGTTCAGTGCAGTTGCAATGTTTGTGCAAATTAGCATGTGCCAGCCGGAGCTCATTTCAAACATGTTCTGTAATCATGTTTATATTCATATAAATCAGCCAAGTCATCCTGGACGCTGTGAATCCTCTTACATAAGGAGCAGTCATTCAAGAAGTTTGTCAAAAAGGAGTGTAATTGAGGATAACAGTCTGTCTATATAAGTTTCCTTTTTATACAAAAAAGAGTGGGGGCAGGGTTAGATTTCCTCAATCAGTACAATGTATATTTCAAGATAATCATAAGGGAATCAATTTAACATAAGCTTGCTTACAGTACATTCTGTGGTAGGGGGTAAAGTTACTCAAGTGAACTTGGCCGTTACATTGCTGTCTGCTGCTCTGTTTCTCTTTGACCAATAACATGTGACCTTCAAGGTCCTTGCAGATGTTTTCATAGCTGGAGTATTTCTCTGCAGTATCTGAACTTGTCAGTTTCACGTTCTGGCTTACAGCCACAACCTCTGCTCAATACACAAGACACAGCTATGCAATTTGATGTCATAAATCCCCTAATGCTTACCATGATCATTAGGGGGTATGCTTTTAAATGTGCAATGCCTCCTATTTTATTAGCTTAACACTACGTGTGAAAAAAGAAAACGAACAAGATGTGCTTCTGTTTTAATTTAACCTTTTGCGCATGAAAAGCACCCAGGCATTTTTATTGCAACTGTTGGCCACTGAACTACAAAGTTACCAAACCCACATACCCATCACTTACGGTAATACTGCGTATGTTAACTTTCAACTTTCTACTGTGTACCCCACCTGTTGCACAAGGAGACGTTGAACTTGGTCATGCTGTATAAGAGACAGTTAAGGTTTTTAATCTTCACTAAGTTTGTTAAATGTAACGATGCCTCTTAGCTAGGAAACTTTCAATTCTGAAAGACACTCTTTAAGTTTGGTAGTTCAATCTTCAGATAAAAAAAGCCATACGTTTTCCTTTTAAATGGAGAGGAAAAGGAAAAAGGTTACCAGAATGGAAAATAATAGTTTACATTGGCTATGGCATCGGGAAAAATAAATACATTTTTTTTAAGCCTTTGGCTTGAGACAAAGAAAATACCAGCATGTACTTAATAATATAACTAATTTAGTTCTCTTTGCACAGCTCTTACTGTTAAAAGGAAAACTTGAAAAGTACAGTATTGTTAATCCTGACAAAAGAAAGAATGCAGTCTAGCAGTTGCAGTACACTGTACTTGCAAATATATGGCTAGTTTACTCTACTGTGGAAAAGTATACAGAAGCTTCACAGCTGCTATAATGGAAAAGACCACAAAGAAGAAATAGCATCATGTATCACTGGCTGGGTTTACATGTAAAAATCGACTCTACAGTCATGACTGTGTGTCACACGAATACATCGTGAAACAGTAAAAGGGCGTCCTTTTGGCAGCGTGACTTTAAGGGCAGGGTCAATCGCTTTCTCACGATAAAAATAGCTGTAAAAACCCATGTAAACTGGAGCAGGAATCGTGCTTGTGGCTCACGAGGCTTCAGCAGTCAAGATCCAGTTCTTGCGACTTAATCTCACGTAATCTCCAGCAGAAAGGCCGTACAAAACATACACACACACACACACAAACATAAATGCTAAGTAGTAAAACTTGTACTTAATAGAAATTATGTTTTATATAATTTTGTGTGTGTGTGTGTGTTGGAAAGGTACCCAGACAAACAAGTTGCTAATGCACGGTGTAATTCAGAATGTGCGAGACAACACGTGAATTCATTTCTCTTGCTAAATGTTTTTAACTTCATGGCAACGCATGAAGCTCTCCTCACTATATTCAGAGTCGTTCTTTTCCTACTTAGTAAGCAGGCACGGACATTTAAATACCCCCTCCCCTAAATGACTATGAATTGAGTAATTGAGTATGAAATCAGAACTGCATTTGGAATTGCTAGGCATAGATACATCACCCCTTCACATCGTTTTTAGAGCAAGCATCAAATCCTATTCACCCAATATGTAAATTAGCTGTGCGTAAAGTTCTCGTGCTGTTTTCGCAGAGGGCTTGTGTAAATGTTGTTTCCATGCGCACATAGAACTGGTACATGAGGTAATGTAAGCTGATGTAATAAAGATGCAATTTCTAAAAACCTCCTGCGTGGTTGTTTAATAATATGTTTTACTGCTCTTGCCCAAATCGCTTTTCAAATGTAATTGGTGGGGTGGCAAGTCCTTAGTAGTGAATACTGCTTCAACAAATTTATCTTACGACTCATGAATTATAAATTAACTCAGAGGTATAAAATGAAACTGATCAACAGGTATTGCAGAGCACCATGGCTGAAAACCGGCGAAGACGTAGGATTCTAAAGCTCTGTGCCAGACACCTTCCACGTATTCTCCCAAGGCTGTCTGGATTGGGAACAGTGGATGTTATGTCTTTGTTTGGATTGAACCTCCAAACAGCCTCTACCAGCAAATCCTTATGCCTTGTTATCTAATGCCAATGGCTAGCGAAAGGACGGTTTGGACACATACTCGTCCGTCTTGCTGGTGGGAAGAGGTTGTGCTGCATCACTCTTTCACAGATCTGCAGTGGATAGTGTTTTTGCGTCACCAGGACAACATTCCACATTATGGTGGAACTGGTAAAGGAGGATATGCAGCCAGCAAGGAATTATGTAAGGGCTCCTGTGCCAGTGGAGAAAAGAGTGGCGATTGCTCTGTATAGGCTGGCATCCTCAGCTGAGTACAGGGTAGTTGGCAATGTGTTTCGGGTGCATAAAACCACAGTTCATCGCTGTATTTACAAATTTGTCAACTCCCTTGTTCAGAGGCACTGGAACACGTACATATGTATGCCAGATGTAACTGAAGCAAAAAGACTGAGAGTATAAAGATTTTACATTTTTCTCACATATTCCTAACTTAACAGCATTTGTGTTTAATGCTGTAGTTTCAAAGTAAGCGCTTGATATTTAATACTTTAAAATGTTTGGGGATGTCAGTTGTGGTTCAAAATACAATATAGACTTTAGACTGCATACATTTCACATCCTTTTTACGATAGTAATCTGTATTTCCCTTTCATTCAGGCAATACAGCATATAGGGGATCAGGGTATGCCCTTATATCTAGTTGGTGATGCTGCATACCTCCTACTTCCCTGGCTTATGAAACCTTGCGCGTCTGGACGGCTGACAGCTGCAGAGGAGGCATTCAATATTATTATTATTTATTTATTTAGCAGACGCCTTTATCCAAGGCAACTTACAGAGACTAGGGTGTGTGAACTATGCATCAGCTGCAGAGTCACTTACAACTACGTCTCACCTGAAAGACGGAGCACAAGGAGGTTAAGTGACTTGCTCAGGGTCACACAATGAGTCTGGCCGAGGTGGGAATTGAACCGGGGACCTCCTGGTTACAAGCCCTTTTCTTTAACCACTGGACCACACAGCCTCCTAATACCACGTGAGTACGGGTAGTGGTTGGAACAGGTGTCTGGGCACTTGAAAGGGAGGTGGCGGATAATGCTGCAATGGACTAGCATTTGTTCCCAAAATTGCCACTGCCTGCTGTATCCTGCACAACCTGTGTCAACAACAAAATGAGGTGTTCAGGAATCAGTGGCTGACTCCTGTGACACAGACAGGGGGATGGTTACCTCAGCCGCCAGTTTCAATTGGACAAAAGCGATTTGAGGAGGCTCGTGCTGTCAGAGGCTACCGCCTTTCTTTATTTTAAGTTTTGTTGGATTTACCATTGTGTTAAATATTAATGATGTAAACAAACAAATAAACCCACAATCAATATGTTCATTTGCAATTTTATTTTGACATTATTTATTTATACATGTTACTTTCGCAGGGTATGTCCTCCTCCCCTGGTATGGGCGCCTCTCTTTGGAGGGTGACCTGGACAGCTCATAGATTGTCCCCTGATGGAGGGGGCGTCTTGGCTTCTGGCAGGAGAGGCAACAACTGGGTTAATGCAAACGTCAACCGTAGGTGTGTTGGATGTTGCAGCCTCAGCAATGCTCTGCAGGAACTCAGAGAACATCCCCACGGTTTCCTGATGCTGCTGTATGATCAACCTCGACCAGTCACGCTGACGGTGATGCTCTGCCTGCTGAAACAGGACCTGTCGCATCCGTCTCATCTCCAGTATTCTCGACCGCCTGTACTCCGCTGCTGAAGGGTGTTGTTATGATGGACGAGCAATGTGACGTTCTGCGGTGGGGGGGGGGGGGGGGGTTAAAATATATAGCAATATGCAATATCGATCATCAATTTGACATGCCTGTATACAGTTCAGTTAAACCCAAGAGACAAAATAAACAAATACAAATGAAAATAGCTTCATCGCCTCCATCTGCCACATCAGATCAGAGGTTGTGGCTGCTGAAGTGGTAGCTCTGGTGGAGGGTTCAGTAATAAAATGAAAAGTATCACAATTACTTTGAAGTAGCAGTAATGCAAGTTTTTGAACGTGCATGTAAAAAACAACAACCATGTTACCTTCATCAAGGCAGCAGGATGGCTCTTCAGATGCAGCGCGCTGGGAGGTGTCAATTATGTGGCCAGCTGCAACTGCCACTGGACCCTGCCCCAATAAAAAGTCCATGTCTTCCCAGAACCGAAATCGGGAATGTCCTGCTTCTCCCAAACACCATCTCCTTGCTTGTTCCTGCAGGTAGGACTGCTTAAGTTTTTGTAATTTGTGGGACTGTGTGGTGTATTCCCTGTTCTGAGAGGGCATCAACGACTTGTTGATATATTGGTTTGTTGCGCCGTTTTGGGCAATTGAGCTGCCTCAAAACATAGTTCACCAACTATATTTATCAGCGCCTGGGTTTCCTCACTCCAGCGAACTTGAGTGGAGGGCGGACACGCTGTGTCTTCAGACATAGCTGGGATCAAAATCACGGGAATTCAGTTACAGACATTTAAGCAGCTCACTTGCTCATCGTGTTTAACTTTAGTGTAGTTTTTACAGCAAGGATATTCTCAAACAGTTGCTTAATACAGAACGCAGAACACAGCATGACAGGCACACAGCAACAAACAATAATAATAAAAAAAGCTGCCCGCATTATCATTATGGTGAAATATACCACTGCTAACAATAAAACCGCCCATCAGCCACTGACTTTTTGCCATCTTGGAACCCACAGTAACAACTCACCTGTTCCCTTTCAATATTTATAGTGAAAACAAGCTAATTTACATTTTCACGTAAAATGCGGGTTTCCATGTGAAAATGAGAGTGGTTTCTCCCAAACGTGCACGCGCATCTCCACTTCACGTGTAAATAGCCCCGTATGGAAACTAGCCTATTCAGAATCTACCTTCTGAATTAAGTGTTTGTTTCCTATAATGTACACCGGCCCATTTTAACACCATTTTAACTAACGCATCTTTCATCTATACTAAACAAGGTGTGGCGGGCAGGGCGATTTGCAGATATTGTTTTGCAGATGGATATTGCTTTGCAGATGGATATTGATTTGCAGATAGATACTGATTTGCAGATGGAGATTGCTTTGCAGATTGATATTGCTTTGCAGATTAATATTGATTTGCAGATGGATATTGCTTTGCAGAGTTATTGTTTTGCAGATATTGCATTACAGATGTATATGTGTGGTCCAGTGGTTAAAGAAAAGGACTTGTGAACAGGAGGTCCCTGGTTTAAATCCCACCTCAGCCACTGACTCATTGTGTGACCCTGAGCAAGTCACTTAACCTCCTTGTGCTCTGTCTTTCGGGTGAGACATAGTTGTAAGTGACTCTGCAGCTGATGCATAGTTCACACACCCTAGTCTCTGTAAGTTGCCTTGGATAAAGGCGTCTGCTAAATAAATAAATAATAATATTGCTTTACAGATTGATATTGCTTTGCAGAGATATTGTCTTGCAGATATTGCTTTGCAGAGATATTGTTTTGCAGATAGATATTGCTTTGCAGATGGTTATTGCTTTGCAGAGATATTGCTTTGTAGAGATATTGCTTTGCAGATGGATATTGCTTTGCAGATGGTTATTGCTTTGCAGATAGATATTGCTTTGTAGATGGATATTGCCTTGCAGATGGGTATTGTTTTACAGATTGATATTGTTTTACAGATTGATATTGCTTTGTAGATGGATATTGCTTTGCAGAGATATTGCTTTGTAGAGATATTGCTTTGCAGATAGATATTGCTTTGCAGATGGATATTGCCTTGCAGATGGGTATTGTTTTACAGATTGATATTGTTTTACAGATTGATATTGTTTTGCAGATGGTTATTGCTTTGCAGAGATATTGCTTTGTAGAGATATTGTTTTGCAGATGGATATTGCCTTGCAGATGGATATTGCTTTGCAGATAGATATTGCTTTGTAGATGGATATTGCTTTGCAGAGATATTGCTTTACAGATGGATATTGTTTTACAGATTGATATTGCTTTGCAGATTGATATTGCTTTGCAGATTTAGCTGTTGCCTTGTTCTAAAAAAAAGCGCTGTTGTAAAAAAGGAAAGGTTTTGAAAGTGAGTAACAAAACCATTGATGTCATACGTTACATTATATAAATACTGTATGATCATCACTTCCAAGAGATTACTGAGATTATTTCAATACATGATTTGAATAATAACCAGAGCATGATCTTGTATAACCATTTATGTATTTTATTGGGTTTCCTTCAGTGGATTTTACAACATGAAAACCGTATATAGTTTTATTTCAAGCTGCAGATAGGTTTACTGTTAATTATGTCAGATAATTTGCCTTTGTGAAGTTTTCCCATTGTGGCTTGCCAAATATACAGCTGGCTAATTAATTTTTTCTTTATCGTCTCTCATGCATGTGTAGAATTTTTAACTCAGTTGCTGCTGAGCTCCCAGTCACAAGGACAAGAACATCATCGATGTTCTAACAGATAATGACCTTAAAAAAACTCAGAAGGATTCATTTTGTGTCAATTAAATCTGGTCAAGGTTAATCCTTTCTAGCAATTCGTGAAATTGAATCCCATCTGATGAAGTCAGTCCCTACGGTGATCAATCAGTCTTGTTCTATGTGTTAATTAAACGGGAGGCGTTGATGGAATGAAGAAACCGCCGTTACTGAACCAGCCCTGTCTGCAATCCTTTCAGTACAGATACCGAGACACCCCAACAAAAACACCACTCCAGAGCAAGCACTGCTGGAGGCTCTTGTTCAACCACAGTACAAAATGGAATTCTACATCCTACGTCATGTTCGTTGGTCAAGGTGATATACTGGAGCAAATTTAAACTTGGATAGTTTTGCAGCTATTATGGTACAGCAATGATGCCATGACCAATGTAGTACTCTTTTAAAGAGTCTACAGCCGTATAAAATAAAGGGCAGCAAAGCTTAATAAGCTGCAGTATTATTATTATTATTTATTTCTTAGCAGACGCCCTTATCCAGGGCGACTTACAATTGTTACAAGATATCACATTATTTTTACATACAATTACCCATTTATGCAGTTGGGTTTTTACTGGAGCAATCTAGGTAAAGTACCTTGCTCAAGGGTACAGCAGCAGTGTCCCCCACCTGGGATTGAACCCACGACCATCCGGTCAAGAGTCCAGAGCCCTAACCACTACTCCACACTGCTGCCCAGTATACTGTAGGGCGTGGCTCTAATCTTCCTTCCACATCATGGGGCTAGACTAAAGAAAGTGTTTTCTCACACCACATCTGGTTTGGTCAAAAACTGGAATAGTGGAATAATAATAGATGTAGCTGTCATTTTTCACATCCAATGTCAATTAAACATTGCCCTCCTAGTAAAAATGATGACGATTAGAAATCTCTTGTCTTTTACCTTACTATGATGTCATCGTGTAATTTGATGAACTGTTGCTGCGATGCTAAAGGGTAAGGAAAAGCAATTCTGACGTGTTGCACTCTGCTCTTATCCAGCAGCACTGTCTCCAAGGAATGTAATGTATAACCACTTCAGTCATGATATTATAATAAAAAACAGACATTTGAAAACAGCTTGTGTCAACTCTATGGAGTTCGAGATGTTGCCCTGACATAATTTGGAGAGAAAAAAAAAACATTATGCATTATATATGTTTTCAGAATAATTCTAAATAATTACGCAATTACATAATCTGTGCCAAGTGGACATTTTAGCAACCAGTAAAGGATTTATTTTATTCCTATGTGCTTTTTCGAAGTCCAATTAAATTATCCCTGCTTCAGTTGAGTCAAATCTTTCATCGGTCACTCATAATATGTTACTTGATTAAACATCCTAGGATGATCTTTTAATTAGCTGTGCAAAGCACATTTCTTAAGGAAACAGCCTGTAAGCCCAATTGTGCATAAATGACTGATCTGCAATTTGCTAATCAAGATTTCTTAGGTCTGGTACAGCACATGAAAAGAAAGCTATGTCAGTGTTCAGAGTGTTTTAGCTATACATTTATTTTTTTACATTCCCATTAGTAAAGAAAATTATTAATTCTGTTTTGTTGACAAAAACAGAATCTCATTCTTGTGAACCGAATGTGTCAGTCAGATCCAGAGGAGGATCGTCCACTAGGGGCGCTAGGGCGCCGCCCCACCATAGCAGAACACAAGAAAAAAAAAAAAAAGCATAAAAACGACTGTGAACATTTAAGTGCTTAATTCTGGCATTTACTCACGTTCTTAGTTGTTATTATCCACAGCAAATGTGCATTTTATGGAAAAAAAGTATTTATGCCAAATCGCTGGTTATGCTTATCGTATGCCTCTTCTCCTGCTTCTTGGGGTTGCACCCGGAGGATGACCGTTTATGAGCATGCGTAGTTAAGATTTTCGGCCGAAATTGTAGCCTAAAATATTGCTATATTTATCAAGACGATTAATGTTGTAACCAAATAGCAGCCTCAGAATAAGAACATTAAACAAGGAGAAAGAGAAGAAGTAGTTTGCAGCTCGGAGCCATTTTTGTTAGAAAGTGAACGATGACAGAACAAGAAACGCCAATGAACGCAGTGCTGTCTCTAAGTCCGTTTGAGCGAAGAACTCTGCCAGAAAAATTACAGATCAAGGAGCTGGGCCCGGACCAGCCAAATATTACAGTAAATCAGCAAAGCAGCGACAGGGGGAAATTGTACAACCAGACATTTTCCAAAACATGGTACGAGAAAAAGCCCTGGCTGTGTGGGTGTGCAACACGCAACGTGGTGTTCTGCTTTCCATGTCTGCTGTTTCGGACAAATGCTTCGGATTTGGACTGGACAGACCAAGGAGTGAGCGTCATGAAGCACATCTCGGAAAAGACGAAAAAGCACGAACACGGTAAAACTGGTCAGATCGTTAAAACAGGGCCCAAAAGAGCATGGGAGTGTTCTGAGTGTAAAAATATGTAATTGATTTTAACATAGTTCTGGTATTTTAAAATCCTGTTAAGTCACTGCATATCTAATTGTATTATGTTAAGTTTCCTATTTTATAATGCATAATGTTGTTTTTTTTCTAAATTATGTCAGGGCAACTTCTCTAACTCCATAGAGTTGACACAAGCTCTGAATACGAAATTTAAAAAGTGATCTATAAGCAAAATTAAATTATATATATATATATCTGTTTCACTTGCTGAGTGAGTGAGCGAGTGACGGGGGACGGAGGACAGGCGAAAAATTTAGAATCAGGAGTTTTCCTTAAGTTAGGCATGTATAGCTCACCTTCGAACCATGAGCACCGTTGCTGCCTTTATTACAAATGCTTTCCTGTTTAAAAAATATTGCGTCTTAAACAACAATAACTAAGTCAGCATTTTTTTTTTTCATTGGTCTGCATGCTACCTGCGTACCAGTTATGTGAACCCCTGTCTATAAGGCTTTGTCTCACCTGCCTGGCACTTGCAGCATCTGCAACCTCCAACATTGGGGCTTCAAGTTCAGCATCTGCTTCCCTGAAACTTTGTATTCTTGCCTCTGTAAGTTCAACATCCATTACGGAGAGCTATGTTGTGTAAAACACAATAAGCCCAGATGATCTTACTACCCTTCTGAGGAGTGTACTGTAGTGTTCCCCCAGAGACATCCAAACAAGGATTCCAAATGTTCGTTCAATTACAGTATGAGCACATTTAAAGGTACGGTTATACCTCTGTTCGACAGGGGTCGTGGGGTTGAGCAGCGGTGTCAGTAGTCACCGCTTCAGTGGATACCCGCTGTCCCCTATCAACCAGCCTCTCAGACTATCATCCCGCTGAAACGCAGCTGCCACCTGTGAATTAGCAAGGATAAAATGAGTCATGAGCGGAGCAATGATAGTTTTCATACACATTTGTGATGTAGTTGTTTGCATGTAAATGAGGACACTCCCCTAAAGTTCAGGCCATGTCGAGTGCTAACGCTGACCACTAAAACATGGTTGCTAAATCACATATGTGGACAAAGTCTGTTTGCCCACATGTGCGCCTGATTCTGGTGCGCTAACTGTTCGCAAAAGTGTTTTGCGATTGCCTAAGGGGTTTGCGAACGTTGCTAAGTAGGGCCCCTATACTTTAATCTTGCACTTGTCAACAAAATCACAGAGGCACTGACCCTACTGACCAATCAATACCAATACAATACATTACACTATCCAGAGGTGATGTTTAAAATAGCATGACTGTAAATTACAAAGTTAATTATTCTTTCAGACAAGCAATTTTATTGTTCATGAAGTGACCAAAGCCTACTGCCGTGATGCTCAGTTGAATGTTAAAAGGGCGGTGCAAAGATGTATACAGAGCAGTCTACACAAGTTTCAATTGATCACCTACCCCCCCCCCCCCCCAAAAAAAAAAAGAAAAAGATCTTTATTTTGGCTGCCATGCCCTTTTTCAGAATACACAGGACCAGGAAAATCTGATCTGAATTATAATCAGCTAAATAACTATGAGCATATCCCTGCATGTCCATTGGGTTTCTCTCCTTACTTTAGCAACCCATAACATTAAATCTCTCGATCTCCGGTCAGTGATACCTCAGTCTCTGCTAAGATTAAAAGTGCATTTATTTCCAGGATCAAACCATAATCCCTTACACTGAAATCCAGACCCACTAAGACTGCTGTCTCAGAATTGTCATGTTGACACAGTCACTTACTAATTATCTTTACAACAGTCCAGCATATTTTTGTGTATTTGCTCCATAGCTTGGTTATTAGCAGGCAACACCTTGGAGGTCCCTTAAGTTCACACTTAATGTATAATATTTCAATATAATGAATGTTGGAAGGAAAGGAAAGAAAAAGCCACAATGATAACAGGAGATTTTTCGGGAACTTTTCAGCATGGCCAATAGGAAAAATGGAAAAGGAAGGCTGGGATTACCATGGAATTTCACAAGAAAGCTTGAATATAATACCTCCTCTTAATACACATGTGAGAAATAAGAAACAGTAGAGTCGGTCAGCTCTGTTGTATTTCAAGTATTTAATTCCACTCGATGCTCTAAAAAAATAAGATAGGGGCTTTGTGGTGCGGTGGCCTAATTCTGGTGGATGGGGTCTGCATTGCTTTCCTTGGGGGGGGGGGGGGGGGGGTCTATGCTTCCTGCCTTGGAGGCTTAGTGCTGCAAGTGGGGTCTGGACCTGAACCATGTACATGAAAGGCAAGTCTCAAGTGAACTGGGGTGGTGCCCAAAGCAAATCATTCCAATCGGAAAAGGGCGCAAACTCTAAGACACCATTCTCAGTGCTATGTCCTGAGCGAAAAACAGGCTGAAACTTCTCCAATAGCGCACTTCTACAAAAATGACCTTGAAGCTGAGTAGCCACAACTTTTTCATACACTTTAGCAAGAAAATGGATATTAGATATGGATAATAGGCCTATAATTTCCAAGGTCATGTTGGGAAAGGTTATGTTTCTTCAGAAGTGGTTTCACCTCTGCCAGTGTTAGAGTAAGGGGGACCCTTCCAGATGTCAGAGAGGAATTAACAATATGAGTTACAATAGGACCCAAAACAGGCAGACATTCCTTCATAAGCCAGGTAGGCCAAGGATTTAAACTACAGGTCTTAAGATTTAGTTTAATAATCACAAGCCTTAAGCTCCACCTCAGGTATCACAGTAAATTCCATGAAACCAGCAGTGGTATTATAGAAGCAATCTGAAGATGGATGAACGGCAGCAGTAGTAGCAGAAGGCAACTGGGCCCTAATCACTTCAATTTTATCAGTGAAAAATGTTACACATTTCTCACAAATAATCTGGTTTATCTCCACACACTGGTGTAGTTGTTTTAGAGTTTAAGAGTTTATCAACAATATTAAACAATGCAGCTGGATGATTTTTACTGGTGGAAATAATATTAGAAAAATAAGATGATTTAGCAGTGGTCAAGGCCAGTTTATATTGTTTTGTGTGTGACTTCCAGATATCAACGTCAACACAGAGCCTAGTTGCCCTCCATTTCTGTTCCAGCCTGCCACCTTTAGCTTTTAGTTCACTAAGATCCTTGGTGTAGCAGGGAGAAAAGCGTTTCAAACAGATGCTACGTGTGCAGAGTGGTGCTACCTTTTCAGCTGGTAATGACAGCCCATTGTTTAGCACTGAGTCAGTAGCCAGAATGGTCAACTTAACAGGATCTAAAAGGCGTTGAGGTCTAAATACAACAGTTTGTGGTACTACAGCAAGAAGAGGTGAAGAGACCAGAAAATGATCAGAGAAAGTAAGTGGAATAAGAGAAGAGAGTTACTGAGAGATAAACCTAATGTAATGACTAAAGTCTAAAGTATGCCTCTTGACATGAGTAGGTGCTGAAATGTGCTGAATCAAATTTCAGGAATCTAAAAGAGCAAAGAATCTTTTAGAGATGCTATCCAAGCAGTTGTCTATATGGATGTTAAAATCCCCCAAAATCAAAAGTCTAGAATGACAAGAGACAAGTGAAGACAGCAGCTCAGAAACCTCATAAAAAATAAATAATGATATTTAGGAGATCGATAAATCAGTAGCACAGTGATAGGTAGAGAGCAGCCAAAAGAAAATAGTAGGTTCTCAAATGAGCTATAAGATGCACTGTCTAACTTATGAATAGCGAATTTAGTATGGCAAAAGGCAGTAACACCCCCACCACGTTTACCCACACAGGGTTTATGTACGAATGAAAACCCGGGCGGGCAGGACATTTAAGGGAAGGATATCATTTTTGTCCACCCAGGCTTCTGTTATACAGAGAGCATCTAGCTCTGAGCCCAACATTTGATCTGTGATTGACAGAGATTTATTACAAATAGAGCATGCATTTACAAGGCCTATTTGAATAAAAGAGGGTTTCCTATCCACCATATAATTTGTGTCTGGCATATCTAAGATCTGTGGCAGTGGCTGCAAGTTAGACTGATTTACACCATGATCCTTAGTAGTGGCACTCTGGCGTCGCCTAGATACATAAAATACAGCCGGTACGGACCCAGGTGATACAAAACAGCCAGAGCCACGGTGGCAACAACGCAAAATACCATGCAAGCAAAGTACCAGGCATGTAAAACCTCTTGAGATAAAGTGCCAACAGCTCTCAACCAGAGTAAACATTCTGGAGAGTATCTGCACATACTATAACGGTTATATAGGTATGAATTTTCACCTCCCCTCCCAACAGCGGCTCCACAGACCAGCAGGCGAGGGACCAGCAGTAACACAGGGGCAGGTTGGGGCCGCAGAGCTCATGACAAGAACAAGTATCGACCCGTTACAGACTCTCAGCTCAGGTAGCAGCTCTTTGCAGCCAGGTTCTCAGCTCAAGCAGCAGGCAGGAATACAAACAGTGACCACCTGCAGATTTCCAGCTCATGCAGCTCGAGCAGCTCCCGACTTGGACCGCAGACTCCCGAGCTTGGGTTTACAAAAACACCCGGCTCGAATGGCTTAAATACCGGCCACTAAGATTTCAGTTTACAAAAGCTTTTATTTTGAAACTCAAACTCAATGTTGACAGGTATGTGTATGTAATCCATAGCCATAGACAGAATATCTAACTTTTCCTTTTAACTTAACTGCAGTGATTCCTAGAATTGTAACATCTGGAAATATGTATTCCAAATAATTTTAGGAACAGAATTAATTCATACAAGATGAGGATAATACAACCCCTTAAAAATAAATGGATGTAAAACATTTAACAGAACGACAGTCAAGCATTATCATAAGGGAATGACTTTCAATACAATTTCATAGGCAACTAGCAAACAGGTGTGATTAATCGGTTAATCAATCTTAGATCGGATGATTAATCAATCAATAAAAAATGTCAAGATTTAAACCCCTAATATTTATGAACTATGTGCTTGAAATCATGCAAAGTACTAAGTTTAAGCTCTTTGAGAAGATGGTTCCACGACCATCCAGGACCAATGTCTCTAGTCGTTCCCCTAACGTTATCTATTGTTAATTTAAGTACAGATAATTAACATGTAAGACATGTATGAGGAAGACTGTAAACTACATGTTTACTTCTTGGCCAGAAGTAAAAACAATGCCGGTCACGTGTCAACGTTAAGGGTTGTCCCAGGTTCTATATATAGTAGACATGCAAAGTATGTGGTATTTTTAAAATCTATACAGAATCAAACCAGGCACAATGATGTCATAAAAACTAGGCCACTGGGTACTGTGTTACAACGGCTTCACGTGTATCCACTCTCAGGGAACCAATAATCCATGCCAGGTTTTAATTGCTTTTAATTTAGGTTTAGGTGTAACCATCTGCATTTGTAGCACTTGAATGAGCTGCACTTCATGCTTGTTGCTCAGTAACTGGAATAAGGAACAAGGGATGAAAGCCCTTGCTTTAGAAGAATTTTTAAATGGTCACGGTTAATTAATTACGAACGATGTCTTATTATTTCGGGACTGCAACCCGTTGTTTTGGAACAGTGCAATAAACATTGCTGTGTATTGCCTGGGATTATTCTTTGCGGTCGCCAGACCAGGATTATAAAATAAAACCTGTTTGGATCGTGAACTTTGTTGTCTGTCTTCTGTTTCACAATCACATCACCACTACACCTGCGCACTGCAAACCACTTTGCCACAGTCACATACCTCACTTCCTGTCTCATAGACTAGATAAGGGGAACTAATCAAAATGAATGTTAACAAGATCAAGAAAAATTAATGGAAGCAGAGTTCGCTGTTATGGAAACTACTAGCGTACAGGGAGACAGCTCACCTGTCAGTTTATTGTATTATTGTATTTGTGCAGAGAAACACGGCCCCTTTGTGTACTCTGTAAAACATCCTATTTTCATGGTTTAAATAAGGGCCATATGATTTAGACCGACCACTGCTTAGATCAAACTAATTGAGATCAAATATTTTCTTTGGAAAAGAAAAAACTTGGGCAGGTAGCTTCTCAGTGAGATCTTGGAATTAAACATCTGGACCTACAGTAAATGGCCATGTGTTTCAATTATGTTTGGTGCAAAAGTTCAATTTCAATTAAAGAAAATATGCAAGTTCTAAACAAAACTTTCTTTTGTAAGTTAAAGCAGGTGCTGTGAGCTATATTCTTAAAAAAGTGGCTCAGTTAAATGTGCTTTTGAAGACTAGCATCACTCTTCTTCTGTGCCCTCTTGCTCATGCTGCATATATAGTAGGTGGGACATTGTTAATTCCATTTTTTGAAAGTGTGCTTGGTGCATAGGGAGAACACAGCAACTGTGATTGGGAGCATGGTTTCCAAGTTAATATTGAGGGTATACACGCACTGAAATAAGACATTTATATTTGCTATGAAGCCAACAAGGTGTCCAGCTCAAATGACCTCAATTAGAGTACTGATACAACCTTTGATTACATCTTAGTAAGTTTTAACCATGATTGATGTTCTGTTTTTGAAATCGTTTTGCTAATTGTGTGTTTAAACTATATCTGTGCCAACAACAACTGGAATAAACACATAATCACATGGAGAAGATGTGTGACGTGCCTAGGTGGATTTCCGACTGATTTTATTTTATTTTTTTTCATTTGGCTGGCTTCCGAATTTAATCTCCCCAAGATGCCAAAGAAGATGAGCTGTCACTTCAGCTGTATGCCCTTCCAATTAAAGTCAGAATAAACAGCATTTATCTTCTGCAAGAATCAGCAATAGTAAAAAGCCTTGCTATATTAAGACGGGTGGGTTTGGCCTTTCAGGGTGTCTGGCCTTCTTTGGTTCACTTTAATAAAAATATTTATGTTTCATCCCTGGTTGGACCTTTATTGTACCATGGCCAACATTTTTGGGGCAGAACCTTATAAAAAAATATATATATATATATTTTCCAAAATCTAAAAATCGTATTTATTACAACGAGAGCCTTTGTTCTTGTCAGCATCCATCATCGTACTGTCAATCATATTCTGAATAGTTTCCAGCTGAAACATTTCCTTCCATCCCTTACGTTCCTTCTTTTTACTTGGCCTTATCCCACAACATTTCCAAGGAGAACCCAGGTATTCTCAGTTGGATTGAAATCAGGTGTTTTTTCTGAAAAAAAAATCTGAATAGGCTTTTGTCGAATGGCAGGGTACCCCAGCATCCACTTGCTCTGTAAATTGCTCTGTGGATAGTCTATTGCATACAGCAGGCTAGGCATTGTTCAGCAGACACAAGGAAACATGTTACCCACAGTGGACCTGACTTCTATTTGAGAGGCAGGATTCCAGAAGCATTTTGCCATTCGCCAATCAGGAGAGATTTTTTGAGCATGTGATCATGCAAGATGGCAATTCAATTGCGTATTATTATCTCATTGGCACCACTCAAGTCCAGGTTTAGTACTGGCCTGTAGCGACAGCTCCAGATCGTGTTAGCAGGCTAATAAATAACAAACAGTACAATTAGAACCAACAAAACAAACAAACACTAGACACTCACGGTAATATTTTGTCCTTTAGCGTTCTCTTAACCATAAACGAACAGATCACCTAGCCACGTCACTTTTTGTACCTTCAGTCACGCCCCCTTGGTTAGCGAGTGCAACCGTTTCTCCTCCAATCCGTGGTTGCCACATCGCTTTCCCTCTGGAGCAATGACTTAATATACCACAGCTGTGCTCCCTTTCTAGATGGCCGACTTCCACCTAACCCTGGGAATGAATTGTCAGGCCATCCAGTCCAGGGCACTCTGTTCCTTTTACACTGCGTCCTCACAGGTCGGGAGGGAGATTTATCATCCAGGAATCATTCTGTCTCTGTCACAGTGACCTGCAACAATTAAGCTTTTTAACAAGAAATGCATTCATTAACGACCTCAATTTCAAAGCATTAACAGATTAATTTTTTTAACAAATTTTGTATGAAAATCACTTGCTACTAAAGCTGTTGTTACTGTATCGCGAGTTTGATACAATAACACTATTTTTTGAAAATCCTGTCCAGTAGCTGTTACTGAAGAAGTCTTTGCCAATGTGTATAACACTTTATAAAACATAGAACAAGAATAGCATTATATACAGTAACTGTAAATATTCTCGAAAGGCCACTACATAGTTTTTTCTTTGGTCAGGTGGTACTCTACCATAATTCACAGAAGGTCCACCATCCACCATTCAAAATGGGAGCGGTCCAGATGGGTTTTCAGGGGTTTTTACATCAAAATAAATTAATTCGATTAATCCATAGAATATTCTGATTATCATCATTAATAAATAAATCAATGCAAAAAAAAACCCAAACCTGATCATTGATTGTTTTAGGGTAGAATCAGATCACAAAAAACAAATCAAGTAACAAAGGAATGCTAAAGTGGAAAAAGCTGCTGTGGCACAAGCATGAACACAGAGAAATGATTACGACAGCATGTATTGCATGATTTTCTACATATGTGGGTTAGAATTGCTGCTGGCAGTCCCCCGGTTCGAAATAGTAATTAGCAGCAAAGTCTGGAAACTAGTCTATTCAGCAGAAAGCTTCAGTCTTCCACACAATGCTGCTGAGGCATAAGAAAAAGCCTTCACAGTTCAGGGAATGCTGCCTTAACTTGCACAGGCTGAGAGATTAAAAAAAAAAAAAAATTTACAAGCATCTGGAGCTGTGTGAGACAGGGCTGATGAAGGAAGAAAGGCTAGTGTTGGTGAAAGTATCTCTGAGACTGGGAAGGAAGGGGGGGGGGGTCAAAAGGTTAGAATAACTGTTTGACTTGAGAGACTCTGGAAAGGCATAAATAGCAGAGTCTAACTGTCCTCTCCTGCAGTACTTGTGTTCTGCCAGCCCAGCCACAGGTGCTCCCATCTCCTGCCTGCTTCTCTGTAACAAGGTCATTAAGTAAGTACAGCAATTTAGTGTTTTTTTCTCGACTTGCTTTTATCATATACTACCTTACTTTCTTTTTTCTTTGTTTTCTATTTTTTTTTTACTAAATATAATTAGGATAAAATTAAATTTGTTTACACGTAACTTCCAGAAAGCTTCAAATATAAATATGTACAGATATAGCTGTAATACATTTACATGCAGTGCAAGACACAGCTGTTCATTTCTTGCTGATGTGTCAGTGAAAGGCAGAGTGCAATAAATGATTTTGCATATATTTGCATTGATTTACTTAAAACTTTGGAAATGTTCCTGCCTTAAATTGAAATCATTCACGATTGAATTTTCTTGTAATCTCAGGGAGCATTTTGTGATTTCTGGATTCATTTTAGAATAATTTTGTATTAGAAGTGCATTTATTTTCCATTCATCCAAAATACTTTATGTAGTTTCTTTCACAGGCATGCATTTGTAAATGTTTTAAAAAACAAATTCTCTTTGAATACAAAAACGTTTTTTTTATTCTTTTCTGGTTTGCAACATGTATAATACGTATGGCATTTTGCCTTTAGTGTGTCAACATGTCACTTAATTTTGCATGCAAATGTGTACATTTATACACTTATATAGGATATTTATATACACTCTCTATGTAAAACATGTTGAGAAAGGTGTTTTATTGATTAAAGTGGTCCTTTTTTTATATGTATAGTCAATCTATTTGTACATTATACATTCATGTTAAGACATTTACAGTGTGATTTAATGGGAGTAGTTAAAATCTGGCTTTAAGTCAGCTGCCAGCACAACTTAAATTCTTTCCTTATTATTCATAATAATGTAATCCTGTAATAATTTAGACTGTTGAGGTCAATCCAATTCAACCCAAACTTTCCCCCCAGCACGTGAATTTAATAGGGGTTGTCATGCAGCCTAAAGTTAACTGTGGCTCTTTCGATCCACAGTCTGGTTAATCATGGAAAAGCTGATGTCTGTTTGTAAACCAAGTCAAGTATCCTGGCTTGCCCTCCTCGCAGTGCTGGGCTGTGCTAGTGCCCTGCCTGTAGATGTGGATCCTGTCTGCACAGCGGGAGGCCATGCAAAGTACAGACTTGCCTTCACAGGGAAGTGGAGTCAGACTGCCTTTCCAAAGCAATACCCTCTCTTTAGACCCCCGGCACAGTGGTCACCAATCATAGGTAGGTCAATTTCAAATAAAAACAAACAAACAAACAAGCACTGTAACAAGAAACTGAAAACATCAACAGAAAGGTTTGATTGTATGTGTGTTTACAAGTCACATGCTCGGGCATATGAATGAACACATGAATTCATGACACATTTAAAGTGTCACGTAGAACATGTTTTTTTTGTGTGTGTGTGTTTTTTTTAAATCACAATAATGTATTGCTGAAGTTACATTTCATAATAAGGCCATTTAAGGTTACATTTTTTACATTCAGGGACTGCAGCATTGCACTGTTCAATGCAAGCACTGTTTAACTGCGCAGGTCATGTTGACAGCAACATGTTAAAAGTCACTGACCATGCAATATGTATGTATCCATAGGTTTAGCCTTCTCTGTTTAAAGTACAAAACAAAGCAGCCAACTTAGATACTGAAAAGCTTTAGGCATACAGTAGGGTTGATGTCACCAGTGCAATGCCTCCCATGGGCAACCCCAGTGCAGGAAAGAGACATACCCAGTAAAAAAAGGGCTAGCTAAGCACTAAGGAAAGAACAGCAAGCAGTGAGTATATCATAAAATACATGCTGTTTTGGTATTACTAAACTGTATTAAAAGGCAGCTGCAAGTTTATGATTTAAGTTAGAATTACTTCCTTGTTTAGGTGGAATAAAATAAAAAAGATGGGGGGTTTGGCTCCGTTTGTGAGAACGAAAGCAGCCAGAAGAATCACCTTACATTTGTATTTAAATTAGGGAATCAGTGGAGAATAAAACCATATAATACTTGCAATACCCCCAGAAATAAAATCACATTTGAGTCTATATCTAACAACAGACATCTCTCAACATCTCTCAACAGCTGTAACTCATAGTTCTGACTACCACATATGGCAAAGAAATGAATATGCCAGTACCGGAGTGAGAGAGTTTACTGAGAAAGGAGAAGCCTGGACGTTAATGAAGGAGGTGGAGTCAGCCGGGGAGAAGATTCAGAGTGTTTATGGGATTTTCTCTGCCCCAGCGATCACCAGTGGGACTGGCCAGAATTCAGCCGATTTTGAGGTCTTTGCAAGGCACTCCTTAGTAAGTTTTTTTTTTTTTTGTGGCATTGTGGTAAACAACACAATAAACCTACACTTAAAAAAGAATCACTAACACACCATGGATCATTTTTGCTGTAGCAATAAACAACTGGAAGCTATATTCAGAAATGTGAAGAAAAAAAAAAACAGTAACTTAGGACACTGTTTCTGAACATGTCTGTAAATCTTAATAAGTTCAACACATGTGACCAGTAGTACACATAGGTATGCATCATTTGTGATTGAATTTGACTATCCATTCATTGTACTTGTTAATATGTAAACAGAATACTCAGTGAAAGTTCACGGAATGCTGTGTTCATTCTGCTCATGGCTCTAAACAACCCACTTGCTCAGTGAGGTAGACCTGTGGGTGGAATAATTAACAACAGTATCTTCTCTATACGGATTTAATGGGTCATGTTTCTCCTCTTGTAAACATCCCCAGGCTACAGCCCACATTTGGTTTTGGTCAAAGAGTGTTGCAATACCCTAATATAGTAATTTACATAATTTGTATTTTAAAAGTAAACTGATGCTTTTAGACAGTTTAATCTCCAGCTTCCCTCTGGAAATTGTATGCCAGTAATAATGTTATTATTACAATGGTATGCAGTAGCTATATATTATACCGCACTTCTTTTGCGATGTGAGGGATGAATTCCTGAGGTGATCATTTATGTAGAATGATGCAAAATGAATGGTACTTATGTATTTAACATTGTATATATGGTTAGCCTGTGTGACCCACACTCTGCCCATTAGAAAAGGCTGTAATTCATGGTTGTGATCAGAACTGTGAGTTTTATGACTGCTTGACATCAGTAGAATGCAATGACATAACGCCCCTGTGACACGCTGCCTAGTTTAATGGACAAACCATGATACAGTGTGATCTCAAAGTGAACCAAAATACTGTAATTCAAAGCCTGGTGTTTTATGTTCTGTAATTATAATACTTTTACTAAATACAGGACACAGTATGTATGTACTTCGACAAACAATAATTATCACAGAATGACAAAGAAATAGTTGCATCAAATGGAAAATGCATGGCTAAAGCAGTGCGTGTCTTATTTTAGTTAATTATATGGAAAGAGAATGTTAAGACCACTTCACATTTTCCTTTTATCAATCCACTGGCATACTACAGAGACTAGCATATCGAAAATATGAAATCATAGCAAATGTATTCCAAACACAAAAACTGCATAGAGAAGCCAAAATCCATTAATTTAGGCACATTCAAGCTTAGAGATAAAAAAAGCAAAATGCTTACAGAAGCCTTTACCTCAAAGTTCTGCATACATATTACACTCCCCAAGTTAAATAGCATCGCTAAATCATTTCTTTTTGCCGGTGGAACTTCACAGTCATTTAAAAAGCAGCTGGGATCTCTCACATCAGTCTTTAATCCAAAACAAATGTTCCCTGTCTCACTAAAGCGAGAGAAAGTATTCAGCAGCACATCTGTTTAGATAGTTGTGAGAGTCAATCACGTTTGCAAAGAGAAGTTTCACACAGACTTGATTCAGAGGTAGTCAATGCCTGCAGAACAAAAGTCACAAGCAGATAACACTACCTCTGGGAATAGTGTCAGTTGTGCTGGTATTGGTGAGGAGAATTCACTTGACATGATCAGTGGACAGCAAAATTAAATTTAAATCTGTTCACACAACATAAAAAAGGTAAAGAAACACGCTGCATAAAATAGCAACACTTTTCACCTGATTTACTCATCAGCTATTCTCATTCTGTGACACTGTTTATAATCCCCACTTAATAGCTGCAATGAATGGCTTTCAAGGTTCCTTGAATCATGCTGTCTCTTTGTATTAGAAACCTTTTGCTGCTGCCAGGACTTCTTTATAGACTTGAACAGCCAAGCACTGTACGGATACAAAGGATCAGCTGCATACAGTAAAGACATTTTATCGACCAAAAAGGTCCTTTTACGACTGATATTTTTTCTGCAGTGTGAGTTCTGTTGGATGTATTACATAAGCAATGTAATGGCCTAAAGACAATTTTGGTCAAAAAAGGGGCAGTTTTAAATCCTGACAATACATGGTTGTAATATGCTAATAAAATACCACTTTTTGGAGCTTAATTCTCTTAATGTCCTGATTTTGCATGTGACTTTAGAGTGGCTGGATCTGTTCAGGCACATGCGAATAATGACATTGCAATATGTGGAAATGATCTGACAGAATGGTAGGCTGGCCAGCAGTGCTAATAGGTGGGAACAAGGCCCATTTACAAGGTTTCACATGCCAAAAGAACCCCAGAACTACCATGGGTTGAGATTGTATGTCTGTCAACAGAAGTTTTGCACTGATTGTGGAATTCATATAGATTACAAAGATATTGGTATTAAAGACTAGTAGAAGATCAATTTGAGCCTACTAATAAATGTATCCTTTTCTGAGGTGATGTTTTAAAACTGCAGGTTGAGAAAGGGGTATTATTCACCATATACACGAAGTGACCTGGAGTCAAAGCTGCAGATCACAGAGCTGTCAATCAGCACACGGCCGAGATAACCCCAGAAGAGACCCTGTGAGCAGTTTAATAAAGTGAGGGCAATTCCCACATCAAATAATCTGCCTCTAGACCTAATAATAACCAACAAGACCTCAAAAGGTTATTGAGTTTTTTTTCACATTGAGAAAGCACTTTTAAGTGAGCATTAACACTCAGGTGTTGTTTCTGAATATGACCCTAGCTGTATATTGCTATAGCACCAATGACCCATGGTACACTACATACTGTAGTTCCCACAGGATAGAAAGATAAAATAGAGATGAATGTGCAAGTGTCTCTAATGCAGAGAGTCCATCCTCTACACCTACTATAAATTTAAACAAGCCCAACTTTGCGTTTTGCAGCTCTCTTTCATTGTACGGATCGTGCCCAGCCCGGATTGGTTTGTAGGTGTGGACAGTCTGAACCTGTGTGAGGGGGATCAGTGGAAAGAGCAGCTGTCCCTGGACCTTTACCCATGGGACGCAGGCACAGACAGTGGCTTCACCTTTTCATCTCCAAACTTCGCAACCATACCACAGGACACTGTTACTGAGGTAATCTGTGCATAATCTATTTTTACAATATCCCAGGCCTAGATTATTGATATTCATAATAATACTCAAAGCTTCAAGCCAAATACTATACAAGTCACTGTGTGAGGTACTCCACAAGCAAAAAAGAAACAAATGAGGCGAGGCAACAAACAAACATGTCCAAACACACCATCATTAAATGCACTTTTGTTTTTGCCAGAAAAGCAAAATACTGTATCCAAATAAGCTTTTAATACTGTAAATGTAAAAACCAAGATGTATATGTTATGCAGGATGCAACCTCAAAGCAAAGTCTTCAAGCGGGGCTGCTAGTAATGGACAGTCCATGTGTTTTGTAGTTCTATCTATGCATGCATTTTTCTGTGTGCTAATGCTTTATGAATTCAAGGCAGAGATTCCCGAACTCTTCTTCAAGCTCTTGCACTGAAATAAGCCTGGAAACCTGGTTTACAATAGCTTTGGGGTTTAGATTGCAATGATAAATGAGAGAGGTCAAACATCATTGAAATGCCAGTGCAAGCACGTGGAGAGCATGCACTTAGGAATGCGTATTTATGTGACATATGTACACAAGATGACATGGCCACAATTTCACTAAAACTGAGTTGACAAGGAGATAGATACAAATGGTGTGAATTACATAGCCTAGGCTTGAACCCACTTAACAAACACTAGGCTATACATGGGTTTAAATGACATATACATTCTTAAAGGGAATACAGGTATTTATAAATAAAATCTACTTGTATGTTTAGCTAATAATCGCCATAGCAATGGCCTTAAAATTACACGATATACAAAGGAAAAAAATATATACTATATCACTGGAGGCTGTGTGGTCCAGTGGTTAAAGAAAAGGGCTTGTAACCAGGAGGTCCCTGGTTCAAATCCCACCTCAGCCACTGACTCATTGTGTGACCATGAGCAAGTCCCTTAACCTCCATGTGCTCTGTCTTTCGGGTGAGACATAATTATAAGTGACTCTGCAGCTGATGCATAGTTCACACACCCTAGTCTCTGTAAGTTGCCTTGGATAAAGGCGTCTACTAAATAAACAAATAAATAAAATAACATCAAAGTGCTATTTAAAAATATTCTACATTGTGATTTATCAGTGTTTGTATCTCTTGTCAAACTGGATGTAGTCTTGCAGAGCTCCTTACATGACTCTAGTCTACACAGAACGCGCTCTTCTTCTTTCTTCAGGGGACCCTTTTTGATACACAAAGCAATTAAGTCAGAGGTAAAACAGCAACAAAAAAATGTTTTTGAAAACATAAAGTTTACAGTAAGAAAACTGGGGTAGTTGGATGCTAGGGAGTTATATAATTATTTTAAAGTTCAAACGGCCAAGATTTCCATTACACGAGAGTAGATGTTAAAACTTCATGCTGATTTGAGCTTGGCTCTCGCCAAGATAAGCACCAACTAAGACGTAGCTTTACAGTAAACTAATGTGATCTATATGTGTCTCCATCCATTTACGTTTCCTTCCATGTGATGATGTAGATATCCTTTTGTCTGGTGTTAATGGCTGAAGTGTAATGCTGGCTCCAGGGATCAGCTTATTTTGCCTCCCTAGCGCATCAGTACACACAACGGCTGCGATGCTGGCTCCAGGGATCAACCACAGTGCGGCCTCCCCAAAAGAGACTAAACAATACATCCACAAAAAAGTTGAAACATGCACAAAACATTAGTAAACTTTCAGACATATCAACATTTACTTTAAAGCTGACATATCTGGCAATCATATTCAATTATATATGTTATTCTTCCACAAGCATTCTGTTTGTATTTTGACTGTTCTGTATATTTAGTCCATAGTCAGTAACAATGCATGCATAATGAATAATGCTTTTTTTTCCTTCTGTCCGTAGATAACCTCTTCATTTCCAAGCCACCCAGCAAACTCCTTCTATTATCCCCGACTGAAGCATTTGCCTCCCATCGCGAGAGTCACAGTCACGAAGCTGAAGGGAAACCATATCATGAGCCTGCCTAAAGACCTGTCCCAATCCAATCTCATCCCTATAGGCAATGAAATAGAGTCACTGACAAGTACGTTGAAAACCCTCAAAGGATACTAATATACCTATTATTATTATTATTATTATTATTATTATTATTATTATTATTATTATTATTATTATTATTAATTTCTTAGCAGATGCCCTTATCCAGGGCGACTTACAATTGTTACAAGATATTACATTATTTTTACATACAATTACCCATTTATACAGTTGGGTTTTTGCTGGAGCAATCTAGGTAAAGTACTTTGCTCAAGGGTACAGCAGTAGTGTCCCCCACCTGGGATTGAACCCACGACCATCCAGTCAAGAGTCCAGAGCCCTAACCACTACTCTACACTGCATGGATCCCTTCTATGAATCAAGCAAGCTCTCGATCCTGAGTATATAATTTAATATTTTTGCATAAGGTGGGCAAAAAAAAAACTACTCCACACTGCTGCCCTACTGCATAGCTACTGCATAGCCACCCTCAAAAAACACATTTTCGACATTGCAATATTGGATGAACAACATTGTACTTGCATTGACGATCTCAACAGGTTTTTTAATAGTAAAAAAAACTGTAGTATGAGTAAAATAAAGTATTATTATATGCTAACACAAACAAATAGGTCTTTAGACGACTCAAACTACCAGTCTGAGAGCCAGTTAAGTAATGTAAAATGGAGACTTTGAAGGATGATCAGACAAATAAGATAAATGTATTTACATATATATTAATTTTATTGTAAAGAGGAATATAACCGGAAAACAAACCCTATTTTACAGTACCTTTCATTATAATAATAATTAAAAATAAAAAAAACTATATAACAAAATAAATACCTGTACATTTCCATGCAGTTATAAATAGAACATTCTTTTCTGAAATAAATAAGGGCATTAAATAAGGGCATTCTGAAATAAATAAGGGCAGTTTTTTTATTTAGACTAGTTTCATAGCTAACCCAGTATTAGTGGCTGGCTTCGGCCACTGGAGGATCCTTTGTCTTTAACAAGCCACAGCCTACTTACTGCATTAAAATACTGGTGTCAGTTTAGTGAGATAATATGTGATAATAATATGTTTGTTAGTCAGTGCTGTAAGTAGGTTGTGTTATGATGACGGGGGGTGGTATTAATCTGGTATTAATTTGACCCTCCGGAACGCTGTATAAAATACAGCTGCAAATGCCTATTACATGCCTGTTTCAGGTTATGTAATTATCATTTACTGGAAACAAAGATGTTATTGTAGTTGCAATTACCTGTTTGTATGCATTGAGTCATTCCATCTCAAGTGGACCAAGGGGGTGTTGCTTGCCAATTATTTGTTTTTTGGTTAAAATCCCTTGACACAAGCTATGATACTTACATTATTTAGGTCATGACAATGAGCATTCAGACACATTCTCACAATGTGGGGTATGAGTTAATGCTTTTGCATGCGCTTAACGACTATCCTGGACCCCTTTTCTCCATCGCATTTAGTTTATGCATCAGTAGTCACAAATGGAGGAAGCTTAGCTCCTTTTCACCATGTACCTTGTGGTTTCAGATACACCTCTTGACTGTGAAGTTTCCACGTGGTCCCCCTGGGGGTTGTGCAAAGGAAAGTGTGGCCAGACAGGCACCAAGCACAGAACGCGCTACATCAGTCTGCAACCCGCCAACGACGGTGTGGCCTGTCCAAACCTCGAGGACGAGAAGGAGTGTGAACCTGACAACTGCGTCTGAAGATGGACGTCACTGGACCCTCACAAACCAAGGGATATGTATCCTTTAAGCTGCTGTACACCTTATATCCTGTGTGTGGGTATATTACCATTCAAGAAAAAAAAAAAACTTTGAGATACACAAAGGTGCTCTTTAGTGCAGTTTAACTTATTTTTATTTCTTTACTTATTGTGATAGATTTTAATTATATTGCACATGTTAGATTCTGTATTTGGTAAAGCTTTTAAGTAACTAAAGGACTTGATTGGAGGAACCTATCCCACATGGAAATGCCACATATATCATTTAATAGTACAAGGAAACCAACTGCATTGCATCAACCACCTTTTAAGGGGTAATCCCTGGCTTATCCTGGCAAAGTATACGTTTACCAAATGTGCTCCAGTGTCAAGTGTACAAATGTTTTGGCTGTACCTTCTTCAATGTTATGGATAGATATTACTGAAAATAACATGCGATACAAAATGTAGAATATCTCTCTTTTGGCCAAAATTAATAATGCAGGGATTTACAATACCATTTCTAAAATTATGCAGAAACCCACAAACCATTACAATAACATAGAACTACTAACACTACTTCTTGTATCCCAATGTCTGCTTTTGAATTCTACTTTATTGCTAGATGTGTTAACTAAAATACTTCCGAAAACATGTCCATTGTTTTCAGATCGTGCACTCACAGTATGTTTCTTCCAGTTCACATACTTAGTACAACTATTCTTTATTAATCGTATATCAATTTAATAAAAAGACGTTTGCTTTCCAAAATGTATGTGGCTGATTATACAAATATAGTAACTGTATTATGCAACATTTGTCTAACATAACGGGACACATTTGCTTTTATTCAAATTTAAAACTTACAGAATCATCCATGCACATGTAGGTGGGGAGATGATGAGGGGAAGTGTATGGTAAATCGTGAGACACAGGTGCATGACAGAAGGACTACCAATACTGCTGTAATATGAATCTATGTCCTAGCATAACTTTCTGTTGTATGAAATTGCAGATGTTCAATGGCATAGTACAGTCTTTGTACAAGGGAGGAAAGGGTGATGGGCCGGCATTAGCATTCATAGTAACATGGATAGGGGGGGATGGGAGCACTTTAAGAACAGGACACCCATGCGACAGATGTATGACACAATGATATTGTCACCTGCAAAAACGGAAGTGTATGAGGTACACTGTTATGAAACTGTGTTTACATGGGCGAGTGGAATGTGCTGTGTCATGTCAGTTTGAGAGGGCAGCACCAACAACACGGATCAGCCAAGAGTTTTTCAGTGTCATACTGGATGAGCAACAGAATACAGTTTGATGGGAGGGATGGCCTCACCATCACAGTTGGGCTGTATATGTTGTGCTGTAATACCAGTATGTTCTGTATTCTCCAGTGTTTTAGGACTATGTTGGCAGATAGCACACACATGCGTTCTGTAAATATCCATCCTTATGCAGTGCGTCTTCCCTGACAACCTCGGCAGTCTCCCAGTAGGTCTCTAGGGAGCACTTAGAGGTCATACACCCAGTGGACCATGATGATGGATGTCTCTTGTGTTATCTGCAGAGAGCTGTATGTTGTTCGTCTTAACTGATGATGGCTGTCTGATTGCTTGTGTTGCCTTGCCCCTTCTACTGCTTGTAAGGAGGTGGGAGGGAATGCAGTTAGGGTTAAAAACCTTAACATCACATTTCCCTACTTTTGTCGTTTTAATATCAACCCTAACTGATGCATTAACAAAGTTTTTATACACACACACACACACACACACACACAAATACAGCGCTATTCTTAGATATCTCCAAAAATAAATTAAACCATGCCCTATAAAGTTAACCTGTCCAGTAGAGCATGTTTTGTTAATTTCAGACTTCAGTTAATAATACATATTAATACAAGGTACACCTGTAAAGTTCCCATTTCTATACCAGCCTTTCTGACATTTGCAGGTTGTAAAAACACTACCATACAGGATCAGTAGTCGTGAGACTACCATACAGGATCAGTAATCGTGAGACTACAATACAGGATCAGTAACTGTGAGACTACCATACAGGATTAGTAATCGTGAGAGTACCATACATGACTTCCATATAGTATTTTGTACTGCAAACATCTAAAGATGGCACAAACATCTGTAGTTACCACATGTATAATTTTGTATGCATGATAAGTTATGATTTTAGCTACAAAAACACTTCATGCTGAATGATTAGCAGAGTTTACAGCACTGTCACATAATGTAAGGAATCATGTTGTAGGAATGCCAGTATCTGTTTGAATTTGTAGAAAGAGCATTTTGATACAACTGGTATTTAGAAATTCTAAAATAAACGTAATACATTGAAAAGACTTTTGTCATTTAACTTAAGTTTATTTTTGTCTTTCTAAATTCAGCACTATTGAGTGTTTTATAGTTATGGTGATCAGTAACAGGCTTCTTTTTTATTTTTATTTTTTACAAAAATGATTTTACTAAAAATAATAATCAGAATTTTGAGTTAGGTAACAACTAACAAGAACAGCTTTGTTTTATAGTTAGTGAAAGATGTATCCATGTTTTTCTTTTAAAATGCATTCAGCTTTATTAGCAGCTTGATTCTCTGCAATGATAATGCAAGTTGATTAGAATGTTAGTGTATAAAATATTTGTAAATAGAATGTACATTTTATGTTCTGAACACATTGTATTTCAAAACTTCTCTTTAATTGTATTGTATTGTGTGCAAAACATATTGTAAAGAAGCTTTCATTTTCAAGCATTTTATACATAGCTGTGAGAGAAGTAACTGCTACATTGAGAGGTATTTTCCTTCTTTTGTTAACAAAGTCAAAACAGTGTGACATTTACACTCTGACAGGGCTGATGACATATTTACACTCTGAAAGGGCTGAAAGCCTACATTCCCCTTCCTTCTATCTTGAACATTTTTCAAAGACATTCATGTTTAGTTTTTACAACCTAGCAAGAATATATTCAAATAAATAAATATGATTGTGTACCTGCTGTGTGCTTGTATAATTTTTTCCACAAATCTGTTGTGGGATGGTTGGAGGTTGAAAAGGTACAGTAAAACATGCTGGTGACTTTTAAACATAAGAAAGAATACTATAGAACGATTAAGAACGCATTTCATGGGATATTAAACAGACAGAATATATATATATACTCACACACACACACACACACACCCAACTTCATAGGGTATAAAGTATTCATTTTAAATGTAGTTACAATATTAGTCAAAATAACAGCTCCATCTTCCTCTCAACAAAACAAAACAAACATAAAAACCCCACAAAAACACACCTTACCTCCTCTGCTGGACAGGTGGTTTTTTGCCAGGTGTTTATTTCTCACATCACATCATATCAACATGCTTCTCTGCAGCACCAATTCATCTGTATAAAACTCTGGTTCAGCTCCTGACTGGTCGAGAATATACAGTACAGCAGTCACTTCCACTTACTGTCTTCTGCAAAGTAGTAGCAATGTACATTTTTTACATTAAAAAAAAATGGATTTATATTGATCTCTTACATCACTTTGTCATCTGCCATATTCTTTCACATAGAGGGAAAAATAAGACATTTTTTATAGAATCCATCTGACACCATTGTTGCTGGTGAGTTCATTCTGCTAAACTTTATATAGACAACTAACCACAAATACTGTGTGAAAAAAAAGTAATCTGGAAATCCAAGAACAGCCTGTTTTTGTATGTATTTTGCAGATATATCAAAGAGAATACTTTGTTAAACTAAAACAGTTTCCTGAAGGCATCTACTATTATCACCTATACTATAGGGATGCATATCCATGCAGGGGAATATAGTGGATGTGGGCATGCGTATCACCACATTATACAACAACTTATAATATAGAGCATATATGCTGTACTCTTGTCTGTATGTCACACTAGAATTTTACACGCAATAAAATCGTTCACTAACAAAGACATCCTTTTATTCAGGGTATTTTAAAATGGAGTTCTGGGATGTCAGTAAACAGGGTTTTCAGAACTCTGCTCCTAACCATGGTATGACAGTGGGGCAGTTTACAAGCAAAAACTGAAAAGCGTGACAACAGATCTCTCGCGCTTTTTTGGTCATGACAGTTCTGCTTCCACGTTTACATGAGAGTTTATTTTAGAGAGAGAATTTAGTCGTCCAAATGCAAACAACCTCATTAATAATAAAATAACGGGAGGGTTTATTTAAATATCACCAAACGCGCTGAAAAGCGATGCTGCGCGATAAAGAATATCGTTCAAATAATGCACAGGGGTTTACATGAGGCTTTACGCGCTAGGCAGAGATGAAGAGAAGGTTACCCCCATCTGTCTAGAATGCAAAGGGCTTGCAGTTAAAACGATTCATGCTGCCAAGAAGAAGAAAATAATAATAGTTATTACTATTATTATTTAGAATTAGTTGTTCTAGAAATGGTAGAAGTAGCATGTGTACAAAAACCGACAGCACTCACCAATTCCCATTACTGCTTTTCTTATGCTTCTTAGGCTACTGATGTCCTTTCACACACCCATTTATATTAGTCTTAGCCAACTGCGTAACTGTTAATGTGCTAAACAAAAGTAGTATGCGTTCAATAATCACAAATATGCGTTAATGTGGAACAAATATATTAAAAACAACTCATGATGTGTTGGTTTAAAACACTGGTACTTTGTTGAAATATTACAATTAATTATGCAGAACGTGGAAACTTACATAAACGCTGTTAATATAATAAATACATAATTTGTGTGTATTTGCTAATTAGTTATAACGGCATATAAAATCATAGGCCTACTTACAACGTAGTTGCAACAAAAATGGATGGATGGAGAAGACGCAGACAAACACTGGCTAGATTAAGTCTTGTATGGGAAGAACTCCTTCAGTCCCATGCAATGGGTTTGCAGGAAAGGAATCGTATTGTGCGCAGAAATTCGGCATTCAACGCAATCTATTGGTGCTGTTGATCAGCGTGGTCCAGCCTTTCCAAAAGGTGGCTGTATTGCCGATCCTGCCTGGCAGCGGTACGTGCATCAGACGGTACATCCTTCTGTACTCCAGGCGCATCAGACGATGCTTCTGGATCAGCAGCTACAGCGTTCAAACCAACTTTAATTTAAAGAAGACCAGTTGTGAATGGCTTCACAGCTTTTGTTTTACATGTGAATCCTAAGAATAATATGTGAAAAACAAAACATATCGCATATGCGCACACACTTAGTCTGACATGCGTAAAATGGCTTGATATCCCCAACCATTTGTTTTTTCACAGATTATTATTAGGCTTCACAGGTAAAACACAGACTGTGAAACAATTCACATTTGGCATCCTTGAAATTAAAGTTGGTTTGAGCGCTGTAACTGCTGTGGTTGAGGAGATAAAGCCATTTTACCTGTGTCAGGTAGGCTGTGTGCGTATATGCGGTATGTTATTGTTTTTCACAATTTATTTGTTTGATTCACATGTAAAGGAGAACTTGTGAAACCAAAGTTGGTTTGGACGCTCTAGCTACTGTGGCTGGGGAGATAAAGCCCTTTTACGCGTGGCTGAGGCTAAGTGTGCAATGTGCGGTATGTTATTATTTTCCAGAAATTATTCTTAGGATTCCCATGTAAAACAGAGACTGTGAAACAATTCACAATTGGTCAGTCTGGTGTTGCGTGCTGTCAGAAGTGGTGGAAGCTTGAAACATCCTGCGAGAAAAAAGCTACATTATTCGTAATATTATTATTATGATAACAATGCTGGTCATAACGATCTAGTAGTTTTCATGCATCGTTCATAATACACTGAAATGAATAAATAATGGTATAAATCAACATCTCTATATGCAATTTATATATAATTTAGCCGCGACCCTCATCAGGAGAAGCGGATTGATAATAATGGATGGATGGATAATTAACTGATTTGTATTAGTAAGACTGGGATAAGGAAAATCTTACTTACGCCACAGAGGAGGACAGAAAGACTGTATCCCAGAGAAGAGCGTTCTTTTACATAGGGGAAGTGGAGGAGGTATCGTGTTATTTTATGAAAGTCTATCGTTAAGTATTTTGCACGACTGTGGAGTTTGTTGCTATGGGATAATGAGGCCAATTAGCGCGCACTTTACCGTGCTTTACCAAAGTGTAATGACACTTGAGTCACACACTTTTTTGCCGTGCACTTTTGGAGCAAGCACAATCATACCTCATTTGCGCGTGACACGTCATGAATGCACTATAGTAGCGCGATTAAAACTTGCATGTAAACACCGCCAGTGACTGTGCGAGAAACAGATAATGAGGTAAGGAAGGGATCCTATTTTGAAGTGTCATTTTTTTTTTTAAAACAAACTCATCCCCCACTGTGGATAAATGGATATATGTAGTCATATTTACATTACCTATATGCATGCAAGTATCATGATCTGTGGATATATGGAGTAATCCGTCCATCAGTCTGTATAGGTCTGTTTTGCAGCACCTAGAATTATAGGATTGACCAAACAAACATATGAACATAAATGAGGTATTTTATATTACGTCATGTAATCAAAAATAACTACACAATGATACTGCAAAAGTCTACTGGAATCCGTAATAGTAGTACAGTATTCATGTTACATTTTGAAATGTCAATTATTTAAATTTTTGTCAGTTTTTAGTTAAGTATATGGAAAACTACAAAGTGGTATGTAATTCTATATGTTAATGTATCAGCAGGTTTCATTCCACTATGAAGCAAAATTAGTTAATTCTATAGGGTGCTGCAAAACTTTTGGCCAAACTTGTGCTGCTTAGATAATGTGGAAAGCTTGCACATTTTACGTTGATGTGCAAGAAATGTGGTTTTATTTGTGTTTTAGATTACAACTTGATGACAAAGAAATATGACTTGGAAGGCAAATTCACATCTCTTCAGAATCTTCTGGCAAACACTCTGTTTAGAGTCCAATTCTCCCAGGCTTGTGGTATTTGCTGGGGACAAACTGGTGAGTTAACAAACACAATAGTTTTAAATAACCAGTGTGTTTTACTGTACATCAAGCAAAGGCTCTTTTTTGCACCAAATTACTGTTTTCTGATGCGGAAACTATATACAGTAAGAAAAAGGCATTGACAGATGTGGCACAATATGTTTCCAGCAGTTAAGAAAGAAATATTCTTAAAAAAAAAAAAAAAATGCTGCCAGTACCACCCAAACAGGGACATGACTTGGTAATATTGCATGTTCTAAACTTCAGAGAGGCATGAACAAATGCATTTACAGTGTACAACATTTTTCTGAAACAGCATCTTCCTAACAAACGTATTATGTTCAGCGAGGTCACTTGGACATTGAAGTGGGAGCCCCTCAGCCTCAAGACACAGTCAAAGACGTAAAGTACACAATGATGCACCTGATTGACCAGGTACAGCACATCAGCAGTCAGCAGACCTACCAGAGGGCAAGTCTCCTTCACAAGGCATTTAAAAGGGGCTTTTGAATGCACAGCACATTCTACTGCTTTCCTTTTGTTTGATTAGTTTACATTGCTAGACCATTGAATATTTAAGATATGAAGCTAAGTAAATGTGACAATGTGCCTATAATTTTCTGCCTGCTTTGTGGATAAAAAGAAAATATGAAGTACTATGTTTACAAAGAAGCAAATGAATCCATCTATCTTGTCTGTCCTTGCTAAGCAACCTAAATTCACCAAATCATACAAATTACTTTGTAGTTTCAGACCCTACTGTAACTTCTAACTCCAGTCATTTGATTTCAATACTGCAACATTTAAATTTGGGCATTATATAATTTTACAAGTGGTTCAATTAAGTTTCTCCCATTTTTGACCTTGTTTAATTTTGCACAAGGCATCCGCAGGTTTTGCATTGCAGTGCCCTGCTAGTCCAGTGAATGCTGGTACAGCAGCTGTTTAAAGTGCACTTATGGCAATGTTTTATGGTGGGCCACTTTACAGACCACTCTGCTTATCACAGTGGGAATCTAGCAAATGAAGCAAATGAACTTCTTCCTTATAGAAAATAAACTACTATAACAGTGAGACATAAATGCACTGCAGATGTTAGAGGTTTATAATGTTCTCTTTATAGAAAAGCACAAGCACTTTTATAAAATATACTGTGACTCTTTTATGCACAAAATGAAGTTGACACCTAAATGGTCATAAATGTCAATACATGTTGCAATGAATTTCTTGCAGTACAATAAAACGTTAAAGAACTGTAAACCATTCTATTTTTTTATTTTTTTATTTTGGCAAGCAGACTAAAACACAAACACTATTATCAATATTAAAATCTGTTAATCTATAACAATTATAACATGAAAGACACTTGCAAAGACTATCATTATTTTCGTCTGTATTATTTTAGAATTTTTTTTTTCTAGAATAGTAGTTGAAATCTTAACTTTTTATAAAAATAAATCATTATCAATTTTTTAAAGGTAAATTTTGACTGTAGTAACCTTAGATCAACATGAAATATTGACAGTCAGGGAGAGACTAGGTGTAAACGGTGTTTTAGAGACACTAGTGTAAATGCATTGCAAAAACAAACAAACAAAAAAAAAAAAACTTCGCACTTCGCACAACCACTACACTATAAATTAGACTTTTTATTTTTTTTATTTTTTTTACAGAACATACACTGTTACACTGTTGTCGTTTAATTCACATTTGCAACATTATTATTATTCCTTCTTGTCGATTTATTCGGGACAACTGACTCAAAAAACTAAAAGTGATGAAATGATATCATACTGTACATACTAACCGTCGCTTCTCGGCTATAATCGGTGCATCAAGAAGAAAACACTACGCTACTAAAACAGACAAAATAAAATAATAAAGTATACATACAACTACAGCTACACTCCCAGCAGGCTCGCTCCGGCGCCGTTGTTGTTCTGTACCGGTATTTATATTTTGATAACGTGTCTTAACTCTGACAGCATGACACTGGAGCTTGTTATTGTCTTGACAGATACAATATGCAGTTATTGACGGCTCGTGTACCACTTCATTAAATTGCCATTGCCGTTACGTTCTGATTGATAACTTATGAAAAAGCATAGACCTAGCCCCGCCCACAACTGTTCCCCAGCCACTCTCGGGCGTTGGCGGAGCTGATATTCATACCGCGTGCACACGAGGTCACATGGAGGCGGAATCAGTCTGTTTGGTTTTTGAAGTGAGGCAGTATTTAAAAACGAGTTTTTTTTTTTTTTAAAACTTAGTTGATGTGGTTGTTAGTGACTAAAACATCGATATCAACTATCGGTTTCAACCTTCCACAAGCAGGTATGATTTACCCATTTAAAATGCACATTATCTTCGCTGTGGGAGGTATATTATAACATAAGAAGAACATAAGAAAGTTTACAAACGAGGGGAGGCCATTCGGCCCATCTTGCTCGTTTGGTTCTTAGTAGCTTATTTTATCCTAGAATCTCATCAAGCAGCTTCTTGAATGATCCCAGGATGTCCACTTTAACAACATTATTGGTTGTCTATCGGCTATCACTATCGCTAAACAGTTTTGTAAAGTTAATATACATATAATGACAATACCGTACAATATATTACGTTTTTTATGCAAAACAAGTAAACTACTGACCACTTTAGATTTTAGATTTCGTGATCGAAAATAATGTTTACTGAGCACTTCAAAGTAATAAAAAGTAACCAGCAACAAATTATAACATTTTGCAATTCAATTAATATAGGTATAGATGCAAAGTAATAAAAAAATTACAAACATATTTGTATGGCATACTGGTCCAATTTCACCAAGATTTTACGTCTAAATGGGGAAAAAAACAAGCTGGTGATTGCTCTTGCCCTTGTATGTGTTGTTTTTGTTACAACCCACCTATAAATTAAACAGTTTTTATTAGAATAATACATCACTTCTCAATATGCTTTCTTGAATGAGCAAAAACATTTAGATTGGAAAATATGTCCGAAACCATTCCAGGACCAGTTTTAATATTCCCCTAGTAGTTAGGATACTAGTTCACTACAGGCAAGTTTGAAAAAAAACCCAAAAAGTTATTATTTCTGCCATTTTGTTTGAAAACATGGAAACATTGAGAAATTCTATTTAAATTGCAGGTTTAACAAAAACAAATATGAAAGTAACACAAATAACATGTAATTGGTGGCTGTGTGCCTGTATACTGTAGTTTAAAAATTCACCTGAAAATGATGAACAGGTCCAGTGGGAAAGGTGTCTATACATTATACAGTAGGTCTTCATACCTGTTTATAACCTTCAGCTCTGCACAGTATCTGGAGTTTGAATTAAAACAATGCTCAGTAAATTTCATTAATTAAGCCCCAGGTAAAAAAGTTCTCTGATTAATATTGTATGCTTTTCCTAACATGCTGTATGCATGAAACATATACTTATCTTTACACTGTAGATGCTGTAAGTTTATATTACTTATCATCACTGCATATGGAAACTCTACACTAAAGCATATGTTACTGCAAGATTTGACTGGGAATTAAAACATTACATAATCTCCAGGGGTAGGCTCCATTTATTTAGGTCATAGATGGATTTTATTTGTTACTTTACCTCTTAAGTACCTCTTTACCCTGCTTTAATCTGATTTTTGGTTTACAAAGCATAATTGATCTGTTCTTTTGCCTTCATTCCAACCTTTCCACATAATTTAATTATTTCACAATTGTTTTTTTTTCCTTGTGTTGTATGCTTAACCATCATTTTTCCCCTGGCATTATCCCCTGTATAGAATAGCAAACATTGAACAATCTTCTGCCATCTTACGGATTTTCTTGATGTTACTGCACCTTGTAAAGCGCTTTGTGATGGTGGGCCACTATGAAAGGCTCTATATAAAATAAAGATTGATTGATTGATGCACAATATGGTCTAATAGTTATAACAGCTAACCATAGAAGATCCTGAGATTAAGCTCTATATATTGACCATAGGCACATTTTTAGCTTTAGCCCATCCTATCCCATATGTAGTGGTACTTACACAATGTGTTCTTTTATTTCTTTCTGTAGATTGTACAACAGCATAGATGTCCAGCTGGATTCATTGTAATGTCTGTTTTCATCAGCCTGGTGCAAACCGTAGATTTGCAGTTACGAACTGTGGGCATATCGTTTGTGAGATTTGTTTCCAGAAAGGTAACAATTTGTGAAATGTTTATTTTGTAGTTGCTAACACAGTTTAAAGACATCTGATTATATAGAGTAATTGTTGGGGTTTTAGTTAGTCACAACTAGTAAGTTTGTTTAATACAAATTAATTTGCTGAAGGCATTAGGCATTAGGCATAAGTGTGGTGGCACAAAAAATAGGCCAGGTAGCCCAATACATGCAACAAATCAACTGTGGCAGAATTTTAAAAATAAATGCTGATTCCACAGGCTTTTGTCTCAATTTATTTACCATTTGTGCAATACAGTTTGGCTGAACTTGTTTAGGCAATTTGTGACCTACTTTTCTTGGAATGTCTACCTTTAGAGCAACAGAAGGTAATACAATGTTTGTAATTTATGATTGCATTTCAACTGACAGGAATAAAGCCAGTCTTGCTGATTAACTCATAAATCAGTAGCTGCAATGTGGTTGGGGTTGGTATACATTGAGCAGCCTTTTTCTTTTTTGTTCTTTTGACATATACTTTAGTAACTACACCCAGTACTACAGTAGCACAGTTAACTAAACACATTATTGTTATACTATTGGCATTGTGCGTTATTGACTGTGTGATAAACTGTACTGACTTTGTGATTGAAGGTTATAAACAACCACAGTGTAGGTAACAAGCTTGTGTCTTATTAAACTCATAATGAACTAGGAATGGAGCAAACCTCTATACAATGGGAGTCTTATTTGTAATATATATTATACTTTTTTAAATCTTTCTTTTTTATTTATTTTAAGGTGATAGTTAATTATTACAATGTCTTTGTGGTACTGTGTACCTTGATTTGAGCATTTGAAAAAAAACATGATCAGTGTTCGTATGATGGAGACTTAAGGTACTTGATTTATTATACTGATAGTTAACAAAAAAACAGTGCTTAAATACCTCACAAGGTTAATCTTTGTGAGTATGGCCCAAATTCATTAGGCTGTAACTTTGCATTGTAAAATTGAGGTTTATTAAACATATTCTGTGTCATTGAAATGTTGCATTGTATCAATCACCTGTAATGCAGTTTCTCACTGGTGTCCCTGTTGTGCCCTCTAGTGGTGATAATTGCACATGACCAGCTTTGTAATAGTGAAAATATTAACATTTAAAAATCTGCAGTACAACAATACCAACAAATGTACTGTACTCTAAAATGTACAGTTTTAAAAACAGGAAAGTCTGTATTTTATATTTTTTACTTGATTGTTTTTTTAGGAAAGAAAGACCAGTGTATTATTTGTAAAGCACAGTGTCGTGTTATGCCACTTTCAGACAAAGTAAGTGTACATCTTAGTAATTTCTTGTTTTACTGCATTAATTTTGTTTTCAGCAGCATCATTAAGCAATAATCCATAGTCAGTCGGTATAATTTGTGAGAAATAGTGTATTTACCCTTGTAATGCCCAAACATGAGAAAATGAGAAAAGCTACCTTATTTATATAACACGTTTCCGTTTCTTGTATAAAACATACAACACTGGGGAATGTATCAAACACCTATCCATGGTTATTGCCCGTATAAATATCTGGTTGATGCAAACCAGTGCTGTAAAGTGCTCTAAAAAGTTAGCTGTAGCTTATCCTGGTGGGGTATGGATTGATCAAATGAACTCCTGAGTTACAAACACAAAGTAAAATATACAGTTTGCAAAAACAAATGCTGTCTTGAACATATCAGCTAATGTACATGTTTTGTTGTATAGAGTTGTTTATTATAGTATAAGTATATTTGTTGCTAAAAAGCTGGATACCTTGTGAAATCTGAGTTTTACATACAAGGTTGTATAAATGGGTAATTGTATGTAAAAATAATGTGATATGTGAAATAATGTATAATGTGATATGTTGTAACAATTGTAAGTCGCCCTGGATAAGGGCGTCTGCTAAGAAATAAATAATAATAATAATAATAATCTGGGAGATGTTATTCCAAGTTTGCCCTTTAAAATACAATTTATTTCCTGATGCTATTCTTTTGCAGAGTAGTTCTGAAGTCAAAGCTCTTTTCACTGACATTGACGCAATTTCCAAGAAATATTCCTCAGAGATAACAAAGGTAATCCTTTCTTTTGACATTGTGCGGCTAACTAAATTGTTTTATAGCTAAGGGTTTTTTTTTTACATACATTAAAGGATGATTCATAAACACCAAATAAAAATATATTATTACTGATTATGTTAAAGTTGAGCTTTGCTCTAAGCCTGACTCATGGTCATTTGCACAAAACTACCCTGGAACACAGGCATGTGAATTGGCTTTGGCCTGTCTGAATAGTTTTCGTGGAGGGCCTCTGCTTTGATTTGCCCATGACTTGCATACAGTACATGAACACTAAGCTCACACATTTATCAACACTGTACAGTATGTGTTCCAGTAAACCTGAAACGAGACAAAAAGGAGACATGTTCTGTAGTAATATAATAACCCTGAACATTTTTTTATTACAACTGTAAATGTTCGATATATATATTTGCACAGCAGTGTATAAATATTAATAATAATAGCAGAGTAGGCAGTTATGTAGGCTCATATAATGTTTTATTACACAGATTTTAGAGTTTCAGGGGAAACATAAGAAAAGGATACTAGCATACTACAAGCAAAAGGTAACTGGTTCTTTATATATTTTCATTAGATCTTATTTGTGTATGCGTTCATTCAAATACATTTTTTCAGGGCTGTTTAATGTTCTAAACAACGGCTTATCTAAACCTGCAGGAGTGGTTTTATTATTAACTTCACTAAATACAATACAAATTCAGTGAAAAAAGGTCTGTGATAAGAGTATGTTTACATTTTTAGGGTTCTGTTGTGTAGGCCATTAACATTTTGCTACTTTTTAAATTAACCAGTTTCCCCTCTATAAACACTGACAAATTATTGTGATTTCCAAATCTAGAGTTCAGTGTTGGAAGTGTCCCTGCTGAAGGTGAAACAAGATATACAACAACTAAACAAGTAAGATTCCTGCTTGTAGTCCTTTGTAAGTACATTTAAATGCTGGTAAATGTAAATTACTGTAGTAATACTCAAAACAGTACTTCATTGGATTTTGCATGTACCTGGGTTATTTTAGTAGTCCTGAACATGACAGTAGTGATTATCCTTTTCAAAGATAATGGTGTATCCTTTGCACTGGTGCACATGATTAATACATTTAACTCATACCCTTCAATATTTTTTATGTAACTGTTTTTAAAGGGGGTCAATAATTAAAATGTATTTTCAAAGGAAAGTTGCTGAACAGAAGTTCTACATTGCTAAACTAGAAAGTTCGTTGCAGCTTCAAAGGTAGGTTATTTTTCTTTGCGGCCAATGCACCAATAAAGATTTTGTATACGAGGTGTAACCAGGTAGTCTTCTGAATCAGATTATAGCATCCATAATTAAAAACTCAGTTTGTGCTAAATTTAGAAAAAACTAAAGTTGTTTCTCAATATGTTCAATGAAGCCAAGACTTCCAGCCTTTGTGACCAGATAGTAGTCTGGTTAATTGACAAAAACGTACAAGAGAATGAACACCAGGCTGTACTGTAATACCACTTTATTTTATCGGTAGTTTGAGAACATCGCAGTACTCCTCTCGAATGTCTCCTGCTGTTGTAAACCCCATGTCAAGTAAGTGCATAAAATATATAAATACAGTCTAGGACTGTATTACTTCTATTTGTAAAACTAAAATTGTAATTTCTGATTATTAGCTTACTTTCTGATTTATGAAGTTCTTGGGTCTGAATCTCAGGGCATTGAATATCAAAATGTCCATTATTTTGACAGAAACACATTTTATAGACTTGTTTTTTCTCCCATGCCTTGTTGACCTGCATACCCCAGCACTGATCTAAAAATAGTTTTTACAGCTGAGATTTTGGTATTTACAAATTTGATCTTGATTTTATGTAAGTGCTGTATAATATTAAACAATATTTAATCATATTACATTTTCTGCTTCCCTGTTTGGGGAAGACCAATCATGCAGTTGCAGTCATGCTTTCTCTCTCACTTTAGTTCAGTCCTACGTTATTTCAGTTCTAATGTGCTAAGATATTGGGGGAACAAAGCACATATTTTCTAGCTTGTTTTGCCAAAATCTTTTTTTCTTTTACAATCAAACATCCTCAAAAGAAAAAATGTGTTTTAATCTGACTAGCTTAGAGAGAAGAATCCACTTTTTCCTTGCTCACTTCTCATATTGCATTTCAAATGTAATCAATGGATTAGATGATTATGCTTTTAAAACCTTTGGCACATGTAACAGAAGTTTAGTTACAGTGTATATGGTTGTGATAGATCAGTGTTTTCTTTAATAACACATGAAATGGAGTCGTTTCAAGCTAATCAGTACAGGGTATTTGGAGAAGTTCCAAATCCATTTTATGGCCTGTATTGTCAAATTATTACTAATTCAGGTTATCATCATAATTGGAGTGATTTACAGTTCATCTGTTTACACAGATACAAAAAATTAAACCACTGGAAAAGAACCCTGAGGGAAGCATTATAAATGTGGCTGTTTGTAATTAGTTTTTTGTTTTAGATTTAACTGATGAACCCAGATAGAACACCCCTAAAACAAACACAGAAAGTGTTTTCTATGTACACAGAAGTTGTTTACTACTTACTTGGGTTAATTTAGCACATTCATTATGCAGTTTACTGTATTTTGTTGCAATACCGGTATAGCACTACACTGTGATTCCAACGGTGTTACTCAATTATATCAATTTAGTGGATGCCTCAACACACCAAAACTCCACAATAGTTCTGGAGCTGAACGAACTGTTCCATTTGCTTTTCGGACAATATAAAAAATAGCCCTGATAAATACCAATTTTGTCCTATCAGAAAAAGCCTATAAATGCAAAACAATAAACACAGAAAAACAGAAGCCCTGTTTATAATACTGTACTTGCGGAAAGGATTATCCATTTGTTGTTACTGAACTTAAATTGGTTATTTTGTAATCGGGAGGAAAGAGGTGACCAAGGGTAAATCTAGAGTAAAATTCTACTGAAGCCTTACAGTGCTGTAAGACCATAATTGGTTTTAAGTGTTAATCTTGGTTTTGTGATTGTCTTTAGAAAACAAGCCCTGGCATTTGCTCTCTCATTATAATAATAAATAAATAACTTACATTAGTCATTCCTTGTTCTTAATAAAGCATCCCTGTGAGATTGTATGTGTACTTGGTAATCCACCACGTCTATTACAACTGCAAATATAAGCTGCTCATAAACCATTTGAGATGCTGACTTTATTATCAGTGTTATAGAAATTCCAGTCAAAAACTGCCCTTCACTTCGACCTATAACCTAAGCTGGCTGCCATATTGCTATAATGTGACTTTTCGGTTTCTAGATAATAAAGACTTAACGATTTGTATTCTGTGATTTTCTTGGTCAAGGTAGATGGTGGGCAATGTGCAAGAAAAGTTAACCCTATTTGTCGCAATAGTTTTACAAAACTGACGTCACCACACTGTCAGGCCTCATATCTCACGAGTCTAATGTGGCTGCCAAATTGAGATCAAGTGAAACGGAACACTTTGGGTTATTGTCTTAATATGTGATAATATCTAGTTATTATTAGTTTTTTTCTTCTTGTTTGTACTGTAGCACCTTTAGGTAATCAGATGCCATTTTCCTCACTGAAACTCTCACGGCCATCATCTTCTGACATGTAAGTAGAACAAGTAAAAGCTGTATTGGTAGGTCTAGTCATATTCCACATTATATAACAGGGAACCAAATATACTTGTGCACTGGACCTGGACTTTTTTAAGGCAAGCTTTTTTTGCTGAGCCTTGGCGACTTGTTGAAAGAAAGTAAAAGTGAAATCTATACAGGTGCAATAGAAAAAGGGCTGTTGCACTACCGGTGTAAAATTGCTGCAGTGTATGGGAGATGATGTGTTTACATTTAGGTAATCTTGTTAATTCTGTGTTTTCTTTTAGACTGGGAGAAAAAGAAGTGGATATGCGACCACCATTAAGAAAAGTATGTACAGTATGTGTTACACTTTTTAAATATGTATATAACTTGCCACAAGATGAATGATACAGGAACACTTTAGGGGATTCTCCATTTTCCCTACCTTTCTAGATGGCCCTCACTGTGAAATGGCTAGATGGTTTTCTGATAACAGCCATAATTCCCCCATCATATTAAACATCAACATTGTATTTACTAAAATATGATAATGCGTTGACATTTTTATAGCGAACGATGCAAATCAAGGTCCAGAAACAGGTGTACAGTTATAGAAAATATATTGAGTTATGTGATCTGAATGGTACTATTTTATTCCAAGGACGTGCTACATTTAAGTAGTGATGTACATGATAGAACATTTTAATTTAAGGTTTAAGGTGTTTCTAATCCTCTGTACTCTTCCATGGTGCATCCCTTTTTAACACACATGTTTTGAGTCTTCAGACACTTATCCATTCAGACACTTATCCAACATAAATACTTTTCAAAAAATCAGAATCGGGGAAAACTACTGCCAAAATAGACTGAAATCAGTTTTGAACTGCTGTTTCTAAATAAACATTTGACTCTGTCAGCAAGTACTGTATTATTTTATAATCTGATCACAGGAGTTTAACTAGCTGGCATGCCTAGAAAACAGGTTATTTGCCTTCATCTTATGTAAAGCAGAGTTTTTAAATGTTTTACAATTGCACGTTTTGGTTACAGTTACACTTTTAACTAAACATCTAAATGCTTTCTGTTAAAGTATGTTTCAGAAATCCATTTTTGTAGCATTATGTAACAATAAAAGCCACAGCAACTGGCCTGAATTTCATTTTTTTGCTATTCAAAAATTGTGACTGTATAGACTAAACAATATTTATGTTGTAAAAACCTGTCATTTTCACTAGGTATCTGATGGTGGAATTGTTCTTAAATGCATTAACCCTTTTAAATACACAGGGTATCATTCACCATAGTACCTCGACCCCCCTGGTACAGAGCCATTGGGTATAAAACAATGTCAAGAGCTATATTGGTAGGCTACTAGCTAATGATAGCAGCAAGAATGACCCATTGGTTAATTGTAGAAAACGAGGGCGAAAAGTATGTCCTTTCTGTCTATGTATTCCGTGCTACAGATACAATAATTCAAATAACTTTTTATTTAGGCTTTAACTACCAATTGCATTAGGGGCACAACTACTGTATTACATTGTAAGGAATGTAAATACTGGCCACACGGAAGGCTAATGTGTGTTTGTTTTCATACTGGAAAACATATGAATAAAAACATGGCAAATGTACTGAGATTGTTTGCAATCGTACTGAGACCCACGTAAATTGGTTTTGGTGTGAATCAAGTTGGATGTTTCACATATGTCTGCCAGCAAACTAAACTATACATTGATTTGACAATATGTGAAAGGGCTCTAACTGTTCTTTTTCACATCGAAAAATGAAAATCGAGCTGAAATGCAGTTTTTACTAGCATGAAAACAATGAAGAGAAATCTGATATTCTTACATCCAGTTCTAGTGCTAGGACTCAAGCCTGCTGAAAGTTGAAGCCACTGCCAGCACTTTTATCAGTGTGCTTTATTACATCTGTAGCTCCATTGTTCATGGAAACAGCTTGTTCTGAGCTGTAACACAATGTTGGAACAATCACACCTATCAGATTTAATGAATCGTAACAAAGAAGTTATAATTAAATACTTTTTCATTCACTGGCAAAATACCAAACACCATGAAAGCCATGTTAGAAATGTTATCCGCATACATTATTTATAGGAGTCTTCGAAACAAAGAAAAACTAGATGCTTTGTTCAGTACTATTTTGTTTTCCTTCTTGTTATAGAAACAACCTGACATTTCAGCAAGTAATTCCAGGTTATCTTTAATAAGTCCACCTCAAGATGGGTGTATGGGTAAGTCAACTGAAACTCATGTTATGAAACTTTAAGTGTTAACTAACTTAGAAAGATACCCATAGACCTGTATAAGGGTCTGCAGGGTTGAACCCGCTTATAAACATTGTCGTACAATAACTTACATACAAAAATCCTTCTGTGAAATTTACTAATGCAGTTGATGGTGTTGTGTGCCAGTGTTTCTTTTATATGTTAGTTACTGAAGGCCCTGTTTACAAAATCCCAGTATAAACCCTTGTGACAGGGGGGTGTGGGTGATTCACAGAAGGACACGGGAGTCAGACAGTTGTCTTTTGATAACGCTACACAGACCCACAGGATTTATTTAACACTAGATCCGCCGGGTTTATGCTACTACCTAGAACCGCCGGCAACATTCATTTTGACGGGTACATTTTAAACAGCTTCGATATGAAAATGAAAGACAAACTTTCAGATACAACTCCAAAAGATATATTCCTCAACATCATATCTAACATTTGTATAGCAGAAACACCGAATAAACATGAAAGGGTTTTTTTCCCCCACATTACCACATATAACGCATGACTTCGAAAAATGAAAAACTATAATAAAATAAACGTTTGAAAAGAAAATATTGTGTAAACAGCTGTACTGGTATATGTACATACAAAATTGTAAAACAAAGTAATTATTTATAAAAAAAAAAGCTAACAAAGAAAATAGCTCCATTCCCATTGTGTAATGTGAATGTGCTTTTGGGAAACATACTTCAAAGTAGCCCCCATATTAGCACAATCCACACAGATATAACGCTTATCAGCTTGTCGTACATTCTGCTCTTTCACACTGGGCACAGATATCCGAAGTTTTATTTTGATTGCATTTAGTTACCTGGCATTGTTTTCTGTTGCGTGTGTCACTTGATGCGCACTGTTTCCAGGTTGAACTGGGTTTCCCTGCCGCTTTGCAGTTTTCTGATCGAATTGTTTCTGCCAAAGCTCTGTGGCTAGCATCAAGATGAAATCTCTCCTACTGATATTTTCCCCAGTGCATTCCTTGTACAAAACGAAGGAATTGATGGCTGCCATATCCAGTGATTGCTTTCACTGAGTTCTAAGTTTTGCGCAGATGGCGGAAACTCTCTTCTCGCTTTGCTTACTGTTCCATCCAGGCTGGCTTTTTTTTTTGCTAATTATAAAAGATAAGAAATAAACTTTTCATAATGTTATAATGTCTATGCTCTAGGTGTTGTTCCTTACAGAGTGGCTAGTCAGAGTTGTCTAGTGTCCAGTCAGGCTAACCGGCCTGTGCCAGTAAGGTAAGTTCAAATAGTGGTTATTTTATATCGGACAGTGTTTTTTAAATTAAATGTACTGTAAGACTGCATCTTGACATTAATCTGCTAATTCTATGTCATATAATAACTTTGTTAAATTTTTCAATTTTAAATGATTAGTGGTTGGACAGACTGATTATATGGAGATAAGGATGTTAAAGAACAAAAGCTAACAAAAAAAAAAAAAAAAATCAGTACATTTTACATGTTTTACATTGTCCCTATACAATATTATTATTATTTATTTTTTAGCAGACGCCCTTACCCAGGTCGACTTAGTCGTAAACAAAAAATACATTTCAATAATCACAGTACAAGTATTAATACAATTAAGAGCAAGATAAAATACAATGACGATTCAATAGGGTATTCGAATTTACAGACGCTCCTTACAGATACTACACTGCTGCACTCCTGTCAAATTCCTTAATTCTACTTGAAGAGCAAATTGCCTTTGCCCTGTAATGCGATTTTGGTGGCATGCTTTGCCCTGTCCTTTACCGTCTGCGTCAGTGCCAGGCGTTAGCATAACTTTCGGGTTGTGACCTCACGTCCATGTTAGCTTTGAAAGGTTTCGATGATGGTGCAGAGGGGGGACGACTGTGTCTCAAAATAACCAGGTAAGGGGAGGTTTATTTTAAATGCAGATGCAGCTGATCCCATTACAGAAAGGGAACATCAAATGGCAAGTGATGAAGGAGAAGGAGCGAGAGAGAGAGAACACACTTTTCAACAATATATATATATATATATATATATATATTTATTAACATATATGTAATATTGTACCTATGCAAACTGTGATGTGGAACATGCCTTCATTAACTTGAACTCTGAAAAATATAGATTTATATGAAAAAGAAAAACATTTAAATGCATACACATCATACTTAATAATTCCTAGAAAAAATGTATTTCAAAGTGTTTTACATTTGAATATGCACGTAATAATTTGCTGTGGGTGGTCTTTTGTAATGTGTGCGTCTGTTTAAAACTCCCACACAAGAAGAAAAGATTCCTGATCTGGAATACATTATTTCAAACAGGTATGGAAGTTTTTGGTTTTATCAGAATTTTCTAGAGCAGTAATGAAATGTATGCCATTCTGCCTGTACAGTGTCTCTTTGGAGACATCCTAAAAAGCTTTATTGAGATTTATACCTAAACTTTAGTTTTACTGGGTTCTATTCATCATTGTTGTAATCAATGTATGCAAATCAGGCAAATGTGTGGTAAAAGCAATTTTTAATTCCGATTGTGGAAACAGTTGCTTTTTTTAATAAAGTAATGTAACACGGCTTTTGGAAAAATGAAGGCGGCTTTGATGAAACAGTCAGACAGCTGTCTCAAAAAATCCATAATTAAACATGTTGGGACCTATAATGAATAGAGGCCACTGTGAAAAGATAAACAAGCCAACCAGCTAAAACAAAGCATTCTTTGGAACTAACAACCATTGGTAACAAGAACACAAAAATGATACAAAAACACACACAAACAATCTAAACATAAACATTAAAACAGTACTACACCCTCCTGCACATAAGCTTTTTCTTATGAAGTCATCAAATTTGGCAAACTGAGGATTACTCTATGTTGGATGTTAATGGTCTTTTGTAAAGCTGTCATATACAAATAATATCCACATAGTTTAAACACCCATTTGAATGATGTATTGGATTAGCACATAATTTAATTTATAACAATGTATGCAGTACACAAAGGTACACATTCTTTTCCACCTCATCTGAGGTGACATTGTATCAAGTCTTAGCCTATAGAGTTAGGTGGATGGAGGGACCCTGGTTAGATGTACTGAAGTTTTGTAAAACAACTGGATACAATCGAGGGCTGCGTAGAGGAAGAGACCTCGGGAATTGATAATAGAAGATATGTGCTTATAAGTTAGAGAAGAGTAAGGAGATTCCCCATGGCTCGCGGAGAGCCGTCCTCACGGAGGTGAGACCGAACCATTTGGTCTCCAAGGCTGGGAAGCAACTGATACTTCCCCCGAGGGGGGATCTAGAGGAGTGAACGAGAAGATGACCGTGATAGTTAAATTTGACCGGGTCCCCCTTGACTCGCAAGAACCTTCCTCACGGGGGACGAATCCAGCAGGTTGGAATTCTGAGCTTCACAGCAAAGGTCATTCAAAATAATCTAGACAGCATTCAGAACTGGGCAGACATGTGGCAAATGACATTTAATAGAGAAAAGTGTAAGGTACTGCACACAGGCAATAAAAATGTGCATTATAAATACCATATAGGAGGTACTAAAATTGAAGAAAAAATCTATGAAAGACCTAGGAGTTTGTTGACTCAAACGTCTTCATCTAGACAATGTGGGGAAGCTGAAAAAGGCCAACAAAATGCTCGGATATATAGTGAAGTGTCGTGAATTTAAATCAAGGGAAGTAATGTTAAAACTTTACAATGCATTAGTAAGGCCTCTTCTAGAATATTGTGTTCAGTTCTGGTCACCTCACTACAAAAAGGAATATTGCTGCTCTAGAAAGAGTGCAAAGAGGAGCATCCAGAATTATTCTGGGTTTAAAAGGCATGTCAGACAGGCTAAAAGAATTTAATCTATTCAGTCTTGAACAAAGAAGACTACGCGGTCATCTGATTCAGGCATTCAGAATTCTAAAAGGTATTGACAATGTCGACCCAAGGGACTTTTTCAACCTGAAAAAAGAAATGATGTATTGGATTAGCACCTAGCCTAGACCTGTTTATATATATTTTTTTAATGTTATAAGTGCAGATGACCGATTGGACACATTTTGTATAGGCTAATATAGGCATGGCTCTGAAGTGTGCTATAGGCTTCATAAACTTTAGTGCTGATCTAAAAAGGTATAGATTTGTAACAAACAAAAGCTTTTCTTTTATAATATTCATTTCCTACTTGTGTGAAGTAATTTATTTCAGATGAGCATTTAAAAAGTGTACCTTTTCTTTGAGTGTCGGGTTTAAAACGCATACCTGGATATTCCTAAGACTGACGGGAACATTTCAAATTAAATTAAAATTTAAAAAACTTTGAACTAAGTTATGCGGTCTGTACCAATGTATTTTAAAAACAAAATGTTTAATCTATATTTTTCCCAGCAGCACTAAAGTTAATAAAGCCACGTTCCAAATTACAGTTCTCATATAAATCCCAAATAAGAGCTATATTGCAAAAGGCTGGAAGTATGTATTAGAGAAGCGCTTTCTTCATCACTATCACAGCAAAGGCAATCGCTAGGGCTGTTGTTTTCTCAAAGGGAATGTCAGAGGCTCCTGATTTGCTACTAGCTTTCCACTTTTTCTTCAAGACAAAAAAATCAGGCCCAAAGAGATTGAAAAGAAGCAGCCACTGGAAAAGCACTGATTAGTTTCAGCAGCTTCATGCTATGAGGAGCGATCTGTACATTTAATTTGTAGCTTTGAAAGAACCCTATTAATAAAAACAAGAGTATCATAGTTTTTTCACCTGATCTGAGCTGCTTGCAATATTTAATATTTTTGAATTCTCCACTTGCCTTTATTTTGTAGTTACTACAGTGCACCCTCGTGTTTTCGCTATCTGACATAAATATCAAGAACCTTGAACTAATGAAAGGCCCTTATACAATAAAGTATGGGATGAACAGACAACTGACAGAATGGCAGTGAATTTAACTATTATCAGATTGTTGTTTTTTTTTTTTTTTTTTTTTGCAATGTAGAGAAAGCACTGTATTATAAATTAATGATTAACCACTGTGGGTGCTTTGCTGTGTTTGTAGAGACAGACCTCTTGGTCCATTGGTGCCTGGACATGGACTTCCTAACAACACAATGTCATCGTCACAAGGATACAGAACAGGGGAGTTGTCCTCACAAATGTACAGATCCGGGGAGCCGTGGAATGGCTCTGGTTTCAGAAACCCGATGCCTTACAACTCCTCACAGACATCCCTGCAGACATTAAGAACTCCCATCAGCATCCCCGGCCTTCTGCACAGTAAGCAAATAAGATAAACACAGGCAGGTAGGACTTTACATATTGAAGCTATATTGGTGAATTAGAGTATAGACTTTTGGGTTCAAATCCTGCTTTGGAATGATGCTGAATTTCTGCATACTAAAGACAACAAATGTCGATTTGGTATAGAATTATATTAGTTAACAAAAGCCAATTCACAGAGGGGGGCAAGCATGTACGCCTTCTGACCTGCAATATGGCTGGGTAAATTTAAGGGAGTCAATAACAAAAGCAAATATAAAAAAATGAAATAAAAACAAACTATGTATTTTACAGGGGGTAATCAACTGTTAATTTATGTTCAATATTGATTGTGGAATTTTAGTTTTTTTTAAAATTATGTATTGTACACATTCTAATTAAATGTATGTAATTCAAAATACTTAGAGCTGCACTGGCTTTTTAGTGTTCAACCCGCGAACAAGCTTAAGTCTTAATCTCAAAATCCTGTTATTGTTTGCAAACAAGCTGCTTTCGCATTCCGTTCTTGTCTGGGGATTTTAGCTCAATTTAGAAAACACCTATACCCTTCTTTTCCACTGCAGTATTTTATGCTATGGAGTTGTATCATTTAATGAATTGATTCCAGCATCTCCATAATGATTACGTTTCTCACTGTATACAAGTTACAACATATGATTGACCAATATAACTCGTCGTCCGAATCACAAACTTTTTTCTTCTCATTAAATTGCTTGGGCAAACACAGGCAAATTCAAGTTAAGGCCTACTTATTATTTACACTTTGTCTGAGATTGTCTTTTTTATTTATTAAAACTGCAAAGTTTTTACCCGAAAGACAGAGCCCAAGTGACTTGCTCAGGGTCACACACAGTGAGTCCGTGGCTGGACCACACAGCCTGCTATATACAGAATGCACAATACAACAGAACTAGTAGCTAGAAATGTATGTTGGGACAGGTCTGGGATTGGTCTTTATACAAACATATTTTTAATGAAAGGCAAGTTCAGTTGTTTTTTATATATGGTCTAAAGTAAGCAGAGTTTGATATTTTAGTCATAAGTGTGACATTATATCCTGTTTGATTCATTAGTTCTTTTCTATACAATTCATCCACATCCATTATCACGTAGATTCTGAAAGAGGAAACTTTTAATTCCCTGCTTTTGTGCTCTTTTCCAAGCTTCCTGTGTATACCAGCACTCTCAGTCTCTTATGCAAACAACTGGGCTTAGATCGGCAAACAAAAAGAAAACATTTCAAATACAACAGAACTTTACTTTGGGGAATCAGTGTGGTTTACAGCTGCCTTGAATTCACTCATTCAAAAGGAAAGACAGGAAGGCAGTGCTTCAGTCAATACAAAACCAACACAAACAGCATATTGTTACATTTTACTGCATTGCCCTACCTTTTACTCTAACCATTGTTTAAAAAATATACATTACTGGTACAGTAAACATGAAACTACAGGTGATTTCCACCGTAGTCTTTCTTTTTACTAGCTTAACATTTGAAAGATCAAGTTGGTGTGGATATTAAATATCAGAATGAACTTTACTAATGTATTCCTCTTGTTGTTTACATTCACTTCGTATCAGTTTGTTTTAAGCATCACCTCTGTAGACTATAATGTTATGTAGCAAATGTGGAGCATTTGAGTACTTTTTTAAAATGACGTTGCGTAACCCTGTACCCTATGATTCACGTGATAAAACAAAAACGACAAAAGGATCTAAACCAGCAGAAACTCTGATAAATCGTTTGAAGAGGAGTAATTTTTCTATTACCAGTATACAGTAGAAATGCATGAATTGAGGGTTGTCTGGGAAACACTTATTGATCCATCAAAATTTGCAATTTGCATATCAAACCATCTGGACGACCTAAGATAGTGCCCAGTATATGGGACGCAGTGCAGCATAGTTTTAATACCTGTGATCGGCACAATTGTATAACCTGTCAACACTTTATTTCCACCTAAAAAGTTACTGTAATTCAAAAAAGTGTAGTTGACTATACACACACTAGAGGTCACTGTGCTCCACTATAATTAATGCAATTGTTACTAAGGTAATATGAAGTGAGATTTTCCGAGGCTCTATATTGAAACATTGTTGTTTACAGGAAATGTATTATGTTACAGAATAAATACCATGGTAATGAATACCATATCTGATTTTTTTAAATTATAAAGTACTTATTCGAGCAGTTTCTAAATGTCTCTTCACTCGTACCCAGATTATTATTATTATTATTATTATTATTATTATTATTGTTATTGTTATTATTAATAATAACAATAATAATAATAATAATAATAATAATAATAATAATAATAATAATAAACAAGTTAACGCTTAAATTATATTACATTTTTCAAGTTAAAAATTAATTGCATGTTTGTATAAAGCAAATACATATTGTATCACAGCTACATTCTTTTTAAATCAAAGGTGACATTTTGAATGAACATAAGAACATTTTGAATGCACGCAATAAAGAGTACACGTGGGAATATTACTGTCATGGTTGTGTTCATTGAATCTAAATAAAATGCATATAGAATTGCTCTGATTTGTCATACAGATCACATGCACTTCGACATTGCCAGGGGGGTAAACTTTTTATACAAAGTGATTTTCAGCTGTTCGGACCAGGCTAGCTAAGCTCTTCAGGGATCTTGCAGCTGCTACAATCAGTATCTTCCTGTAGGAAACATTACACTGCAGTCCTGGGAGAAATTAAAAGGAGGGAGTAAAAGAGTATGGAAAAATGCAGCATTTATAAAAAAAGTGACCTATTACACAAATAAATAACAAGGGGTTAGGTGACGCAGTGGATTAAATCACCAGCACTTCATGTCTAGGACAAGGTTAACATATGACTTGGGACAACACTAAATCCAGTCAGTTTACAGCTAAGGCCAAAAGTTTAGCATCACCTAGAATTTCAGGATTGAGACATTCCGTAATTTAAAACAAAAAAATATCTGAATTTAATTTAGATATTTTATTTAACATCATGTAATCAAAGAAAATACAAAATGGTATTTCAAAAGTCTACCGGAATCCATAATAGTTGTACAATAAGAACATAAGAAAGTTTACAAACGAGAGGAGGCCATTCAGCCCATCTTGCTCGTTTGGTTGTTAGTAGCTTATTGATCCCAGAATCTCATCAAGCAGCTTCTTGAAGGATCCCAGGGTGTCGGCTTCAACAACATTACTGGGGAGTTGGTTCCAGACCCTCACAATTCTCTGTGTAAAAAAATGCCTCCTATTTTCTGTTCTGAATGCCCCTTTATCTAATCTCCATTTATGACCCCTGGTCCTTTTTTCTTTTTTCAAGTCAAAGAAGTCCCCCGGGTTGACATTGTCTATACCTTTTAGGATTTTGAATGTTTGAATCAGATCGCCGTGTAGTCTTCTTTGTTCAAGACTGAATAGATTCAGTTCTTTTAGCCTGTCTGCATACGACATGCCTTTTAAAAAGTTCAATAGTTGTACAATAGTTAGATTTCGAAATGTCTAATTTTTTATTGTCAGTTTTTCATTAAGTATATGAAAAACTACAAAGCGGTATGTAATTTTAATATGTCAACGTAACATTATTTAGCAGGTTTCATTTGACTTTATAAAGCAATATTAGTTAATTCTATAGGGTGATGCAAAACTTTTGGCCTTAGCTGTGCTATACAGTACATCGCAAAACCACCATTCACCCTTGGGCACCTACCCTCTCACACCCTAAGAGGTTGCCCCCCCCCCCCCCCCCATACTGTCACTGCTAGTTTTGTCTTTCTTGTGCAGTGCACTGTTTACTTGCACTAACATTAGCATTAGCTGTATATCATGTAATAAGATTCTGTTCCTTCAAGCCTTTAAAATAATGATATGCTTGAAATTCTATCATGAAACAACCAAGCACGTTAATGGTAAATCCTGGAAAGTAGACCTGGTATTTCATTAAATTGATTTTTTCAGGGAATTACCTGTATTGCTGCAGGCAAAATTGAAGATTGCAGATGGATGGTTCTTGAAGAGATCCTAATTGCAGGGCTTATGTTTTTTGTTTGTGTATTTAACATTTTAGAAACATTTTAATTAAATAAACTGTACCTGTTTTGCACTTCCAGTTAGCTACATAGTTCTCAGCTCTGCAGTTTTTAAAGAAACACGTTATAAAAAATAGTATTTTCATTAACAGACATCTGGTACACCGTGTTCTTAGTTTGCTTGCCATGCCTTCCAGGAAGTCTGTTACTGCTTACCTCATTGGTCATTTCACCCCAGCAGTGTCTCCTGGGTCAAAGCATGTCAGTCAACAGGGGAAACAGCTGATTGGTTATTGACAGGAACGAAGCCAGTGAAAATGTCACCATCCAGGTGAAATGACTCAGAATGTGCAAGAATGTCTAAAAGCATGGCTTGCAAAAGAGATTTCGTTAACTTCGTGCTGTACCAGATAATTATGTTTTAAAATTAAAATACATGTTTGCTACAATGTGTTTTTCAAAACTACCCATATTAAACCTATAATCAAGGAATGTGCATGGCAGAGAAAATGTATGGTACTATTTTGTTTGCTATTACTTTAACCTTTACTCCTGTTGTAAACAACTACCTGCTAGATTACAGTTTAGGATCTTATAAACTAGATTTAGTCCAAATGGCTCAAGTCATTAAGCTACTTTGCATTAACCCAGGAGAGAAGGTTCTAATAAAGTTCTCAATCCCTGTGTGTGTGGTATATGTATACAGCATGAAACCCAATATAAGTTGGGTCCCATAAGTCATGCATCATAGACATAAGAGTTAATTTAGGTTGTCTCTCTGTTTTTTTCCCCCCCAAGTGTAAAGCAAAGAGGAATGAATTTAGATAACTTTGTGTGGTGCAGATAGTCAATGGGGTATGGCTGCCCCATGCCCCATTTAACAGGGGACATCCTAATCATCATAATGTATGATACTGCTTATGATTCCTGAATTATGAGACACCCTGTACAGTACATTATATAAATGTTAAATAATGAGCAAATAAGAAGGGCATCATCATTAATATTGTGTTTGCTTTGCATTTAGGATTTGAACCTGTGGCAGACATGAAGAAACAATGGGCATAAGGTCAACATGTTGAAGCAGCAACTGTATCTATTGTTAAATTATTCTTAATGAATTAGACATACAGATGTAAGAATATGTATGTGTGTTTTTCTAATAAGCGTCAAAGTGCCAATACTGCGGTACTGGACATTCTTACTTTTGAAAATGCAAGACTTCTTGTATTCCACACCCTTATGTTCAGTTCAGTTCAGTTATCTTGTGGTTCTGGGTGAATTATTTTTTTTTGTTTGTTTGTTTATTAATTTATTTTTTATGATAAATTCATTTTCTTTTAACAGAAGAACATATTTAAACAAGACGTATTTTTTCTTGTACATTCTGTATATTATAAGGCTGAATAAACATTTAGATAAACTATACATGTCCAAGCATCTTAATTATTGTTTATTTTAAAATGTATGTACAAGGTCTTATTCATTTAGATCTTTGATTTATTGCAGAGCAGATGGTCTTAATCAACTTGGTTACTAATGATTATGGATCATACTAAATGCTTCCTTTTTTTTACCAGTACAATACTGTATCATAAATGTCATACATGGAAATGATCCATGTTTTGTAATTTTACAAGCTGGTATCAGCAAAGTGTAAAAGCCTTACATCTCAGAAACCATTTAAGGTAATGACTAGTTGGCAGTGTTACATATACCCTGCATGTTTAATTTGTTAGTGACCTCGGCATTACAGGTCCTGTGACTTTTTTTGTTTGTCTTTTTATTTTGGATCTTTGTGTATTCTTTGAAATATGTGAATGTTTTGTTGCTCTGACCTGTCCTGTGATCTATCCAAGATGCTCCTAGAAACTAGATAATTCATCTATCTTCTTAAGTGTGTGTGTGTATGTGTGTGTGTATATATATATATATATATACAGTGCTGCCCTTTATACTGCGGAACAGGTTATAAGGCGGTACGGTCATGGCTTTCATTTGCCCCATAATGCCATTACACTAACACTAATATTCTCGTTATAAGGCGGAACACAAACAGCACAGTCTCTTAACTATGGCTCCCGACTACAGCGTTATAAAGGGGGAGCACTGTATATCTATCATATCATATATAACGAAACCTTAGATTTGTATCCAAGTGTTTCATTGGTCAAAAGGCGGCCACATGGCCATCTATAAAAATCAATATTGCCTGAAAAAGCGGTCTATATTGCATGTATTGGGCAATATTGAACGTGATGACATCATCACACTGTCTCCTAAACAAATCCCCAGAACGTTCTCGGCAGGCTCCCTCACACAAAGAAAACACCTGATGTACTCTCCTGCTTCATCTGTGCAGTCATGATGCATGTGCTTCAACATATGAAATGAACAGAATAAGGAAGAAAAGCAATAGGCAAGTGTATGTTAATAAACTATTATAATAAAGTAACAGACAAACTAACATTAATAAACTAACTAGCAAACTAAATTAACACAGCACCCCTACACACGTTAAATGCAGCAGCAGCTCTAGATCATTTATGAATACCTGTACAGGAGCAATATTCAAGACATGCGCAACATTATTTAACAGAATGGTGAAGCAACTCACCAGAACAGAAAACACCAAATTGCTCGGTGACTTGTGTTTTATTCAGGTATTTTCCAACTTTATGTAGCAAGAGAAACGGCGGCGCATTTTACCGTTTGTTAACATGCCATTTTGTAGTGATGAGGTGCACTTGTGGAAATCGGAATACAAAACGAGGCAGTGATATGATAACACTTTACAAAACAAAACGTCTCGTTGGCCAAACCAAACAGACAAAACACAAAACAAAGTGAACACTAAATCAAACAAGTATCGTGCTGTTTATTTACTTATGCTGTAGCAGCGATATTTAAACAAAATAGTCGTATTTGCTATCCAACCTTGCCTCACTTATTTTCTTGACTGATTCATATATTAACTATGTACTGCAGACTCACCAATTGTGGAAAATGAAATGCCCCTAAGGAAGTGTGTTACCTCAAGGGTGCTGCGGCTTTGGGCTTTATAGCCCCCTGTTGGTAACAATAGTCTTCCCTTGGATCAATAATTTTCCACTATAGCCCTCCTCTCCAGTCCATATTTTCTCTCTCTCTCTCTCTTGTGGATGAGGAAAAAAAGTTACCAGAAATGGATGTCTACAATTATTTATTTCAGCAATTTTTTTGCAAAACTCAAAACATAAGTATTCATACCCTTTGATGCTATGATAGTATTGTCTACAAGGTGCTAGAAATTTCAATATAATAATGCAGAACCTAATTCTAGAAAATGCTGAATTGTAGGTGAACATTCTTAGAGAATAAAAGGGTTAGGCATAGGATGATTGCTGTCATTACCAATAAGTCAATATGGGAAAACGTAAAGAACTATCTGAAGGCAGAACGTTATTTATTGTCATAAACCTGGGGAAGGATACAAGAAGATTTCCAAGCATTTGAGTATCCCAATTTCAACTATTGTTTCTATTATCAAGAAGTACAAGACTCATGGTACTGTCACAATGATCCCTCGGTCTGGAAGAAAGAAGGTTCTTTCACCAAGAAGAAGTAGAAGAATTGTGAGGAAGGTTAATAACAATCCGAGATTGACTGTCAAACATATTCAAAGTAAATTGGCTGCAGGTGGGACTGGGGTTTCCATTTCAACCATAGGATGGTAATATCCTTCTATGAGATGAGTTCATCTCCTTAGTAGAACCCTACATTGTTGCTGAGGAGTTATCTCGACAACCCCAGGTATCAACTCCAAAATGTATTTTGTCGACGGCCCCCACTGGGATTCAACGCAGCCCCGCCAAGAGGCTACCATTTCTGTGGCAGTATTGTTGTACCGGGGTTAACTGGAGGGAACTTGCCCTATACCACTGAGATAGTGGTTAATAGAAAGACTGTAAATGCTTTAATTGACATGGGTAGTTCAATCACATTGGTGGACAATGATGGATAGTCCAAACTAGATATAAGTATGGCTACGGGGATCACATGCATACAATGCACAAGGTGATATTGGGGAGAGATTTCCCAAGTTTACAATATCTAGTGCGGGTTAACACGAAGTTGGAGGTACCCGAAACCTGTCTAGGAGAAGAAAGCAAAACCCAGGAGAACTTACTGAGCCTGTTTCCGTTTACTGACAATGAATTGTTTGATAGTACAAATCGCTCAGAATGTAAAACACGCAGTCAAAGACGACTCGAAAAACAGCAGGGATCCCAGGGAAACAAGGTTTTCACCGGGGAAGCAGGAAAACGTGGTTATAAGGGGATTAGCACCCAATGTAGACGCAATAATGGAAGATACAGGGGAAATTATAATTCGTGAAGATGGAGGTGATCGGTGATAGTGAGACTTGGAGTGAACAGTTTCAACCCTCGGCAGGGCAGTTTCGGGAGGGAACAAACGGTGGACCCCACTCTAGTGAATATCTGAGAAAGGGTAGTCTTGGTTTATGGTGTAGTCGTGGAAGGAGGAGTAGTTAACTCCCTTGAACATTTTATCATTAAAAATGATCTTCTGTATCAAATAGCATTGTTAAACGTAGCCCCTGTAGAACAACTGTTGGTGCCTTCATGCTTCCAAAAGATCGCGTTGAACTTGGCACACAACCACCTTTTTGGCGGTCATTTAGGAACCAAGAAAACGTTACAGCTAATATTACAGAGGTTCTATTGGTTGGGGATTAACAAGGCAGTAGAGGTTTTGTAAATCATGCCCCAAGTGTCAGCGTCCCAGTCCTCGACCTCACTTGAGGGCCCCTCTCCAGTCCATGCCCATCATCGACGTTCTGTTTGAACGTATTGCCATAGATTTAGTGGGACCCTTAAATAGGTCGGCACGCAGACACGAATATGTATTGGTAATTTTGAATTACGCTACCCAATACCCCGAGGCTATCCCGTTAAGGAATATAGCATCCAAAACTATAGCTAAAGAATTGGTCCAAATGTTTGCAAGAGTGGGAATTCCCAAGGAGAACTTGACAGATCAAGGGACACCCTTTGTTAATAGATTAATGAAGGAGTTGTGTGCTTCCGAACTTCAGTCTGTCACCCTCAGACGGATTGTTTGGTCAAACGTTTTAATAAGACGCTAAAGTCTATGTTGATTAAAGTGATTGCCAGAGATGGTAAAGATTGGGGTTAGCTGTTGCCTTACCTAATGTTTGCTTTGCAGGAAGTTCCTCAGTCATCCACGGGGTTCTCACTCTTTGAGCTTTTATATGGGAGGCAGCCGTGGGGAATTTTAGATATTGCCCGAGAAATCTGGGAGGAACAGACCCCTACTGGTAGGAATGTGGTAGACCATGTAATTAAAATGCAAGAATGCATACATAAGGTAACCCCTATTGTGCAAACCCATTTGAGAGATGCTCAGGGAAGACAGGCCCATTATTATAATAAAACTGCTAAAACCCAAGAATTTCATCCCAGAGATAGTGATGGTGTTGGTTCCTACCCCAGAAAGCAAAATATTCACCCATTGGCAAGGACCCTACGAGGTTATTGAAGCTGTCGGGCCAGTTAATTACAAATTTCTTCAGCTGGGTAAGCGAAAGCCCGAAGAGATCTATCACATTAACCTGCTTAAGCCATGGGTAGACTGGGAATCACTGGTGGGAGTGGTAACAGAAGGGAAGTCCGGGAAGGGGAATCTCGGACCTGACCTGTCCAAGGAACAGGTACAGGAAGTGGAGGAGTTTTCTGACCTACCAGGCCACATGAGTGTGACAGAGCACGATATTGTTCCACCCCCGGGAGTGGCCCTATCGTCTACCTGAAGCAAAGAGGATAGATGTAATTAAAGAAGTAGAGAGCATGTTAAGAGTCGACATCATTGAAGAGTCCAATAGTCCATGGAATAGCTCAATCGTGATGGTCGCTAAGCCCAGTGCCTCGTAGCGATTCTGTAACAATTTCAGACAACTGAATAATGTCTCAAAGTTCAACGCTTACCCAGTGCCCCAGGTAGACGAACTGATTGAGCGGCTGGGAAAAGCACATTATTTAACAACACTTGACCTTACTAAGGGGTACTGGCAAATACCCTTAATGCCAGAGAGAAAAAAAGCCTTCTCTACTCCGTGTGGACTCTTCAAATACAAGATAATGCCTTTTGGCCTTCACAACGCCTTATGGATAGAGTATTAAAAACCCATATGGAGTACGCGTCTGCATATATAGATGACATTGTAGTCTTCTTGGAAACATGGGAAGATCACCTACCCAAAGTGGAGGCAGTGTTAAAAAGTCTTAAGAAGGCAGGTCTTACTGCAAACCCAGAAAAATGTTTTATAGGACTCAAAGAAGTACTTAGGGTACACAGTGGGGGGGTGGACAGACAGATGCATCTGAGATAGGCCTGGGAGCAGTACTGTCTCAGATAAAAAACGGTGTTGAACACCCAGTAATGTACCTGAGTCAAAAGCTGTTTCCCAGGGAAACCCGCTATGCGATGGTGGAAAAAGAGTGTCTGGCTGTTAAATGGACCATAGAGTCATTAAAGTACTACCTGTTCGGAAGAGAGTTTTTACTCTTAAAATGGATGAAGGAAAATAAGGAGTGGAATGTCAGGGTGACTAGATGGTTTTTGACTTTACAACCATATAAATTGAACACCGCAGCAGAATACAGAATGCTAACGCTGATGGGCTTTCGAGGGTACATACCAAGGGAGGACAAGGTCGCTCAACCAGTTGGAGCTGAGGGAAAGGGTATGTGGCAAAAGAGGGTTTGCTGGTATGCAACAGGAAGTAAAGTTTGCTAGTAATGCTACATATAATTTAAATGGCAAACCAACGAGGTTGCCACAAAAGTCCTATTATGACCGAACGGTAGTAGCGAGTTTGGTAAAATGGCCGATAAAGCCAAATAGACAACTTCACTACCCAGAAATACGTGCAACGTCAGTCAAAGTGAACGCTGGGAACGAAAAACCAATATAGGCTGATGTCATGAGTATGGAAGGGGGGGGTTGTTGGTGTCAACACACAGTACGTGTGGGAAAAGAGGTGAAGCCAAACAAGCTGAATTCAGTGAAAGGAGGAGAGTGCTGTGTTGAACTAAGACTACCAAAGGTACAGAAAACAAAAAGCTACTTTCTTTATGGTGTAAAATATAAAGGAAGTGTTCACCGCTGTGTGAAACCCTTGTACTCTGTTGAGTTGTATTTAAACTAGTTAAATAGTGTTCGGTAAATGACGTAAACACTTGATTATTATTATTTCTTAGCAGACGCCCTTATCCAGGGCGACTTACAAGTGTTACAAGATATCACATTATTTTTACATACAATTACATTATTTTTTACACATTATTTTTTACATACAATTACCCATATATAAGTTGGGTTTTTACTTGAGCAATCTAGGTAAAGTACCTTGCTCAAGGGTACAGCAGCAGTGTCCCCCACCTGGGATTGAACCCACGACCCTCCGGTCAAGAGTTCAGAGCCCTAACAACTACTCCACACTGCTGCTCTATGTATTTATAAATGAATTGTTTAAGGTCGGGTAATGTTTGTTTTGGTAACGGGTAAATGGCTTAGCCACCCCGTGTGATAGACAGGACTGTGTTTAAAAATAAACTGGACCGAAATAAGAGTCAGGTTAAGTAACGTGCCAGTTACACGTCTTGCAAGGAGAATACCTGGCAATTATACTTCATGTGTGTGTAGAGTAGGAGGTTATTGTGAAGAGGGAACTTTTGAAGAAACCCCATTAAAACACACAGAGACAGTCTTGTTGAAATCCTTCCTTTATTGTTTGGAAACACATTGTTTATGAACTGTGAGCTAACAACCAGGAACAGTGCCACCTGCTGGTCCTGTTGGGGAATACAATAGGAATCAATTATGTTTTGTACTGGTTTTTGGATTATGAAAAAGAAAGACTGATTGGAAAACCTGTTGCTTACCTTGGAAGCCGATTCTTGGAGATAGTGGTTCGAACTGTGCAACTACCTTAAAGTGAACTGGACAAGACAATTATTGTGGTTGTTGTCCTTATTAAGTACGGTCTGTTGAAAACATTAAAAACCTGTTGCACTTGAACCCTGGTGTCTTGACCAATCATATACATTGCATCTCCACACACACCTGGGATACCTATAACTCAGTGAACTATTCGTTCACAATATATATATATATATATATATATATATATATATATATATATATAAAATCATAATAGTACGAAAGGTATAGTTTTAAAAGAATGCTGTTCAAATAACTTTTGATTTTATTTTGACGTAGCTGTGGAGATATCCTTCTGATAAATAGCTTGCTTCATTTTTAGTGAATGTCGTAACATTTCACTTTCCTTTAGATGTTGTCTTTGTAACATGCATTAAGACATATAGAATAATGCATGTGGTAGTGTGTGACGGGAATTTAATTCCCACCCAAGGGGTTTATCCAAGCAACCCATCCCAAGGGTGGGTATTACATTCTCATTTATCAAACACTACCCCATGCAGTATTGTTTATAATCTATTGTGAGATTAGTTCTAAAGATCTGTGTTGCTTGTTGTGGGGGGCTTACTCTACTTAGTCTATGTCAATGAGTTAATATTAGCTCGCACTATGGTCGCACTTTTTATTTTTTATTTTTTATTTTTTTTAATTTAGTCGTCGCCAATTTTTTTACCCCGGTTTTCACCCCAATTTGGCATGCCCAATTATTATCTGTATCCACGGCTTACAGCTCGCAACCCCCCCGCCGACTCGGGAAACGGAGGCTGGAACACACGTCCTCCGAAAACGTGCTCCTGCCAAGCCGTCATTTTTCACACTGCAGATCCACAGCAATGCCACCAGACCTATAGTGCCGGAGGACAACACAGATCTGGTGGCTCCGCTGCAGAGCCACAGGCGCCCTATCGGTGTGGTCACGCTCTTGCTGCTGTTAATGAGCGTAATAATTACAGGAAACACTCGCTCATTAACACCAGCAACACAACTGGACGAGCCATTGAAAAAATTGCTTACCAGTTATTATTAATCCAGAAAGATCTAGATTAGCAGAGGTTTTCATGTAAGTTTATCGCCAACTCTGTTTTGTAGTACATGCACACCTCTTCAAGTAAAACAGTAAAGGATAGAACCAGAAAAATAGTTTTCAATATTGAAGGAAACACAGCACAATGGATTGATGCAGTATTAAGGCATCTTATTTATAAAAGCACGGTAGTCATTCTAACATCTCAAGAGACATAATACCAGAAAAAGAAACACTACTCCCTTTTATGAGCATCCTACATACGTGGTGAATGGGGAACAGGAGGAGGAAATCAAATTATTTGCAGGGTTAATAGAATTTTATTATATAGATGGTTGGTGTGCCTCTTTATTATTTATTTACTGGAGAACTAGCTCACAGTGAGGTGAAGCCTTATCATAGTACTGAGACAGTACTAATCCGAGTAGTGAATGATGTTCTGCTGTCCTGACTTGGGCTCAACTTCGGTTCTTGTTTTACTTGATTTAAGTGCAGCTTTTGACACCATTGATCACTCTCTTTTAAATTGATCGTCTTGAACATTTGGTGGGACTGTCAGGTACTGTCTTGTCTTGGTTCCAGTCCTATCTCTCAAACAGATTTCAGTTTATAAAAATTGAAGAGGAGACCTCCTTTTTATCAGAAGTTACTTGTGGGGTCCCTCAGGGTTCAATTCTTGGCCAGAAGTGATGATACTGGGGCCTCAGAGAAAACATGAAGATGCACATTTGATTGATGTTTTATCTGATGGACTCTGTACAGATTTTAGGGCAGAAGTAAAAAACCTATTTGATGCAGAACTTTCTTTCGAAGCACACATTAAAAATGTCACAAAAATTTCCTTTTTTCATTTCAGGAAATATTGCAAGACTGAGTGGTATTCTTTCCATGCAGGATGCAGAGATTAATGCATGCTTTTGTATCCTCTAGGATTGATTATTGCAATGTTTTTTTCATTGGGACTAACCACAACATTATTTCTCACCTTCAACTTGTACAAAATGCTGCAGCTAGAACTTTAACTCGGGGCAAGAGGCGAGAGCACATCACCCCGGTGCTGGCATCCTTGCATTGGCTACCGGTTAGTTTTAGAATAGATTTTAAGGTGTTGCTGCTAACTTATAAGGCTGTAAATGGTCTTGCACCTCCACACCTTAAAGATCTTTTGGGACCCTATGTCCCCAATTGCCCGCTCCGATCACTGGATGCTGGCCTACTGTCTGTACCTATTATTTAGAAAAAAACCTCAGGTAGTAGATCTTTTAGTTATATGGCACCTAAATTATGGAACAACTTAGAGAAGTAAATTATGGAACAACTTAGAGAGCCCATCACAATTAGAGAAGCCCCTTCAGTCAATGTCTTCAAGTCTAGACTAAAAAAAACATTTCTATAGCCTGCCAGATGAGCTGATATCCTCTTATTATCCCCCATATTATTCCCACTGTTTTTTATTTATTTATTTATTTATTTATTTTTTTTTTTAAATCTAAATTAAAATCATATTTTTATAATACAGCTTATATATTCTGTTTTTTTATTCTGTTCTTTTTTAAGTGTTTACTGTTGTTGGGTAATATGTATTGTTTTTGCCTTTGTAAAGCGCTTTGTGGCGACCTGTTGCAAAAGGCGCTATATAAAAAAATAAAATTGAATTGAACCAGATACATAGATACATAGTGTATTATTAATAACCAGGTGTACAGGCAATCAGCAGGACGCCCACTGACATTCAGCTCCTGAGCTGTTGTGGGATTGCTGTGGTGATTTAATATAACAGGCCATTCTAAATTGAGAGAAATACAGGGGGGGAAATAACTGGGCAAGAATAATATAGCAGTATATCTGATCTTATTGTGATGTCATTTCCATCTGATACAACCATCAGTAACAAGGTTTACTGTATATTATATCACCATATACAGAATGGCTGTTATTTTGGGAGAATTTAGTTACGGTACCTGGCACCTTCAAAAGTATTTTCTTGTAATATTTGTTTCTAGGGCTTCATCTGTGTACTGTTCCATAAACTTCTTAAGAAGGAACTTGATCTATTGGAAAATGTATGAAACTTTTTAATACAGAGTTTCAAATTTGGACTGCTGCTGAATGCCCCCCCCCCCCCCCCCCCCCCCGCAAAGATAACTTCTTGAGAGCGGTTTTGAGATCATGGGCTAGAGGGTTAAAAGCTGGATCGGCCGGCCGAATGTCAACGTACTGATTGGTTTAACAGCCGTTCTTTCTAACAGGACTGCTCATATGTTTTACGGGGTTTTGGAGAGCTACTGCAAATAGACTCCAGTTCAATCCAGACACTATGTCTGACTTTTCTTCATGTTTTATTATATCAACTTGACTTCTTCCTGACCTGCCAAACAAGTATTCTTCTATTTTTGGCCCTCAGTTCCAATTTAATGCTTTTAAAAAGCTGATTTAAGTAGTTAGCTACCACTGTTAGAAATACCCAGCAATGACTAGCATGGGTTTTAGGTTGTCTGAAGGCTCTGAAGATACAACACTATGGAGCAGCCCTCTCCTCTATGTTGGTCCTCTCCTATTAGAGGCCTCAAAGCTGTCACATTCCAGTTAGAACACTGAACACAAATGTGGTTCCTCCTGCTTTACTGTAACTATTGGATTATGTAAATAATGTAAATAGATGCAACGGTTCAGACAGGCATCTCTCCAGATACACCTGCAAATGTTAGAACTTCTCATAGGCAGGGAAATCATAACAACCATCAACAAAAGCCTTAAGCAGAGACGACCAGGTAAATTTGAGGTAGCACCGAGTGCCTTTAACTGGGACTATGAACGTCAAAATAAAGCAAGTACAGTAAAAGGGCTGTGATGCATGCTAATGTCAAATGCCTGTAATACAGTAGTCCTGACTAAAAGTGATACCAAAATGGAAGAGAGAAATTTAACCTACAGAGATAGGAAACATGTTTTCGGACAAGGCAAAGACGGGGCAAGGTTGATTGTAATATTGTTCATTAATGAGAGTTACATTTACAATAAATGTTCTTGTCACAAACATGGTTTGGAAACAAGGTCCAGACACTTGTAGCATACTTGGGGCAGCAGTGTGGAGTAGTGGTTAGGGCTCTGGACTCTTGACCGGAGGGTCATGGGTTCAATCCCCGGTGGGGACACTGCTGCTGTACCCTTGAGCAAGGTACTTTACCTAGATTGCTCCAGTAAAAACCCAACTGTATAAATGGGTAATTGTATGTAAAAATAATGTGATATCTTGTAAGTCGCCCTGGATAAGGGCGTCTGCTAAGAAATAAATTATTATTATTATTATTATAGCAGAGACTTAATACTCTGTCTAAAAATACATACACTGTACAATGTAATAGAAATGAAAAGTGAAAAGGAGCAGTGTGTGTGTGCATATATATACACTATAATGTTGGGCAGCTGGCTCTTTGAGCTAATATATATATATATATATATATATATATATATATATATATACAGTATATACAGTCAGCACTCGGATATCCGTTACCCAGATACACGTCAGTTACATTTTACCGGCCTGTATTCAGAATAAATTTAATCACCATTACATATACGTAACAAATTAATGCACTTACCCATCACATGCAATTTCAGACTCCATCACCAGTTTTCTGATACAAAGATCATCTCTTCAATGTTACAATGAATTTAATGATCCATCACAGCCCACGTTTTGGTTTTTTGTCTGTCTGTCGGTGCTGTGCATTTAACAGCACTTCCTCCAGTTATCACCTGACCAAAATGCAGCCAAAACAAAGCAAACAAGACAAGCTACGGTAATGTAAAAATTAATCACAAAACAGTTTTAGATACTGTGATGCATTTAAAAAAAAAAAATCTGTGATCTTTAGTAGCATTTTATTTTGCAAGGAAACTATTTTTTTGCTAAATTTCATTACCTTTTATGTTGTATGCAGTTCTGTGCATGGGTAACATTTTGATTTCATTTTGCTGTTGGGTCATTAATGGGGAATTTAACATAATGCTAAAATACGTACCAGATTTAAAAAATATGCACTGTATTACAGTCCACGTGTTGTCTCTTTTGGCAAGTGATGTTTTCAGAATCATATCGTTCTGAATTAAAATAATAATGTTGAAAATATAGTACTGTACCAACAAAACCAACTACAGTACATCTAAATGGAAGCCTACTTATTTTAAAACATAGTCCTTTCAGCTATGTATTTTTGACATTGTATCTTTTTTGTGTTCCCTGAAAAAACAGACAAGTGTTTGTCTTTTACTGCTGTGTTATTCCCCCAACTCATGCGCTAACAAATTTCAATGAAAGAATCACTGAAATACCCCTCTGGATGAAAAACGAAACTAACAGGAGGACGGTCTTCAAATAGTTAAACATTCGAGACAGACTGCTGTAAATATCCTACCTTGACCCTGCTGAATCAAATCTTCCACAAACGATCTACCATTTTTTATAGCTTCCCCACATTGTCTAGATGAAGACATTTCTGAGTCAACATAAACTCCTAGGTCTTTTTCATAGTTCCCTTCTTCAATTTCAGTATCTCCCATATGATATTTATAATGCACATTTTTATTGCCTGCATGCAATACTTTACACTTTTCTCTATTAAATTTCATTTGCCATGTGTCTGCCCAGTTCTGAATGCTGTCTAGATCATTTTGAATGACCTTTGCTGCTCCCCTCTCAAGGGGAGTTCCCAGAGCCTCAGAGTGGAGGCTTCACCCCAAGGTGGCGAGCCTAATTTGGGACAGATTTCGGAGAGCAGAGAGAGAGAGCTCTTTGCCTCCCAGGAATCGACCCACTGTCCTGTTTGGTTAACCATAATGAGGTGGGGACCTGCTGGCAGTAGATGCCATGGCACACCAGTGGCTGAGGCACCTGTTACATGCCTTCCCACTGCTCGCCCTGCTCCCGCTGTGTCTGGAGAAAATCAGGCAGGACTGGGTCAAGGTGTAGCCCCTTATTGGTCCAGGAAACTCTGGTTTTCAGCCCTGATGCAGCTCCTGAGCGGCCATCTGTGGAGACTGCCCAAGCGCCGCGACAACCCCTGTTGAATTCACATGGATTATTAGTCAAAGTCTGTATGCGTAACATTGGAGCTTCTTAGTGCTAGAAGCTATTGTTGTATGGAAATTCTGTGTATTATGTTTTTTGGATTACTACCGAAACCCTTTCCCAGCTAGTAGGCTGGGGTTTATGACTGCAATTTTCAAGCCTGTTTCTTTTATTGTGTTTGTGTAACATGCATACTGTACATACGGATGGACATAAGTAAGTCCACATATGGTGTGCTGGCACTAAGGCTGGGGTGATGCCTCATTAAAAGTCATCATTGTCCACAGCAGTTTAGTAACAACAGTGTTGTCCATGGCATATTTTAATTGTGTTAAGGAACATGGTAGTGTCCACATGTTTTAATTTAAGCGATGACTGGCCCTTGATTACAATCTGCCCAGCATTACTGAATACCTGCTCACTTGGGACTGACGTTGCCGGGATGTTTAATACTTCTAACCAAAGATACAACTTTTGGAACGATCTTGGTTGTTGTTTTTCATAATTTTTACTCGGGTGGGGTGGGGGGGAGGATAGGCTAGCTCAAATGAATAAATTTAGTTTGAAGGTCTGCCATCTCCAGAGGTCGCATTTACACAGAAGTCTGCATCATATACGCAGGACATTTCAATAAAATGCAAACCAGTAACAGCAGTGTGTTTCTAAAACGCAGATGTAACACGCAACAGATCCCCTTTTCATCCCTATCCAATAATTTTGTTTATATTACAAAGTCATTTTATGCAATGCAGCATGTAAAAATGTTTCCACTGCTCCCTGCATTCTCTTTGAGGGGGAAAAAATACGTGGAGTTCTCCGTATCCCATATAGCACTGCACACGTCCCTGGTATAATACACTAAACAAGACACACACAAACACAACACGGTCACAAGTCCAGAGTGAGTGCTCTTAGTGAAGGTGGTGATTTACAGGTTTATTTGTGTACAATGGTGAAGTGTAGTCCGGGTTTATTTACTGGCAGTTTAGCTACAGCTCCCGGAGTTTAGCCTTCTATAATAACAAATAACAGTTTAAATAGGCAAAAACAACACACAAAACTCACAGGTTCTTTATAACACAGTTTGTCCTTATAGGTCTTTCCGTAACCATACCCAGGGACCAGATTGCTCGGCCACATCCCCTGATATACCTTCAGCCACAGGGTGCTAAAAGGAAAATGTAAAGAACTTTTAAACAGCAAAACTGTAAATAGTTATGATGCTGACAGCTACCCGCAGAGACATTGGTACCTGTTCTACAACACTGATTTTTACGTTGTGAATGGGGGATTTTCGAAAGAAAAATGTTTCATAGTAAGCTTGTCTTTGTCTATTCCTGTTACCATTATTCATACTGTGTACTGTTTTGTATGTTAACTTCATTAATATGAAATAGTTAAACTGGAAAATAATATAACTATGTTGATGCAATATGTATGTTATGGTTGAAAATGCACATTTTTAGATGGTATGCTTTTTACAAATACACATTTTTAAAGGCTAGCGTGACTCTGCATCTCATTAAATCAGTTGTGTTACCGGAGTATCCCAAACATTACTTTCTTTACTTTTCTTTCTTGCCGTCTTACTTTAGAAAATAATTGCCAAACATCAGAAGGCATTGTAGCTCGGTCGATACAGTATTTGTAATTCTAGCACAGCGCTCTTAACTTGCTGTGCTACTTTGAAGACTCCTGCACAGATCCAATCCCATCAGTAAACGCTCACAAGGAGCAGAGCAGGGTGTTATGTCTGTGTTTAGATGTTTAGTGCTGACTGCATTCTCGCCAGCCACTGTTTAATTTGTTTTGGTTTCACAGCAGTTGCGGTTGAACTACAGCTTTACGGCTGTCGTACAGCACAGCATGTTTAAACACTGAGCCTAACTGGTTGGTTGAATGTAGAGGAGTCAGTGCGAGTGTAATAAGTACATGGTTGTTGAAAGAAGCATCGTCTGTGTGTGTGTTTATGTACATAACATTTGGTGACAATGATGGCATATTTTTCACTTACCCCACCTCCTCCGTTTCTAGCGCTGCCTGGAGACACACCAGTTCCGTGGAATCGTTGGATTATATCTTTTGAGACTTACCTAATTGCCATGGGCCTTTACACCATACCATTGGGTGCGGAATGAGCTGTCCTGCTGGGGTGATGTCTGCGTGGCAAGGGGCCACAGAACTGTAATACCCACTGAGTTACAGGCTCGGGTGCTACAGATGGCACAGACTGCACAGCATGCCTTATCAGTGGGAAGTCCGGACAGCCACCTACAGCCCCGTTCCAGCCAGTACCCTGACCGCAGCCACCTTGGGAACACTTGCAGCGAGATGTTTGTGGGGAACTTCACAGCATGCCCTCTCACTAAGTTGTGCTGAAGACTTTGTTGTCCTTCATTGTTTTTGTGTGTGTGTGTGTGTGTGTTTAACAGGGTGCATTCAGATTTTGCAAGCACCACACAGTGTAGATTTAGTATGTTCACACTTACTTACTTCTTCCTGGTGCCATATCACTTTCTTTCTGTTTCTGCTAGACAACAAGTAGTGTGGTGCAGAAGAAGCAATTCGTGTTTTCTGTTGAGCAGAACTTTAAAAATCTGCATGTAAAAAAACAAAAGTAAAGACTAAAAAGATCTTCATGTCAAAGATCAGTTTAAAGCATCACTCCGCTAAGCCAAGCTCATTTAAATAGTAACTCTATCACCAAAACTACAGCCCTACAATACATTATAAACAGAGTCTTGGATAGAAAGGAAATGTTTGGGGGGAAAAAAGATCTGCTGTGTTGAAAGAGTTCAAATAAAAATAATGTTTTATCATAAATGTTGTACAGTGGCTCTCAAAAGTATTCACCCCCCTTGGACTTTTCCACATTTTATTGTGTTACAACATGGAATCAAAATGGATTTAATTAGGAGTTTTTGCCACTGATCAACACAAAAAAAGTCCATAATGTAAAAGTGAAATATAAAATCTACAAATTCTTCTAAATTAATTACAAATACAAAACAGAAAATAATTGATTGCATAAGTATTCACCCCCTTGAGTCAATTATTATTATTATTATTATTATTTATTTCTTAGCAGACGCCCTTATCCAGGGCGACTTACAACTGTTACAAGATATCACATTATTTGTACATACAATTACATTATTTTTTTACACTATTTTACATTCAATTACCCATTTATACAGTTGGGTTTTTACTGGAGCAATCTAGGTAAAGTACCTTGCTCAAGGGTACAGCAGCAGTGTCCCCTACCTGGGATTGAACCCACGACCCTCCGGTCAAGAGTCTAGACCCCTAACCACAATATTTTAAGGTATTCCAGATATTGGCTAAATAGTACTGTAGCTGGAAATAATTTCTACAGAACATACACATTTATTTACAGTTGCAGTCTTTTGTTTTTCTGAATTTGATCTGAATGACATTTATTTTTAATGCTTCTTAAAATTGAGTCTAAATGTCATTTAGTTTGTTCAATAAGGTTAAAATGTAACCACTTGCTATTCAGAAAACAGGGCTACTAAGAAATAAAATAAATGCATAAATAAAATTATAATAAATGTCAACATTACAAACAACTTGTTTCATTCAGAAACAAAATCTGAATATTAGTCGTGTATAGTATGGTATAGTGGCATCTAATGTTATTGAGCCAAGTTTCTTTAAGTTTCTATATTATACAGTGTAATAGTGTAATAAAAAACACACAAGTAGTAACACCTAAATTTATACAACTCAGGGACTGAGAGTAGTGTTTAGTTATTTTAAGGGAGCATTAAGTATCTGATTGCGGTTGAAAACTAAGCGCTTAGGAGGACTCACTCGTCACTATATAATCTTGTTGACACGAGTATGGTCAGGAAATAAGAGCCTGTAAACATGTGTATCAGCCCAGAGTATCAGGCTGCAAACACAAGAAACCATTGTAGCCTGACGCAAGATACCTAGTTCTCTTCACTTCCCCTGGGACTGTGGCTCGGGCACAGCAGAGGTTCAGTCCTGAAAGCAAACTGCCAGGCCAGCTTGATCAAACCAACCTAGTAGTTCCATAATACAGTAGTCTCCCTGTAGAGGAACACCTCCTAAGAAAACAGTTCATCTGACCCTTGTGGTGAAACTGTTTGACTGTGTTGTTTTGCTTTAGTTTCATTAACGTTAGTTTGTCTGTTACTTTACTATTATAGTTTATTAACATACACTTGCCTATTGTTTTGCTTTTACTTATTCAGTTCATTTCGTGAGTTGATGCACGTGCGTCACGACAAGTAATGCATATGTATTTATTTATTGATTGATTCATATTGTGTCTGGTGGCTAACTCCGTCTTAGAGAACACTTTGCTTGCTTCCCGAGGGGTATTCTGTTAGACAGAGAGTACTGCATTGAGAAGGTGCAGCATCATATTCTAATTAAAGATGATTATTGCATTGAACTACAACACTCTGCAGTTCCACTTAGTATAACCTTTGGCAGCCTGAAAAGTAGAATCAGATGTCTTGACAGATCTGGAGTTGTGCTAAGATACAACTCTGTGAAAGCCTGCCAAATATATAATATTACATGTGTGTTTCCAATAACACTGCAGTGTCTAGGGGACTGAGGCAGACTTGCTAACGAAGGAACTGAGCAGTGCGAGTGATACTCAAATAGAGGTGACCAAGGATGTTGTGTACTTACGAAAGGATCTCTGCTACATGCACCTCCTGTGCAGTCAATTGCAGTAAATTTGGCACATCATTATTATTATTATTATTATTTATTTCTTAGCTGACGCCCTTATCCAGGGCGACTTACAATTGTTACAAGATATCACATTATTTTTACATACAATTACCCATTTATAAAGTTGGGTTTTTACTGGAGCAATCTAGGTAAAGTACCTTGCTCAAGGGTACAGCAGCAGTGTCCCCACCGGGGATTGAACCCACGACCCTCTGGTCAAGAGTCCAGAGCCCTGACCGCTACTCCACACTGCTGCCCTAAATCACATCATCAGTTGATTTATGATTTAGGTTTTTGGATGGCAATGTACATTTGTCACTTTATCTTTAGTTCTTCCCTTAGGTTTATGTAATGACACCTATTACAAAGCCAGGTGAGCCTGCAATTATGTGTCTATTTTAACATCACACACCATCAGCCAATCAGATTTTATCAGACATTATTCCAGTATTCATGCCAGCCAAGTTTAGAATCTTGGCATACTCATTCATTATAGCATTTCCATAAGATTAAAATTATACACAAAAAAAAAACTTTATCAACTTTCTGTCTTTCTGACTGATAAACACCTGCTCTGTACTTACTCTGCTTCTCTGCTTTAAGACGAACGCATATATTACAAAATAACAGACAGCAAACTATCTGTCACTTTTATAGGCATGTGAAACCCTAATAAGACCAAAAGAAAGCACCACAGGCTATGAATACAATTAAACCAAAACAAAGAAATCACACAAAAGTCTAACTGACTAATTTTCTCATATTTCAGCTTTCTGTAAAGACATGTTAAAAAATGTTTTACATTTTGCATACAATGTCAATCTCAGATTAGAAATGTAAACTATACAGCAACGTTTAAATGAATGATATGTCTGAAGCAACTATAATATGCTTCTTTACTTAGACAACCAAATCGCTTTTTTTTAGTTCTGGATTCACATGTGTGATTGGAATTTAAAACAATTCAATTGTCCATATTTTGTTAACCCATGTTTGTAACATAAATGTAAATCAAATAATTTTGTGTACTGTTTTACAGAGTTTTTCAAAGATTTAGATTTTCTGTCCCCTTTTTCTATTATTGGTTCTTGAAAATAGCAAACTGGCACTGTGAGTTAAAATGACCGTCACGGAAAGACTTCAAATCAGTATTGTTTGTGCTGGAAGATAAGCAACATGAGGGCAATGTTTAGATAAACTCAATGGAAATATGAAATGCAATGCAAAGCAAAATTAATTATTTTGCTAAATCTGGACCTACTTGATGCTATTATTATTTATTTCTTAATAGACACCCTTATCCAGGGCAACTTACAATTGTTACAAGATATCACATTATTTTTACATACAATTACATTATTTTTACATACAATTACCCATTTATACAGTTGGGTTTTTACTAGAGCAATCTAGGTAAAGTACCTTGCTCAAGGGTACAGCAGCAGTGTCCCCCCACCTGGGATTGAACCCACGACCCTCCGGTCAAGAATCCAGAGCCCTACCACTACTCCACACTGCTGCCCTATTCTCATGGGCATGCATGGAAGTTAAGAACATTGATCCAATTTAAACCTCAATAAGTTAAACAGGGGGGAAATAAAGCTCTCAGATGATGATCTAAGATGAGGTCATTGGACCAGGGCAATTGGAGCAGCATAATGCTAATGGCGCATGAACATGAAGCATGCCAAGTACAGTGCATGGAATCTGAGCAATGTTATCGGCCAAGGGTTTAGTGAACAGGACAGATTAACAATCTGGAGGGCCCAAAGAGGCAGTTAAGGGGATTTACTATATTTACACATGGAAGAATCTAAAATGATCTCCTAAATTAGTATTCTTTTTTGTTCTGTAGACATGCAATAACATTACAATTAAAAGCTACTGTAGTAAATCTCAAAAGCACTAACCTAAAACCAGCTGAATAAAATGTTAACATATTGAATTACATACTGCTTTGTAGTTTTCCATATACTTAACGACAAACTGAAAAATATTTAAAAAATGTGCCATTTCAAAATCTAACATGAAATACTGTACCACGATTATGGCTTCCAGTAGACTTTTGCGATATCGTTTTGAAATGTATTTGATTACATGATGTTAAATAAAAGATCTAAATTATGTTCATATATATTTTTGGATTTGGGTGTTGATGATAAGCAGTACTTAAAGCATATGCAATTACTGGAGGTTTAAAAATGAACTCTGAACTGCAGCACCAATAAACCTGGTCTTGCAGTCAAGTGCAGGATTGTGCCTGTCTTGACCTCCAGGGCTCAGATAAACTGACAGTTCCTCAGAAAGCATTATTTGTCAGAGACAAACTAATTAATGTATTCTTAGAAAGAGGGATGACAATGGATGTTTTCTTCTCTCCTAATAATGCTTCAACAGATTTGAAACTGTACTTAATCTACAGTGCACTAGGAGGGTTCATGTCACCAGAGGCACTGTAACTCCGTTCAGCTCCTCCTACATGGCACAAAGCAGCCCCAGCTCAACAGAGGAAGCTGGTAGTCAACGAGGTGCAAAAGCAGGAGAGGATGAGGTGCGTAAAGGCAGTTTCCCAGGCGAAGCAGGGAGAATGAATGAGATGGTAGAGTGTGGAACAACGCAGGATCAGCTGGCGAGATCTATGGACAATGGAACACAGCAGGATCAGTTTCCTCATCAGGTCAACATATGCTGTTCTGCCATCACCACAGAACCTTAATCTATGGGTAGGAGAGGATCCATGGTGTCCTCTGTGTTCATCGCCAGCTACATTAAGACACATTTTGACAGGATGTAAGGTGGGTCTTAGCCAAGGACAGTTTACTTGGTGTCATGACCAGGTGCTGCAATGTTTGGCCTTAGCATTGGAAGACAAGCGCAGCATGACCAACAGGTTGCCACCAATGCCAGCAATATATGACACACGAAGAACAACATTCCTCTGTCAAGGGGAGCAACCTCCAAGAAAAGGCATTAAAACCAAAACTAATCTAGGACAACTGGAAGCTGCTAGAGACTGAAAAATGCTGACAGATGTTGAACAACGGCTTATTTTCCCACCTGAGATTGCCACTAGTAACCTTCGACCTGAAATTGTCTTCTGGTCTGGATCAGCACGCCTTGTTCACCTGGTAGAGTTAACAGTGCCATGGGAGGATGCTGTGGATGAGGTGTATGAAAGGAAGAAACTTTGGTACTCTCAAATAGCTGCTGAAGCAGAACAGTGAGGATGGAAAGTCCAGGTTTATCCAGTGGAGGTAGGTTGTCGAGGATTTGTGGCACACTTCACAATCTGGTTTCTCAGAGACTAGGGATTCAGTGGTCAAGAGTTGCAATGCATAGTGAAGAACTGGCTGTGGTTGAGACGAAAAGATTCTGATTGGGGACCTCAAGCATTGTAGAAAGAAAGTGACGTAGATGAAAAGGAAGGTAAGTAAGCTGGGCTTAACTGAGTGGGAGATGGAGGGGAGTGATGCTGGGACGCCAGAATCACTGTTGAGCCCTCTTAAGGTGTTGTGGGCTAGTCAACGAAACACTGAGGATGGAAGGTGCCCAGTTAAAGACCCCAGAGAAGTACCCTACTCAGCTCAGTCCAGATGGTTGTCATGCTGATGCGCTAGTGAGGCCGCACTGTGGTTGATCCCTGGAGCCAGCATTGCAGCCGTTGTGTGTGCTGATGCGCCAGGGAGGCAAAATAGGCTGATCCCTGGAGCCAGCATTATACTTCAGCCATCAACACCAGGCAGAAGGAAATCAACATCATCAGATGGAAGGAAATGCAGATGGATCGCATTAGTTTACAGTAAAAGAAGCTATGTCTTAGCTGGTGCTTATCTTGGCGAGAGCTGAGTCCAATATCAGCATGAAGTTTTAACACCTACTCTCATGTAATGGAAATCATAGATTGAGGGAAATCAGGCACATGAACAAGATGCTGCACCAGAGAGAGAGACCTTGTCTTCTAATCACACAGACAGAACATCTTAACATTCTTTTATCTACCTCTGTGTTTAATAGTGAATAACTAAGATTGGTTGCCACTGATCATGCTTTGCCTTTTCTTTAAGGGATCCTTACCCAGTGACTAATTATCCATGGAACACAGTCTCCAATCCAACCACAAGATATCTGGAGGCTATAAAAACTCACATGTGATTGTTGGTTTAAAATCAGGTACTAACAAACAAACAAACAAAAATAAATAAATTAAGAAAAAAATAAGTTTTATTAAAAAAACAACAACAAAGGCCCTGTTGATACCTTGGTGTGCTTCCTCATGAGTTTGAGAATGTTAGGAATAGCAGTCTCAGCAGGAGAGGCTTTAATCGGATTGTGATTGATGTGCCTTGATAGGCTAAGCACTTCTTTACACCACAGTGAATACTGCATTGGGCCAAATTTGCTTCTGGACTCTATAAGAAAGACTGCTTGTACAATTAGTTTTGAAGTTGTGTAATGCTTTCTGTGTTTAAGTGGATGGTATTGTGGATTGTTATTATCTTTATAGATTATCCTGAACATTTAATTTATGTATAGCTCTTTACACTGCCTCTAACTAGCTTTGAACTGGCTCGGAGGCCTGTTGTCTGGCCTTGTGTCCACATACGTGTGACACTGTGATCTTTGAACTCAACTCAAAGCCACGGAATCAGCTGTAAAGAGCTATAGAAAAGAATATTATATCACAATATCAGAGCAACATAACCTGAAACCATACAGAATGCTAACATCTTAAAAAGGGTAAAACAACAACATTCAAATGAAATAATTTAGACATACACTATCAATAATGAAGATACTGTAATTGTCACAATATAACTGGATATAACTCACCTTCCTTGTGTAACGCTGTCACAAAGACGGCCAGAGTGGGTTGCGTCAGACCAGAAAGGAATTCACACACAGAGACGGTGGTTGTGATGAGCTGAGTGCAATGGCTGCACTCAGCGTTTATTAACAAATAAAAGGGTTGTAAACAGCACAAAACAGGACACGGCACTTGCGCCAAAATAAACAGACATACAAAACGGACTACACAGACAAACAAACACGGTGAGCAGATTTCACTACTATTCACTTTTACGATACACAATTACCTCCGTCTCCAATCCCGTTCTCCACTCACCGAACACCTAACCCCGAGTGACAGAAATGTGCATCTATATATACTGTTGTGCTGGGATTCAATTACTAATTAATTATTCACTTGAATCCCAGCACGTGAATTCATTCTGTGCAACCCCGTGCTCGCATATTACATTTAACCAGCACGTGAAGTGATTTGTGCTCTCCTCGTGCCTAAATACAAATCTACACTTTCTAAATACACGTGAAACACAGACCAGTTTATATCCCGTGTACCAATGACTATACACCAACATTTAACACACGCACGCAACATACAACATATAACACACAAATGCACACAGGGGCGGGGCACATTGCCACAAACGCACATGCGTAACAAAGGGCTACATCTCTTGTAATCTATGACAATCTCTTGTATAATGTGAACCACTTGTATAACTAATACAGTATATGTTAGTAACTACTATAACCTGAATATAGTGCACAGCTTGTATGCAACACCTAGCAATTTTCCAAAAATAGATTTAAAAAAGAAAGAAACTCATGGCTGTAAGAATATTGACTCTGGCATGACCAAGCCAGCAGAGGCAGGATAAGAGGTTTTTGAAATGTTAAAACTGGAAGCTGTACCAGTAGGCTGGGCTTTGCTCTTTTGATGGCACTTGTCTGAACTTTTAACTGGAAATGGATGACTCTTAACAATTCTTTGACATTGGTCTGCTGTAAAATACAAAATAAATTAAATAAAAAGAACAATTTGATCTTTAAAAGAAGTGCTAAAGTTTGATCATCCAGTACTAATTAAAAATTGAACTGTTTATTCTGATACACGCATACTTTTAAAATGCACTGTTTGTAAGGATAGGAATAACGAAATAGGGGTTATCAAGGAACTCAGTACTGAGAACTGATTTATATAATTCGTTATGTGCTTCTCCGAACGTGTCTACTGGAAGGTTTCTCTACCAGAAGCATGTGTGCAAAGAAACGTTTCCTTAACTAGTGTTGCTTTTACCTGGAAAGGATATTATCTACGACTTATAAGAACTTCTTAAGTACTGCTTTCAGTAAGTGGCAAATAATGTAGGCATGCAATTCCTGATTGTCAGATTCTTATTCATTTATGTTTTTAATGAATGTAAAATGTAGGCCCAATGATGTTAGTAAAGGCACAGGGACTAGTTTAGCAGGGGCTCCCATCTTATCAGCACTACATACATGCACAGGCATGTATACTTGACAGGCAGCATGGAACCCAAAGAAGTCTGGTATTGCCCCATGTTTTTCCCATCTTGTAACCCATATACTGTAAGGAGTACCCCTTGCCCTTACATGTTACAATATATCTAGAGTACTCTAGCTAATGATTTACGGATGATTCAATGAGTGCTATACAGTACAGCTACAGCCAAAAGCTTTGCATCACCTAGAATTTTAGGGTTTTTTTTAACACACAGTAAAACCAAACTAATCAAAAGACAGCATGGGAATACATCATATAAAATATAAAGAATAAACTTTGTTCACCAAAGTGATACTTGATAGGGTGAGGTATTTAAGGATGTATCTCTGGAATCACTTGCTCAGTTCTGACAGGATGCTTTTTTAAAAAAAAAATTTTATTTAGTGTACCCAATTATTTTACCCCCGATTTTCTCCCCAATTTGGAAAGTCCAATTATTTTGTCTCCTGACGACAGCAATTCCCCACACAGCTCAGTAGATCCAAAGGTTCAGTGGGTGTACTCTGATCCCATGACCAAGCCAGCTTCCTATTCTACATCTTGGAACTCCAAAGCCGATGTCAGCGAGCTACGACCTCTGGAGGACAAAGGCCAGCCCTTTAATAGATGAGCTACTTGGGGACCCCTGAAAAGATGCAATTCTACATGCTGAGACACCTATAATATGTTGTTTTATCCTTGGTGGATGATGCATTGTTTGGTAATGCTAGCACATGCTTTCAGTGTGAAAGTAGAAAGTGTTCCATTCAAACAGAGATGCCTGGTATGTGTTTGAGCTGTTTAATTACCCATGATCACCACTGAAATTACTTACAGCATAGTTACAGCACATTACCACCCTCTATGTATGAAGGATTCCGGTTTGCCAAAATATACAGCAAGCACACGTTCTATACCATTAAAAACCATCTCAGCAGCACAAATCAGGCTCAAATAACATTGAGAGCCGGGCTTTGAATGTATGTCTTTGATTGTTGTCAGTACAAAGAGATGCATATGGTAATGATCACCACAAAAATGCACGCAATCAGAGAAAAAGCCCACCTGTTGCTCATTAGCAAAATAAAGTTCTGATACAGAATGACAGTCAGCGTTATTTGTTTAGGCAAACCTCTCTCTACTGGCAGCACTTGGCAAATCCGGGTGGATTTAACAATATGGAATTCAGACAGCTAATATGGCTTTCGTGTTAAATTAGCCAGGGTTAAAAACGAGCCAAGAGAAAGCAGAAACAAAACGTTCTTTTTGCTGTGCTGGAACAAGGGAGCTATTTATTGCAACTCCCCTGATCATAATGCGGTAGGTACGATGTAACATAGAGTACCAGAGTGCAATGGTACTTTGCAAACATAGTATATGATTGAATGGCTACATATAGTTGCAGTTGTTTGGGTTCATTAAGAGGGTTATATTGATTTTTTTCTGTTTGTTTTTCAACCTAAACAATGCTATAATTGTGTTATACAGAGGCACGGAATGCATTCATGGGCTTTTTTTCAGTGGCATACCCTGAAGCTAGATTGTTTTGTATGCTTATATTGTAGTATTCAGCAGAAAAAATATAATTATATATATTTATTTACAAAAATGCATTTAATGCACGCTAGTACAAATACATGGCTTGACCCGCAGATAATACAAAATGCAACAGAGAACACGCTGAGGTTCATCTGCAGGTCCATCAAAGGTAAATCCAATCTCTAAGTAACTTTCTTTATATTTCTGAACTTTTTGTTTCTTAGACAATGATGCATCTCAAACACAAAACCGCCCATGATTGGTTCTTTATAAGAGACTAAATACATACCAGGCTAAATAAGTCCCAGTATCATAGGTAAAAAAAAAATGTGAGTGTGTAAAATTGTATTTAGATTTATTTTTTATTATTACTGTAATTACTGTACTATTAGAATGCTCACCGCGTCCCCTGAGAAAATGTGACATTCTCCCAGTTCCAATTTGGCAATTAATGAACCCATTTGGATTGACCACATCACAGGCACCGATGTGCCGTGGTGGGGGCTGGTTTGTGGAGTTGGGGGTTACAGCCTCTGATTAAATAACTATGAATTACTGTAATAATGAATGTACCCACGTACACACACGGTCTGCACTAATGTCCCAATTTAAAGACATTCCCAGACAGCAATTTTTAGTTGGGCCAAAATTGGGCTTACGTCACCAGTTTTGTTGGCCCTACGTTGACAACTGATGGTGGGCCGTCATTTTGCTAATTGGGCCAACTTTGGTTCAATTGCCATTATCCTCAGATGGGCCAACATTGCACCGATGTACAGGGATCAGTATTAGGCCCTCTGCTTTTCCTAATCTACATGTAACAGGGCGAGGAGTCCGTGTTATTATGCCGTGTTATGCCGTGTTATTATTTTGTTTATTTTTAAAAATTGTTCTGGCAGAGGCGAGATGGGTGCTCGTCCTCTGCCAGGAATAATTAAACTTGTGCAGAAGGTGGCCATCTCCCAAATTAATTAAGTGATTAATTTTGTTGCTAATCAGGAGATGGTCACCTGTTATAAAAAGTCTGCAGCTCTCCAACTCGGGGTGGTGTTGGAAGGAGAGAGTGAACGAGAACAGAGAGAGAGAAACTTTATTTAAAAAACAGACAAGAACAGTGAAGGCAATCTGCCCAGCCTGACCTGTATGGTTTATTTATTGTTTGGTGTGCGAGATTTGTTTTTGTTAACCCTTTTATTTTGCTCTGTGAGCGCAAGTGTTTTCGTTTAAATATTTTATTTTATTTTTGTTTTGCAAATAAAAACGGCAGCCAGCCGATTCTTTCTTTTACCTGAAGTACTCCCTGGGGTCAGTTTATTTTCCCTTCCTGCTTCTGCCTGACGTCAGACCATCAGTCACCCTGTCACACGTGGTGTCCAGCGTGGGATCACCAGCGCCTCCTGGACGCTGGCAGAAGAGGGTACTGCAGTTTTTTCGTTTTTTTTTCTCTGTTTTTTATTGTGTGGAGATGGGAGGAAGAAGAGGAAGGATGGGAGGAAAGAGGAAGCAGCAACCGCAACAGCAGCAGCTGTGCAAGAGGTGGTGGTCCCGGGTCCCCAGTCAGTTTGGATCCCCGGACTGGGCAGCTGAGCAGGAACAATGGATGGCTGAAGGGGCCCCCATGTGCGATGCCTGTGGGGAGTTAGGGCATGACAGGGGGGACTGCCCGTATGGAGACCCTCAATATGAGGAGGCCTGGAACCAGGGCCTGGTGGGGGATGCGGCAGAGTGGTTCTGGATGAGATACCAGACCCAGCCAGCACCCAAGAGGGAGGAGCCCGAACATCCGCAACCCAAGCCGGCACCCGCAGGGGAAAAGTGTCTGCTGGCCCCACCACCATCACCAGAGGAGATCAGCTGGGAGGCCATCCTCCGCTCTGTAGAGGCGTCCTGCTGGTGCCCCATCTGCGGAGAGCGGGGGCATACCCCACTCAACTGCCCCCTCCTACCAGAGGGGTGCTTGCTGCGCCCAGTCCCACCAGTAGAGGGAGAGTGCCTGCTGGTCCCGCCTCCACCACCTCCAATGGCCGGAGCAGAGCATCAGGAGCTGTCTTTGTCTCCACCGCATCCACCAGCAGAGGGAGAGTGCCTGCTGGTCCCACCACCACCAGCAGAGGGAGCATGACTGCTGGTTCCGCCTCCATCGCCGCCACCAGCAGAGGAAGCATGACTGCTGGTTCCGCCTCCATCGCCGCCACCAGCAGAGGGAGTATGCCTGCTGGTTCTGCCTCCCTCGCCGCCACCAGCAGAGGGAGCATGCCTGCTGGTTTCACGGTTGCAGCCAGAAGGGGAGGAGCCCCTGCCGCCTTCGCAGCCAGAAGGGGAGGAGCCCCTGCCGCTTAAACTAGCTTAATAATATACATGAACACTATTACAATTGTTATGAGGCTTTTATGACGGTCCTACCGGAAATGTTAAACATAAATGAAGGAGAGTTTTGAACACTAACTTCCTGGCAAAACGGCAATCTATGGGTGGTTGTATTAGTGATGATACCGGGCAATTTTCTCTGCTGGCAGAGAGAAGATAACCCAGTACCTACATATGCTGTAAGTGATAGCTTCTCAAATCCAGCAGTCTCAGGTGTTGAATGCTGGGTCTTGAATGTCTGTCAATACGAGGACCAACATTGTACATTAGTCTCTCTCAGTAGGCTGTTGGAAGCAGTGCCATAATGTCTCAGCGAACTTTCTTGTTGACATGAATTTTTCTTTTTTATATTTGTATCTTTGTCATATGTGAATCCTGTTTGTGTAACGGGCAGTGTTGTGTGATACACTGCCGTTCTGGATTCTGTCCCCTATCGGTGAGGTGTGATGAGGTTAAAGACTCTAAAACCATGAATGCAGATGAGCCCGGCTCTTTTGCATTGTAGTTAAAATGCTCACTTGTGGTGTGCAGGTGGCCGGTTCACACCCAGCCTCCACCCTGTTACGTTTGTATGTGTTGTTTAAAGTTACATAAGCACTAATATGAACCAAATGCTCAAATTCAAAGAACATTCTTAAATATTAGCATGTTATAGGTTTCGATTTGTATACTGTATTTTAAATGTATATTTCTCCTGTGGAGACCACAGGAGCATGTTCTTACTGTATATATGCAGCTTCATGTTTGATGCTAGAGGCTTGGTGGAACTGCTAATGGTGCATGTCAGTCAAAGCTTGAGCAGAGCTCACCTGTAGTTTCCATTATGAATCCCCTCCTGATGTGAGTTCCTCTGGAAGTTAATAGTAATCAGAGAAAAGAACGAAATCTATACCCTGCTCCTTTAAAGGGATTTTAAGATATTTATTCAGGTCAGCCTATTCGGCATGCTTGCTCGTTTCTAAAGAAGCCCTAATACAGAGCAGATTTCCTGTCAATAATCTAAGCAAACACAAGTAAGTGCCATGGATTTATGGGAGTTTGAGAGACAGACGTGTTTAAGATGTGGATGTGGTATTAAACACAAGACACTGGGCTTGACATGTGGCCATGTGGAATTATATAGACACTGTGAAGATAATTTACACTACAATGTAATTGATAATTTTAAATCAGGAACATATTCATAATATTGAATTTCCTACACAACCTGTCCACTTCTCAGACTGAAACGCTTGCATTCGGATGTTCCTGCAACTAGTTGTGCAAGAGGTCGCTCAAAGTGGAGATGTTATAGAGGACACTCCTAAGAGGTATGATTGGCTGTTGCAGAAAAAAGAGAGCGGCACTGGGTTATCTGTGGGAAAATCAGGGAAAACTGGAGAGAAGAACGTATAAAGTGTTTGGCAGAGTTATTGCAAGAAAGGCTTGTAGAAGATCAGTGACAAATGCTACCGTAGAACAAAACACTGTGACGTAGTGATGTAGGAGAGGATGAGCAGCTTAAAGTGGTGGGGCCAACTGTGACACTGTAGCAACAGAACTACATTCACTCCACACAGTAAACACGAGCGTAGCTAAAAATGGGCTTCACCTGAAAATAAACTAGACAGCCAGGCATGCTTTTGAAAAAGCATGGACTGTACTCGACCTGCAGCAGAGCTAGAGCTTTCATTAAAATCATGGAATGAGAACTTCTTTTTCAATTTGCTAATTCAAACAATTGGATTGTCTGTAATAGAATCCCTTATACATTGCCAAGAGGACTTGAAGCTGGTAAAATCATTCAGTTTGATCCCTGGTAATTACTGTGACCTGTTTACCTCCTTTGTATGGATGTACCCTTTTGTGGGTTGGCAAATTAAGATACTGTATATAATGGCTGGTGTCCAGGTCTGAAAGGGAAAGGGAAAGATTTAAAATAACTGCTTGGTCTTGGAATAAAAGATTTCAACTAGATTGGAATGAGGGAAAAGCCATCTATTTTTGCCGAAGGGGGCTGAAGTGTTTGGCAAGAGATTATGATAGTCACGTGGAATAAGGCCAAAGGTAGCAACAGTTAAGGCAGTTGGACAATTTAAGCAGTTATGGAATGTCTCATATTTTGTGATGTCTGGAAGCCAGGGTGGCTAAAGTTGTTGGTCTGCAGGCCAAGTCTTGTCTTTGTCGGGTCAGACAAGTACTGAAAGTACAGACCTTTATCCAGGTGGTGTTATAGTATTAAGACACCAGGGTTTAGCTTTGCTGACTTGGAATTAGTTTTGGCAGTAACATTTTCCTGTGGATTTGTACCCTGTGATTCTGTGTGAATTGTGAATGCTGGTCTCATAGTAGAATAAATACTCAAATTAAATATTTTTTTTGTTTTGACATTGTTTCCAGTTTTTATGGTTTTGCTATCAGAGAGTTCAAAAGCAAATGATACAGCATCCAAGCATGTAACTGTAGGGATTAAGAAAGGGTGCAATGAAATATGAAATGAGCCAAGGCTATGTATCATCATGCTATTTTAATCTTCCAATCTGTTGTGAAGTGCCATTGGCGTGGGCAAAAAAAATGGTAGATTAGAGCTAAATTGTGGGAGAACATTAAATCCTGTGGAACATGCTTAAAAAAATCTGTGCAGTGTTTGTGCTCAGGACAATGTAACTGGGAGGGACACACACTTCCCCTGGTCCTCTCTTATACCCTATTTCCATGACTGAACTGCAGAAACTGTTAATGGGCGCTGTGTGGAATATACACGTATTTGAGAAAATAGCCAAAGTCCTTGGCGAACACAGTCAGTCGAACATGCGTTTTTCTTGACCATGGCCCACAGTGGAAATTAGTTATTAGTGAGACTGCCAATCATTGTGAATTGTGTGGCGTTTCTGGGATGTCCACTAGGACCACCAAGCCCAGGCCTCCAGGGATTCACCTTGTGCCATCTAGCATATAACTTGATGACAGATGCAACATCTTCAATCCTTTGGGGCAGCAGTGTGGAGTAGTGGTTAGGGCTCTGGACTCTTGACCAGAGGGTCGGGGGTTCAATCCCAGGATGGGGGACACTGCTGCTGTACCCTTGAGCAAGGTACTTTACCTAGATTGTTCCACTAAAAACCCAACTGTATAAATGGGTAATTGTATAAATAAATAATGTGATATCTGTATAATGTGAAATAATGTATAATGTGATATCTTGTAACAATTGTAAGTCGCCCTGGATAAGGGCGTCTGCTAAGAAATAAATAATAATAATAACTTGTGCACATCCAGTCGACACTTATCAGATTTTTTTAAAAACTAGTGAGATAGCGCCCCCTTTTGGTAGTGTGGCAAGGCTGCTATCCTCATGCAGTTATGTAATTTCTAGGATTTCCGGTTGTTGGCAGACTACTGACACGTAATATGCAGTAAATAAGTGTTTTATTTATTCAGTCCAAAACACGGCAATAGGGCAACTGGCCCTTTAAATACAAACAAGAAAAAAAACACAGTGTATAAAATTCAAAACTTTGGTGATTTCCCTCATTTAGCACCTGTCTAAAAGGAGAGGACTAATTCCTGCTCCCCTTCTTAAACCAAAAGGCACATTTTTTATTTATTTATTTTTTTTATTTCCAGTTGCACTACCAAAACTCCTTGTTTCCTTCAGTCGTGTTTACACCCACACCCCATTATTATTATTATTATTATTTATTTCTTAGCAGACGCCCTTATCCAGGGCGACTTACAATTGTTACAAGATATCACATTATACATTATTTCACATTATACAGATAACACATTATTTTTACATACAATTACCCATTTATACAGTTGGGTTTTTACTGGAGCAATCTAGGTAAAGTACCTTGCTCAAGGGTACAACAGCAGTGTCCCCCACTGGGGATTGAACCCACAACCCTCCGGTCAAGAGTCCAGAGCCCTAACCACTACTCCACACTGCTGCCCTACTACTCCACACTGCTGCTAACAGTGCTATGCCACCAACCAAGGACTGTTTGCACTGGTCTTTTATACCAGCCCTTATTAGTCAATTGTAACCAGCTGTATAAGTAACTAATTTGTTATACCCAAATTGCCTCATTAGACCATTGCCTTCTGGTAGATGTAGTTTCTCTCTGAACTACATCTCTCGTCTCCACTGCACCTGCAGTGGTGCATACGGGGACCAATATATCTCCCTTCTGCTATTCTACCCCATACTTTACCACACTATTTTTACTCCATAAACATCCATGTCATAATTGTACAATGATAGACAGTTTAAAACTCTCAAATGTACATGGGAAATGAACATAATGTATAGTAGCAATTGAGCATGTTTGGGATAGAATTGACTACCTGTGCACCAATTGCATGAAATTAATTAATCAAAGAGATGGTTCAGGCAGGGAACTCACTTTAACCTTAGATCAGATCAGATTTTAAACATCAAGCTTATTTCAGGCTTTTCCAATACCAGATATATCAAATTGCCATATTTTAGGCTCTTCCAATACTTTCAATATCAAATCATCAGTCGAGTAGCTAGTATCTTATTTGTCCTTCGATAAACAATACGTCCAATGATCAGTAAGGAAGGGATTTATATCTTATCTCAATCCTGTACGTCCCTGCACCAGAGTCCGCCTCCTCCTCCTCAGCCTCCACCTGCTTTTTGGTTTCATCTAACGGGGGAGGGCAGCTATCCTGCCCCCCTGCCCATGGCTTCCCTACGTTCAGCCTCTCCACTTATTTGCGAGCTAATCTATGGGCAGGGATACCTCTAAAAGAGGAGGCCAAAGGCCAAAGAATCTAGTGTAAATATGTATAATGTAGTAGTGTCTTGTCTAAGCTTTAATAAATAATCTATTGCATGAGTTTCCTGACTGCGATATTAATGATGAATGGATTAACACCGCCCAGCGAGTCCATGTCAGGCTGTAGTCACGGCTGTGATCAGGACAAACAGTGGCCCAACCAGATATGAGATAAAGGACCTAATAAAGTGGCCGGGCAGTGTATGTGAGTACAAAGCCAAAGCATCTTCCTTATTCATTCATTCATTCATTCATTCATTCATTCACTGTCTGTGCAGTTTGCATCACACAGCTTCCTGCTGGTGCAATGACTTCCTGGTCTTCTGTTAGTGCTTTACATTTTGTTTCATGTATAATGTAATGTGTTCTGGAACCTAAAATGTAAAATAAATCACAGGTGAAAACACAGAGATAATTATAAGGGCTCTGAATCATTGTACTGGGCTTTTGAAGTGGAGGCAGCCATCTGTTTCAAATTCACTTTTTTATGCCATAATCATTGACTCATCTGCATTTCATTTTTGGAGGGGGCATAGGTTATGAAGACAGCATTATCCATATGTGAACATGTTAACCACATTTTCAAATGATTTAGTACTACAGGTGGCATATCAAAATGGGTTGGTAAGCAGAAAGTAACTGAGATGCACCACGACATATTTAGCTTGGAGGTTATGCAGTATATTTTATTACCGAATGTCAAAAAAATCTAGATAATATTTTGTCAGTTTGATTGATCCACAAAGCTGAACTGTTCTGGGTTCCCAAAATAATTTTTAAAAATGACAAATCTTATATAACAGGAGACATCTCACATACTCTTTCAGGTGAGACGTTGTTGTAAGTGACTCTGCAGCTGATGCATAGTTCACACACCCTAGTCTCGTATCTTGTAAAGCGCTTTGTGATGGTGGTCCACTATGAAAGGCGCTATATAAAAATAAAGATTATTATTATTATTATACAACCTATTAAGGCAGTCTTACAGTAGGACTTTTATTTTCTGCACCTTGATTAAACACAGTCATGCATTAACCACCCCCCTTGCCAATTCGTAAGTCAATATTTTATGTGAGAAGCATTTTAATTGAAGAGGCCCAATTGAGTAACCAGGAATGTGTACAAATTTCAACCGAATGCCACAGCCATGGTCAAACTCACGGTACATATATATAAAAAATATATATTAAAAAACAAACAAAAAGAAAATTACAGCATCTGCCACATACAGCTGACTTCTCCAGCAAGATTTGTACCATCTTCAAATGAACTGCAGGACTTTTGTTTAATGTTTAAACACTGACTTGCATAGTCTACGTCTTCATTTCCCAATGAATAGCTGTGACAGAGAAAGAATTAATCTTGGTAATAAATCCCCCTTCTGACCTGTGAGGGCGCTGTGTAAAGGAAACAGAGTGCCCCGGACTGGATGGCCTGACAATTAATTTCAGTGAAAGGTGGAAGTCGGCCATCTAGAAAGGGGGCGGAGCTACGGTACACCAAGTCATCGCCCCAGAAGGGAAGCAATGTGGCAATCACGGATTGGAAGAGAAACGGTTGCACATGTGTGGCAGGATGGCTGCAGTGGTGACGTCACACCCGGAAGAAGACGCAAATGCACAGCAGCTGCGGGTTAAAACCGAGACGCTAAAGCGCTCGGTTTCTTTATTAAATAATAATGAAAATAACGGAGTTAAACAAAACACAAACACAAAACAAACGGGCACAAGGGCCAAACAAAACAGTAAACAAACACCACAGGGACGAAACGGACAAACAAGTATCGTGCTGAACGAATAGCAATTGTTATTGTCTCCTCTATCTCCCCGTACCTCCTCTCTGTACACCCAACCTCGACTGAGTGATAATGTGCGTCTTTTATGCAGTTGTACCGAGACTCGATTGCTAATCAATCATTCAGTTAGAATCTCGGTACAACTGCACATGGATTAATTATGTGTCCTTCCCCGTGCTCACATAGCATTACATTTTAATCAGCATGTGAAGTGATGTGCAACCCTCGTGGCTAAATACAAATATACATTTCGTCACTCGTGCTACGTAAACCCATTTATATCCCGTGTACCAATGACTATACACCAACATTTAACACACTACATGCAACATATAAACAAACAATACGCACAAGGCGGGGTCACACTGCCACAACATGTTAACCAAGGGGGCGTGACTGACGGTACAAAAGCGGACGTGGCTAAGCCATCTGTTCCTTTGTTATGGTTGCGAGCGAACCGCTAAAAGGAGAACTAAAAAGGTACCGTGAGTGTTTACTGTTTGTTTTGTCGTGTCTAGATAATCTTGTTTGTTGTTATTAGACGGCTAACAGGTACCACTAGCCTCATTAAAAGAGACGTTCCACTCCCTCCAGGAACCTATTACACTACGAATCCCTGTTTGGGATCAATATCCACTGAATTAACCTACTGCTGTTGCTCCCGAAATCCCGGCCTCCCAGCAGCTCTGGGTTGTTATGACAGTCCTGGCTGGGCACAGCCTTCACAGGCACCGTCTTGCAGTTGAGGGGTTCTGTAGTAGTTTTCCTGCGGAGCAGACGCTCTCCTCGATGTCAACAAAGTGTCCCTCTGTGTAGCATGACGGTGTAATCGCTTCGAGCTGTGGTGCAGACGCTTTTTGAGTTCTGTGCAGCCTCCCCGGGCACGCCTCCCAGCCAATCTGGACCGCCCGATCAGCTCCTGTTACGCATCCCCTGCTATGCATTCTAGCTGCACACATCAGTGCAAGAACCAACAACAGGGCTCTCCCTGTCACAATGTCAAACACACATTGTTTTTTGCATACAGAATAGTGGATTATGGTGATCTGCTGTTACTGAGAGCTGTAATTTTGCATTGATAGCAAATTGGTGGTGAATGTCAAATGCTTGTTTTATTAGACATCCAGTTACAATCCACTGTTGATGGAACATGATACCAAAAAATTTTGGCCACCTTATGCAAAAATATTAAATTATATACTCAGGATCGAGAGCTTGCTTGATTCATAGAAGGGATCCATGCAGTGTGGAGTAGTGGTTAGGGCTCTGGACTCTTGACTGGATGGTCGTGGGTTCAATCCCAGGTGGGGGATACTGCTGCTATACCCTTGAACAAGATACTTTACCTAGATTGCTCCAGTAAAAACCCAACTGTATAAATGGGTAATTGTATGTGTAAAATAATGTAATTGTATGTAAAAATAATGTGATAAATAATGTCTTGTAACAATTGTAAGTCGCCCTGGGTAAGGGGCGTCTGCTAAGAAATACATAATAATAATAATAATAACTCACTTTGGAAAAATCATGTTCAAATGGCCTTGGCTGTATTCCTAAAGGGACTGAAGCATGTGTCTCTGATAACCTTTGCCTTTCTGTCTGTGATCATCATGCTGTGATCTTCAAAGCATTCCCAGATTTCTCTAACAGGGTACCGTAAAGCACACAGGTAAGGGTCAGGGGGAGCTGTCACGCTTTATTTTTTATTGCCCTACCCGTGCAGATGAAAGAAAGGCACACGTCTCAGAGAAGGAGTAATATAAAACGAAACACAAATTTTTCCAGGTTTTGTGTGCAATATGAAAACAGTACAGTACATATTACCTCTTGCCTGCAGTGTACCGTGTTAGTGTCTTGTATCGTTTAACATTAGTAGTATTAGTTTCACCAAACCATGTGTTTGCTGTGTTTGATGGTAATGCTGTGGTCTGATAATGATAGTTCTCAGGTTTCTTCAGGGTTGATAGGCTGACATTATGCTGTACAGTAATATCTCCCAATAGTATTTGTCACACAGTAATGCCCTATCAGACTAATCCAAACTGCTTAGAAGGTTTACATGTACTAATGGATAGTCGACCTTTGCTAACCTTCTCAAGATGACTCGCTGTTTTTGATTTCCTGGTGACACAGTAGGAACTACATTAGCTGTACACAACTTTGATGTTTAGTAGTGCACTTGCATTCCACTGTTCTTTATTAAAACTGTGCAATCTGTGCTACTTTACCTTCAACTTGAATGTGTATCTTGCTGCTAATCCTCCAGTTGCCCAGCCCATGTCAACCGAAGCAATTTCCTGTATGAAGACATTTTAAAAATAATTTAGTTCCTAAATTTGAAGCTCTAGTGTAGTTGTATCCTGCTGAACTTGTCAGAGCTTTGTATTTCTAAAGGAACACAACATTAATAGTGCCCCAGGGCATTGGGACCTTCAACCTCCAAAGTAACACTGGATAATTTGATGAGATTAATGTAAGCAGAAGGATAACGACACTCTGGAGTACATGGTGGTGATTGCAGAGTACAATGTTCATTAATTGAATTTTCTGTTTTGCCAAATACTGTACAGTGCTGAGTGTATTTGACATGATTTACTTTTTTAAATACAGCAAGCATTCAAAAATGGTTCATTATGGGTGAGTTATCACTAACTCTGGCTCTGGCAGGGAACTCACATTAACCTTAGATCAAATCACGTAAATATCAAGAATATTTTAGGCGCTTCCAATACCAGATTAAATCGTCAATCGAATAGCTATAGCTATTATAACTATAGTTTCTTATTTATCCTTCGATAAACAATACATCCAATGATCGGCAAGGAAGGGATTTATATCTTACCTCAATCCATTACATCCTTGCTGTGTGCCAGATTTTTCCTCCTCCTTCCCAGCTTCCATCTGCTTTTTGGCTTTGTCAAATGGGGGAAGGCAGCTATCCTGCCCCCTGTCCATGGCTTCCCTGTGGTCAGCCTCTCCACATCTGCAAGCTAATTAGAAAGAGGTGGTATAGAAAGAGATGGTATAGAAAGAGATAGTATAGAAAGAGGTGGTATCGTAAGAGATGGTCTAGAAAGAGGTGGTATAGAATGAGATGGTATGGAAAGAGATGGTCTAGAAAGAGGTGGTATAGAAAGAGATGGTATAGAAAGAGATAGTATAGAACGAGATAGTATGGAAAGAGATGGTATAGAAAGAGATAGTATAGAACGAGATAGTATGGAAAGAGATGGTATAGAAAGAGGTGGTATGGAAAGAGATGGTATGGAAAGAGGTGGTATGGAAAGAGGTGGTATCGCAAGAGATTATATAGAAAGAGGTGGTATGGAAAGAGGTGGTATGGAAAGAGATGGTATAGAAAGAGGTGGTATCGTAAGAGATTATATAGAAAGAGGTGGTATGGAAAGAGATGGTATAAAGAGGTGGTATTGCAAGAGATTATATAGAAAGAGGTGGTATGGAAAGAGGTGGTATGGAAAGAGGTGGTATCGCAAGAGATTATATAGAAAGAGGTGGTATAGAAAGTAGTACAGAAAGAGATAGTATAGAAAGTCATGGTATAGAAAAAGATGGTACAGAAAGAGACTGTATAGTAAGAGATGACAAAGAAAGAGATGGCAAATAAAGAAAAGACAGAGAAAGATAGTACAGAAAGTCATGGTACAGAAAGAGGTAGTATATAAATAGATGGTATAGTCATGGCATAGAAACAGATATTATAGAAAGTCATCGTATAGAAAATCATAGTATAGAAAGAGATGGCATAGAAAATGGAGTATGGACTTCTGTTTAACACATCATCTTTATCAAGTGTAGCAAGGCAATGTCCGATTAAGGTATCTTTGATTTCTTACTTTCTTGTTTTGAGCTTTTGCATTATTCTTCCACTGCAGTTCTTAATGAAAGGTTTTGGATGTATCTGTACAATTTAAAATCTTTGTCCAAAAAGCCTAAGCATTGCTGACAGGTATTTTCTGTGCAGCAGTATTTAAGCCGCAAAGCTCCAATTACTTTCTCAGAACTTACATCATTGACCTTGAAATAGAATTTAAGTTCGCTGTTTCAACAACCTTGAAAACATTTCGCCCCTTCATCATCCAGGAATAAGATGAATAGTCAAATGCAAACAGACTTGTTTGCGTTATGCAAATGAAACATAACCCCCAGATAAATATACAGGAACAAAATTATTTGGGTTTAACCATTTCTTTCCACCCTGCACTTTTTCTTTATTTGTGTGTTTTAGAGGTTTAATGTTAAAACCATGAATACAAAAATATGTATTCTACATTGTTTTGTTGTGTCTTCCACTGTCACCCCAATAACCTTAATAACTACTGTCACACGGCTAGCTGAGTGGTGACGTCAGAACCAGGAAATGAATACACAGAGAACAGATGAGGTGAAATGATGAAAGCGCTGTTGCGCGGTTTATTAAAAATAAACGGTTTAAACAAACAGAAGACAGGACACGGCACTTTAAGCCAAAATAAATAGACAAACAAAACGGACTAACACTTAACAAATGGTGCACGGACAGACACACAAACAAACACGGTGAGTCTATATAAACAAACAAGTATCGTGCTTCTCTCTCTCCCGTTCTCCACTCACCGAACACACCACCCCGAGTGAGTGAAACGTGCATCTATATATACTGTTGTGCCGGGATTCAATTACCAATTAATTATTCACTTGAATCCCAGCACGTGAATTAATTATGTGCAACCTCGTGCTCACATATTAAATACTTTAAATGCATGTGAAGTGATGTGCCATCCTCGTGCCTAAATACAATTATACATTTTAAATAACTCGTGCTGCACACACCCATTTATATCCCATGCAGCCATCTCTATATACCAGCATTAACACACCACACGCAATATGCAACACAGAAATGCACACAGGGGCAGGGCACATTGCCACATATACCCCCCCTTGTGCGCAGCACACATGGCCTCAACGGCCACATCCCCCCTTAAAAGCCCAAAAGTCCAGCACAAAGTCCTGGGCCAGGACCGGAGGCTTCAAGGGGCCCACAGGTCGTAAGGCTGTCAGCAGCAATGCTGACAGCGGGGTGGCATACTCCTGCCACTCTTCTGCTGCTGGTGGCAATGCCGGCAGCTTCCCAGCTGACAGCGGAAATGCTGTCAGCAGAGACATTAATAGTCTCCAGTCTGGCTCCTCCAGCCGGGGTAGTCCTGGCAGCGGAAAGGCTGCTTGGGGGGTGGTCTCCTGACCTCCCCCCTTCTTTGTAGCTGGCAGCTCCCTCTTCCGGGGCTCCGGCCACAGTATCTCCTGCAACGAAAGTGCTGCAGTGGGAGCAGGTCTCCTGACCTCCCCCACGATCTCCGGCAGTGAAACTGCTGCTGGGGTTGGTGGTCTCCAGACCTCCTCCCCCTTCTTCGTGGCTGGCAGCTCCCCTTGGTGGGGTTCCGGCCACAGTACTTCCTGCTGCGATGTGGAGCAACAGGCAGCCCCAGGCGATGCAGAGCAACAGGCAGCACCAGGCGATGCGGAGCAACAGGCAGCCCCAGGTGATGCAAGGCAAGCATCCTTGGGCGAAGCAAGGCAGACATCCTTGGGCGAAGCGAGGCAGGCATCCTTGGGCAAAGCAAGGCAGGCATCCTTGGGCGAAGCGAGGCAGGCATCCTTGGGCGGTGCCGGAGTCAGGACCAGTCGTGGTGCTGTAGTTGGCCACTGTGGCAGTGGCGGTGCTGGCCCTCTTCGTAGCCGCTGTGCTCCCCTCATCAGACTATGCAGTGCTTGCTGAGGAATGCCAGCATCAAGTCCTGGTACTACTTCTTGTGAAGGGAGAGGCAGCTCCTGCACCTCTACCCCTGGTGGTGCTGGAGGCAGCGGTAACTCCTGCTCCTCTCCTCTTGGGGGTGAAGATGGCGGTCGGGGAAGTGATACCCTCTGCTGGTGGCAGTGGACCCAGCAGGCATTGACCCTCTGCTGGTGGAAGTGGACCCAGCAGGCATTCACCCTCTGCTGGTGGAAGTGGACCCAGCAGGCATTCACCCTCTGCTGGTGGAAGTGGTGGAGGTAGAGGCAGTTCCTGCTGCTCTGCTCCTTCCGGTGAAGGTGGCAGAGGCAGAGGCAGCTCCGGCTGCTCTGCTCCCGCCGGTGAAGGTGGGAGCAGTGTGTAGTCTCCTGGCGACGAAGGTGGGAGCAGCGTGTAGTCTCCTGGCGACGAAGGTGGGAGCAGCGTGTAGTCTCCTGGCGACGAAGGTGGGAGCAGCGTGTAGTCTCCTGGCGACGAAGGTGGGAGCAGCGTGTAGTCTCCCCCTCTTGCAGGGGACTGGTGCTGCTCTCCCTCTCTTGCAGGGGACTGGTGCGGCTCTGCCTCTCTTGCAGGGGACTGGTGCGGCTCTGCTTCACTTGCAGGGAACTGGTGCGGCTCTCCCTCTGTCTTGGAAGGGAAAACCAGCAGGCATTCTTCCTCTGCTGGTTGCGATGGGGAAACCAGCAGGCATTCTTCCTCTGCTGGTTGCGATGGGGAAACCAGCAGGCATTCTTCCTCTGCTGGTGGTGATGGTGGAGGCAGAGGCAGCTCTGGCTCCTCTCCTCGTGATGGTGGGGGAAGTGATACCAGCAGGCATTCACCCTCTGCTGGTGGAAGTGGGGACAGCAGGCATTCTTGCTCTGTGGTGGAGGTGGGAACAGCTGCCTCTCGGGCTTTGGATTCCCGCGGTCCCCCCGTCTGGGCGCTGGACGCTCGCGGTCACCCCGTCTGGACGCGGGACGCTCACGGTCCCACTGTCTGGGCGCTGGACGCTCACGGTCCCCCCATCTGGGCGCTGGTTGCACGGGCTCCTCCCACTCAGGTGCTAGTTCCTCCTCATAACTGCGGAAGGGACAGACGGCAAAGTAATGCTTACCCTCGCAGAGGGGGCACAATGGCACTGACAGCCGGTCAGGTCCTGGCTTCCTAGCCTTCCGGCAGAACTACTCCTCAGTGTCTTCCCCCCATCCCATCTTTCAGGACAATGCCCGAAGAGCCACATGGATGGAGCAGTGCATGGTGATGTGACAGGTTTTGCCACAGGCAAAACACCACAGCCCTGCTTCCTCCTTTCCCCCTTTGCTCTGCTGTTGCTGCTTCTTCAGGCTGTTTTCCCATTTTTTTTTTAAACAGTCCTGTGGTTTTTTTTTTTTTTTCTTTTTTCCCCCAAAAAGACACTTCAAAAATAAAAATGTACTTTCCCTGGTCTGACGCTTGGAGGCGCTGTTATCCCACGCAGGACACCATTATTATTATTATTATTTATTTCTTAGCAGACGCCCTTATCCAGGGCGACTTACAATCGCAAGCAAATACAAATACATTCAAGTGTTACAATATAAGTCATACAATAAGAACAAGAAATACAATAATTCTCAAGTGTGACAAACCACAATTCAATAATACAGCAGATAATAGTGAAAGTTACATCAGGATATGATTAAATAGTGATAGTTACATCAGGATATGATTAAGTACAAAATACTACAGATTAAACACTTGGCAGATTACAATATTCTGAGGTACAGGATTAAATGCAGTAAAATAGGGGGCGGATAAGAGCAAAATAAAGCATATTTAAATGAAGGGTGATAGTGTCCCAGGATACAGCAGAGGAGTTCTACAGGTGCTGTTTGAAGAGGTGAGTCTTAAGGAGGCGCCGGAATGTGGTCAGGGACTGGGCAGTCCTGACATCTGTAGGAAGGTCGTTCCACCACTGCGGAGCAAGGGTGGAGAAGGAGCGGGCTCGGGAGGCAGGGGAGCGTAGCGGAGGTAGAGCCAGTCTTCTAGTGCAGGCGGAGCGGAGAGGTCGAGTGGGGGTGTAGGGAGAGATGAGGGTCTGGAGGTAGCTGGGTGCAGTCTGATCAAGGCATCTGTAGGCTAGTACAAGAGTCTTGAACTGGATGCGAGCGGTGATTGGGAGCCAGTGGAGCGAGCGGAGTAGTGGAGTAGCGTGGGTGAAGCGAGGTAGAGAGAACACCAGGCGAGCAGCAGAGTTCTGGATGAGCTGGAGCGGACGGGTGGCAGACGCAGGGAGGCCAGCCAGGAGGGAGTTGCAGTAGTCTAGGCGGGAGAGTACCAGGGCCTAGACCAGGAGCTGGGTAGCATAGTTGGTGAGGAAGGGTCGGATTCTTCGGATGTTGCTCAGGAAGAATCTGCAAGTGCGTGCCAGAGTGGAGATGTGCTGGGAATAAGAGAGGCAGGGGTCCAGGGTGACTCCAAGGTTCTTAGCTGAGGAGGAGGGAGAGAGTGTGGTAGATTCCAGAGGAACAGAGATAGAGAGATCAGAGGAGGGGGAGGAGGAGGGAAAGAAAAGGAGGTCTGATTTAGAGAGGTTGAGTTTGAGGTGATGCGAGTGCATCCAGGAGGAAATAGCAGACAGACAGGTAGAGATACGGGAGGAGATGGTGGAGTCAGAGGTGGGGAAGGAGAGGAAAATCTGAGCATCATCAGCATAGAAATGGTATGAGAAACCATAGGATGCGATGAGGGGGCCCAGGGAGCGGGTGTAGAGAGAGAACAGGAGAGGACCCAAGACTGACCCTTGGGGGACTCCAGTTAAGAGAGGGTGAGGTGTGGAGGTTGCTCCACGCCAGGTTACCTGGTAAGTGCGGTTGGAGAGGTAGGAGGAGAACCAGGCCAGAGCAGTGCCAGAGATCCCCAGGTCAGCAAGAGATGATAGTAGAATAGAGTGATCAACAGTGTCAAAGGCAGCAGAGAGGTCGAGGAGAATTAGGACAGAGGAGAGAGAGGCAGCTCGGGCACATTTAAGTGAGTTGGTGACAGACAGGAGGGCGGTTTCAGTAGAGTGAGCAGAGCGGAAGCCAGATTGGAGAGGGTCAAGCAGAGAGTGGTTGGACAGGAAAGCAGAGAGCTGGCGGTGTACAGTCCGCTCGAGGGTTTTGGAGAGGAAGGGTAGGAGGGAGACAGGACGGTAGCTCTGGAGGGAGGTGGGGTCGAGGGTAGGTTTTTTGAGGAGGGGAGTGATAGAGGCTTTTTTGAAGGCAGAGGGGAAGATGCCAGAAAGTAGAGAGGTGTTGAGGAGGGAGGAGATGAAGGGGAGTAGAGCAGGAGCAGCAGCTTGAAAGAGGTGAGTGGGGAGGGGGTCCAAGGCACACGTGGTGGGTTTGTGACCCTGGAGCAGGGAGGAGAGGTCAGAGTCTGAGAGGGGCAAGAAGGTGGAGAGGGAGGGCGAGTTAGTAGGGGATGTAGTGGGTGTAGGGGTTGGAGCAGGAGGGGGTGCGGGGGAGGGAGAGGTGTTAAAGAGTTTGCGGATATCTGAGATTTTAGAAGAGAAGAAGGAGGCAAAGTCGTCAGGGGAGATAGAGGAGGGAGGAGGAGGGGGGGGAGGGTTTAGGAGGGAGGAGAAGGTAGAGAATAGTTTACGTGGGTTGTTAGTGGAGGCTTGGATTACAGATTGGAAATAAGCACATTTAGCAGAGGAGAGAGTAGAGGAGAAGGAGGAGAGAAGAGTGCGGTAAAGGTCTAGGGCAGCAGGGAGTTTGGTTCTCTTCCATTTCTTTTCAGCAGATCGCAGTGTGATTCTTGCCGAGCGGAGCACAGAGGAGAGCCAGGGATGGGGAGGGGAGGGGCGAGCAGGTCGGGAGGTGAGGGGACAGAGGGAGTCGAGGGAGGAGGTGAGTGAGGAGAAGAGGGTGGAGGTAGCAGAGTCTACGGAGAGTTGTGAAAAGGAGTCGATAGGAGGGAGGTGAGAGAGAGCAGTGGAGGCAAGGACAGAGGGGGAGAGAGAGCGGAGGTTACGGCGAGAGGTGACAGTGGGGGTAGGAGGAGCAGGGAGAGGGGGGAGAGACAGAGAAAAAGAGATGAAATAGTGATCCGAGAGGTCCAGGGGGGTGACAGAGAGGTTAGAGGGGCAGCAGGCCCTGGAGAAGGTGAGGTCCAGTTGACGGCCAGCTTTGTGGGTAGGAGGGGACGGAGAGAGACAGAAGTCGAAGGAGTGAAGGAGAGGGAGGAATCCAGCAGAGTGGCTGGGGTTGGAGAGATGGATGTTGAAGTCACCCAACAGGACAGTCGGGGTAGACAGAGAGGGGAGGGAGGAGAGTAGATAGTCGAGTTCATCCAGAAAGTGAGTGAGAGGCCCAGGGGGGCGGTACAGAACAATGAGCAGGAGTTGACAGGGAGAGGTTAGTTGGACTGCATGAAATTCAAAGGAAATTCAAAGGAAATTCAAAGGAAATTCAAAGGAAATTCAACCATATGTCACACGGCTAGCTGAGTGGTGACATCAGAACCAGGAAATGAATACACAGGGGCGGGGCACATTGCCACACTACTGTAGGCCTACACACAATGTTCTAGGTGTTACAGGTTTAACTGAAAATGTGCTTTGCCAGATTTGGTGTGTGCATGGGCATTTACATAGGGTTACCATATGGCTCCAGATTAACTGGACGCTTTGAGACAGACCGGGATTTCAAAATTCCCCCTAAACTGAAAGTAATTCACGTATAAATGAGCTCCACCTGCTGAGATTAATCCTGCTGTGGTGGAATTGCTTGGGCGCAGCAAACAATTCACACTGATCAGCTGCTTCTGATCAGATTTTAATGAACGAATAGCTAATTTATCGATAGAGCAACGAGATGATGATGCGATTGTATTTGCAGAATAATATGGACGATTGAATTTTAACAAACAGAAAAAAATAGCGACTGGCTGCAATTCATTCTTAGTATAATACAACTATTTGACGCGCATGCAGGTATTTAAGCACCATTATTAATTGTAGCTAAGGATGGTTCATTTACACCTTCATTTATTTCAGTTTAGGGGCAAGTTTGAAATCCCGTTCTGTCTCACAGCGTCCGGTTAATCTGGAGCCACATGGTAACCCTAATTTACATCTTAAGTATGATGCTGAAGATGCTAATACAATTGTATTTTGTAAGTACAAACAAATGCTCCAAATTACAAAAGGTATATTCCTAGCAGTACTAGAGTGTTTTTGCCAGGGAGGTGTCAGGTCAGTGTTGACCCCTGAGCAGTGCTGCTAAGGTGTCAGCAATAACCAGGAACTACACCTTGTCAAGTGGTTTAGTCCTGTCTTACCTACCATCTCTGGCCAAACCGAAGAACGCTGGTAATGAAAGTCTCGGGGTCAATGGGTACCTAGGTCTCTAGCTGGCCCACAAGCCCCAGACTGAAGGCTTCAATGCTTGTAGCACATCAAGGAGAATTTGTCCACGATTCCTTAGCGGCTCTGGCCCTCTGCTTCCTGGTTCAACCTTGGTATGCACTCGGATATTGCCTCAATGCACCAGACACCTCTTAGTCTTGCGTTCTGTGATCTAGTCTCCCATTCTCTCCGGCCAATATTTTATTTACCTCACGCACTAAACACAAGCAATTAAGAACAAACACACAGGGGGAAAATCCAATGCAGCAGCAATGAACAGTACATACAAGATTCCATTTAGCATCCAAACAACATGGACAAAGGCTGTATTCACACCTCAACCTGTGTAAAGTGATTTTTATCTCCCTACTGTTGGCGTTCTTACTTGGGAGGTCTTTATGGAGGCTCAACATGTTTTAACTGTTCACGCACTGAAAGGTTTGCTGAGACACATGCCTGTGAAGAGTATGGTGGGTTGTGATCTTTGACCCTTGACTTGTAGTCAATTAAGCACCTGCTACTGGAAAAACATCAGTCTCTGTCTTATATGTGGTTCCATAATTATATTAATAAGACCCATACTGACACTGGTGATGAGATCAAAGGCAAAGGAAGAATAAAGAACTACAAGGCCAAGCCCTAAATAACAGTGAGGTCAACACAGCCTGAGGCAAATGATGTCAGTAATGGGCATCTGTCTTATGTATGGATCTAGGTTATGACTTAAACAGTGTTAGTATGTCTCTAGAAACATTTTAGGGAGACTTTTCAGGCTATTGGAGCAAGGTGATTGCTAAGCAGTGAAACTTCTAAATTGACTGTCTGTGCGGCTATTTTAATAATGTAGTAGGGAAGTTCTGAGGTATATCATTTAAATATAAGATATAAGCACATAACAGTACCATGAATATTAAATCCAATAGTTGTCATATGTAAACTACGATTCCTATATACCCATTAAAGTACATGTATGTAAGCTAAACACTATACCACATTATCCATGGTGATGTAAAGAAACCTGTTAAAAAAACACAGGCAGTTCATAATGTGACCATTATTATTCCATCCGTCGCAAATGATCAAATTATGCAGTAAATGCACATAATCCACTTGTACAATTAAAAGCTTTCTTTCCATTTTAATGAAGACTATCAGGTGGCTGGGAAATAAGATCCCTTTGTCCATCTGTACACAGTGCACAAAAATAGACAGGTTTGAGATTGATTCAGGTCCCTGTTGTGTAATAAATTAATCCCTATTCTCAAATAGCCTGAGTTTTCAGGTTGATGAAGATGAATAGGAAGAATCAGTTAGGACCTGGTACAACTCAGGTCATGGCCACTGCTAGTGTAGTAATGACTGTTAGATTCTTTCAGCCACTTCATAGAAAAACGTCTGTAACCTCGTTTTGACCTGGTTACTTTAGATTACCGCTTAACCTTGTCCCTCCCCCAGTTTTATAAAGCATTTAATTAAATTGATGTACCTCGGATGAGTGTGTACATTCTTTAAATTGACTATAGGAATGCAGACTGCAACCTGAGTGTTTCTTCCCCCTCAGTAGTTTTTGTGGGAGCCCGATTCCATATTCGGGTAAGAGTCCTTAAAACAAAAGGACTGAAACAAAGTCTTGCAAGTAATCACATTGCACATTACATCACTGGAACAAAACAATGGGCTTCCTGAATAGTGAAATTAAATCTTACCCAGATTGGGCTTGAATGAAGATAGATTCACTTTCTTTAATGGAATAAGTACTATTATGTAGTATACTATGTAGCATCATTTACATCTGCAGACTGTGAGAAAGCACCTGCTGCCGACCGTGCCACCAGCTGCTGTTTTATTCATATAGTTGCTGTCATGCTGAGTGCTCACTTTAAAAGATTGCTTTCCTGATAGCATCAGTACAGAAGGAAAATTGACCTGCGCTCTGACTCGCTGATCTGTGCCTTCCCTGTTAGTCTGCCCGGAACTGAGAGAAGGGAGACAAGTGAAAGCATTTAAGAATATCTTCATTACCTTTTCTGAATTGCATCACCTTTGTTCTAACTGCGATAGAATGCACAAAGACTTGCTTGTGTGCGCCTGGCTATGCTGAGACATACTGGTGTGAGGAACTGCATCCACAAGGAGTCTGCTACAGCATGCATGTTTCATTGCATAAAAATTGCAATCCCCCACATGCTTCTTGACACCAGTTACAAATTGAAATAAGTTATGCTGATGCTTTGGATCTAGAAACTTTAAATGGATGTCTTGATGCACTGTTTTATGTGTGCTACCAACCAAGCTTATTATGCAGAATCCTGTAAAAATGATGTCCTCAGTGTAGTGCACGAAGATTAGATTCTCATTAGAATTCCTGTTATTTACATTACAGTTATTCTCATGAGTAAAATAACCACAGCGCTCTATGAATGTTCATGAACTATTTTGACAATGTATAGAAAAGATGGTAAAATATATATACAGTGCTCCCTCAATGTAAGGCTCTCGGTTATAACGCGCCTCGGATATAACGCTCCTACAGCATGTCCCCCAATTCCCTATACTAGTGATTCATGCAATATTTCTACAGTAAATACAGTACTGGTTTTGTTCAAACTGTAAACAACTTCTTAGTCTAATTTCCATTTCTGTCTCCCTTTTGATAGAGTATCTGAACTGGAGAAAAGCTGCACTGGCACTTTATAACACAGACATCTTATTCAGCATTCATTTTATAACTAAATAAATATCAGGCCTATTACGTGGTTATCTTTCCTAATGTATTTACTTTTTTGCTGCGAGAGGAGCTGCGGCTTTCTCTGGGAGACGAGACGCTCCAGCAGCAGAACCTGGGGTGAGCCCATTCCCTCTTCCCCTCTCCCGACCCGCTCTCCTTCTCGCACTTGGTCTGTCGCTTCAAATTGAACTCCCGACCACCATTTAGTCAGGCTATGTATAGTTTAAAAACTGCTAATTAAAATGATCCACAAGTGGGAATGTTACCTTCTTTTTGTAAAAAATATAGAGTTGTATGCATGGTTAATTCACGGAAAGTTACATTTTTGCTTCACTGTATGTGCATTATAGAGTGCAAGTTATTTTATTTTGTATTTTAGTCCAGATGTGTGTTGTTATGTGTCCTGTGGCTCCCCCCACCCCCTACCCCGTTTATAATGCTCATATTGTGTGTCTCTCGAGACCTGCGTTATAGTGAGGGAGCACTGTGTATGTATGTAGCCTATATATATCCTTCCTTAGAAATTCTGGCATGTGATTAGTTAAAACCTCATCACATGACCAAAAATAGACCCAACTATTGCCCGTGACACTGCTTATGGTCAGTAGTTTTTTTACAAACTTCCTCAAATTACGTCATCACACTGAACGTCCTTCTTATTTTCACACAACAACGCAAAATGGCAGACAAACCCGAATCTTGCTGGACAGCGATTTTTCGATGTTACAAAATAAACTACAAAACAAAGATACTGCAAACACTAAAATCATTACAAAAACTTTCAGTGTTTTCTGACTTCCTAAAATTCAAACAAATCAAAAGTCCTCCAAGAATTCTATGTCGCAGTGAGAAAGTCAGACAGTTAATATAATTAAGGCTGGGGTTGAGTCACTGGGGTCACGGGTGTCACAGATTCCGTGATTTCTGTTGGTGTCTGACATTTTAGTAGAGAACATTGGACTTTACCAACACTACTTGAAATTCCACCTTAACCAAATAAAAAACCTAAAAAAGCTTTTTTCACGGTTGTGCTAATGATGTTGAACTAGCTCTGTTGTGCAAATGCTGTTGAACTAGCTCGGTTGCCTTACTTTTCAATGTAACCGTTCACACTTTAACTCAATTGACAGCGTTGAAAAAATTGAAACATACATGCCGTGCAACTCTACTGCACGATTTTGTCAACCTGCAGCTGCATTTTTCAATGCCTGTCGGGGCTTTGACCCAAATCAAGCGAAGTATCTCAGCATAGCTGAGAAAGAAAATGTCAGTGAAATGAAATGCGACAGCGTTCATCAGTTGTTGCTGTAGTTGCAGTCAGATGCTTGACAGTACCAGTAAATAGTGTTGACCCAGAAAGATCATTGCATACAGAAATGTACTTCGGGATGACCAGCGTGCCATAAAGGAATCAAACCTCTCAATTATTATTATTATTATTATTATTATTTATTTCTTAGCAGACGCCCTTATCCTGGGCGACTTACAATCGTAAGCAAAAATATTTCAAGCGTTACAATACAAGTAATACAATAAGAGCAAGAAATACAATAACTTTTGTTCAAGTGGTACAACATGGTGTATCAGAACAATATGTAAACAAAAACATAACATGACTGCAAACTGTACCACAGCAGAGGCAACAAATGGACACAGAGAGTCTTTTTTAACTTCAAACGTTATTTTTTAAAGATATGTTAAACCTACAGTTTTTGTTTGCTGTCCTGTAGAAAACCCATCAAATGTCATGTAAAACGAACATTTTTGTTTATAGTTGTATACTCTGTGACGCTTACCAATTTACAGGATTAAAACTTGAACTTTATGTGAAAAACATAATAAATATATATTTAGATTAATTCCCCTTTTTTCCTACTTCTATAAACAGACTCATTTTAACTGTATGTAGTTATATTGTATTAAAAAAAACAGAGTTGAATTTTCATCACAGTGACTTCACACACCATTTACCCCTTCCGTGACTTTGAACAAATTTACCATGACTGCGGCATGATTTTTAGTACACATTTCTGTGACAAAATCCCAGCCTTATAGTCCCCTGTTGGTAACTATAGTTCTTCCCTCAGGGGCCATAGTTTCCCACTATATGCCTCTTCTCCAGTCCATATTTACTATATATATATATATATATATACAGCTCTGGAAAAAATTAAGAGACCACTGCAAAATTATCAGTTTCTCTGGTTTTACTATTTATAGGTATGTGTTTGGGTAAAATGAACATTTTTGTTTTATTCTATAAACTACTGACAACATTTCTCCCAAATTCCAAATAAAAATATTGTCATTTAGAGCATTTATTTGCAGAAAATGACAACTGGTCAAAATAACAAAAAAGATGCAGTGTTGTCAGACCTCGAATAATGCAAAGAAAATAAGTTCATATTCATTTTTAAACAACACAATACTAATGTTTTAAATTAGGAAGAGTTCAGAAATCAATATTTGGTGGAATAACCCTGATTTTCAAGTACAGCTTTCATGCGTCTTGGCATGCTCTCCACCAGTCTTTCACATTGATGTTGGGTGACTTTATGCCACTCCTGGCGCAAAAATTCAAGCAGTTCGGCTTTGTTTGATGGCTTGTGACCAATCATCTTCCTTTTGATCACATTCCAGAGGTTTTCAATGGGGTTCAGGTCTGGAGATTGGGCTGGCCATGACAGGGTCTTGATCTGGTGGTCCTCCATCCACACCTTGATTGACCTTTGCTGTGTGGCATGGAGCATTGTCCTGCTGGAAAAACCAGTCCTCAGAGTTGGGGAACATTGTCAGAGCAGAAGGATGCAAGTTTTCTTCCAGGACAACCTTGTACTTGGCTTGATTCATGCGTCCTTCACAAAGATAAATCTGCCCGATTCCAGCCTTGCTGAAGCACCCCCAGATGAGTCCAATTTTCAGCTTTGCCCAACACCTGGTCGTCTAATGGTTAGACAGAGACCTGGAGAGGCCTACAAGCCACAGTGTCTCGCACCCACTGTGAAATGTGGTGGAGGATCAGTGATGATCTGCGGGTGCTTCAGCAAGGCTGGAATCGGGCAGCTTTGGCATGAATCAAGCCAAGTACAAGGTTGTCCTGGAAGAAAACTTGCTTCCTTCTGCTCTGACAATGTTCCCCAACTCTGAGGATTGGTTTTTCCAGCTGGACAATGCTCCATTGTAGTTCATATTCATTTTTAAAGTGTTGTTTAAAAATGAATATGAACTTATTTTCTTTGCATTATTAGAGGTCTGACAACACTTTATTTTGACCAGTTGTCATTTTCTGCAAATAAATGCTCTAAATGACAATATTTTTATTTGGAATTTGGGAGAAATGTTGTCAGTAGTTTATAGAATAAAACAAAAATGTTCATTTTACCCAAACACATACCTATAAATAGTAAAACCAGAGAAACTGATAATTTTGCAGTGGTCTCTTAATTTTTTCCAGAGCTGTATATATATATTGTGAGCCAGCTCACAGGCCATCCCGCAGGGGGTGCGCATGGTGGGCCGGAGAGAGGTTGACAGGACCCAGCAAACAGCACAGGAGGGATCACTGGCAGCTCTGGAACCAGCCTACCATGATCAGGAGGAGATAATTGAGCTATGGGCTATAGGTGCTCATAGTTAGGGAGGTTAATTAAGGTGAATAGATTAGTCATTGCCTCAATTGGCCAGCACCTGTAGCCGATGCAGTTAACAAGTATCTCCTCCAGCCCAGCCACATAAAAAGGCTGAGCATTCACTAGTTACCGAGGAGAGAAGGACAGAGCAGTGTTGGAACCTTTTGTTTGTTTCTCTTGAGAATAGATTTTTTATTTAAAACTACTTCCGTGCAAGATATTTTTTTGTGTGGTTTTTCGTTTGATGTCCCTCCACCTGGAAAAGACCCAAAATAAAAGCACACGGTCAACCAAACCTGTGTTTGCCTCTGTGATTAATTCCACACTAAAAAGTGGTGCCTGCATTCAGCCAGCCTACAAGATATATATATATATATATTTTTTTTTTTATTTATTGCATTTATATAGTGCTTTTTATACAAAAGTAACGCAAAGCACTGTACAGTACATAGCAGAAAAAAAGAACAAACCACAATACATTTGTATAGCATGTCACACATACAACTGCCACAGTCAGACCATTTAAATAACAGTATACATAATAATACAAAAGCAGCAATTTTAAAGTTACATTAAAACCCACTAAGATAAGAAAGCCATTTTATAAAAGTGCGTTTTTATTCTTGACTTGAAAACTGTAACGGTCCCAGCTTCCCTGACAAACGAAGGCAGAGCATTCCATAATTTAGGAGCTCTACAATAAACAGCCCTACCTCATGTGTTGCTTTTGTTGACCCTAGGAATAACCAGCAGCCCCGCATCCTGTGATCTCAGAGTGCAGTTTGGAAGATACAGGGTCAGTAACTGCTGCAAATGACCTAGTCCTAATCCATTCAGGGCCTTGTCAGTTAACAGCAAAATCTTAAAATAAATTCTATACTGCACAAGGAGCCAGTGTAAAGAGGCCAAAACAGGGGTAATATGTTCACTTTTCCTGGTTTTAGTCAGAATTCTAGCACCCATGTTTTGGGACACCAGAAAAAAGTGCATTATAATAATCAATTCATCAGATACAGAAATAATTGGTCTAAGTTTGGCTATATTTCTCAAATGGTAAATAGATACTTTAGTTACTTCCATATATGAGTCTCAAATGATAGATCAGGATCAAAGATGACCCCCAGACTCTTAATTTCTAGTTTTGATGAGAGACTGCAAGGTAATCCCTCATGTAATCCCACATTTCCTTTTAGTTGGTTCTGTGATCCCACTAGCATAACCTCTGTTTTATCTGAATTTAACATTAGAAAATTCTGTGACATCCAATGCTTGATGTCTGTAAGGCAAGTAGCTAATAACACCCAGACAGAAGAAATTATTGGCTTTAGGAACAAATATAGCTGGGTATCATCAGCATAGCAATGGAAGTTCACTCCGTGTCTGAGGACAATGTCACCTAACGGTAGCATATATAATGAAAACAGCAAGGGACCTAGAATGGAGCCCCGTGGAACACCCCAGACATATATATATATATATATATATATTAGAGGTCGACACGGGTAGGAAATCTGGATACCTGGGTCTTTTTCAGGTAGTGATTAAAAAAAATAAATCATATATATATATTAATGTTTTAAGTGCATGTGATGGGGTACTCCCCGCCCCTATGCATTATATGTAATTTTTTGTATTATTATTATTAGTTATTATATATGACCGGCGAGAAGCCAATATTATTATTGTATTATTACTTATGATTTAAAATGCGGGATGAGCGAGGTGCCGTCTGCCATGTTAGTGTGTAGTATTGTTTTGTTTTATAATTACCTTGTGGGAATGCATGACTGACCAGCTACTGAGTGTTTAATTAGCTGACAGTCACGCATCCTTAATTAACCCATGCAAAATGTGTCCAAGGTTAGTCCCTCGGTCACAACTATAAAAGAGCTGCAGTGTAGCTGCACGTGGAAGAGGGTGTTAGAGACAGAAAGACAGGTGCGCTATAAGAGAAACAATTGCTATATTATAGATACGAATATACTTGTTCTGTTACGTTCTGTGTTTATTTGTTTTGGCCCTTGAGCTGTTTATTTGGTGTACCATTTCAAAATCTTTATTTTGTTACTTTTGTTTGTTAATAAAATACGAGCACAGGAGCACCATTTGCCCCAATTGCTGTGGCTTCTGTACTGTAAAGATGGCTGATGTCACCACTACAGCCATCTTTACCACAGTGCATGATACATATTTAAATAGTATATAGTACACATACATTTAGTCTATTCAGATCTGTCGACTTGTGTAGCCTTTTTAAGTACTGGAAAGCAGCATTTTGTGGAATTTCTTTATCATAGCAGGAGACAACTGAATTTGCAAATTCTGCCAAGGAAATATTTCATTCAGAGGAGGAAGCACTAGCACACTTAATTTTTATTTAACCCAAAACAAAACAGGTAAACGTTTCGTAAGTGTGTGAGTAATGTTTTTCTCATACTGATTTAATTGTGTACTCCGCACCTTACGATCTCCAGAGGGACAACATCTTTGAACACAAGGCACAGTTTAATGCAAACTCATGCTCAAATGGTGCTGTATTGTAGCAGATGAACTGAACATTGAATTGGTCTTCACCACCAGCCAAGAAATTCAAAACAAAAGGATAAATAAATATAACGGAGCACAGACGGTCTCAATTCCCTGGGACTGGCATCCTCCCAAAGCTTGTTTCTTTACAGTGGAGGTTAACTTAAATTGTCAGAAGTCAAAAATGTATACAGTGCCAGTGAGAGATTTCAAAAACAGTGAACAGGGCCCCAGTGTTTCTAAGAAGTAACTGGATCCTGCATGATGTAGGTCACCTGCCAGAAATGAAACAAAAGGGATGAGAGGAGGTCGTTCCGCCCATCAATGCTCATCTGGTTCCTGGCAGCTGATGATCCAGCAACAATTGATGAAAGATAAAAACATATTGATAAACACAAATACATTTGTAGCTGGGTTTCTGTCAGGCAGTGCCAGTTCTTTGATTACATGATGTTAAATAAAATAATTATATATATATATATATATATATATATATATATATATATATATATATATATATATATATATATATATTTAATTATGTCTCAATCCTAAAATTCCAGCTGATGCAAAACTTTTGGTCATAGCGGAATGTTAATTTAAAATAAAAGACAACAGTATAGAAAGAAAGCAGTAGTTGTTTTAAGAACGCTGGTGAGGTGTCTTCTGGTTTACTGTTTACGCTTCTAAAATAAGCTTTCATTTTTTGATACGCTCCTAAGAATAAAGGGTTCATATTTTCATTTCTGGAACAGCTTCTTTCATAATTAAACAGAACTTAACTTTGTTTTTGACTCTCAGCAGAACCTATTCCTCATGTACTGACAAACTCCACTCTCCTTGTGCTGCGTTTGTAACATTTGTTAAGATCATCAAAAACAGGCTTATTTTGCACAATCAAGGCCTATTGAAGCACTTAAATCATCCAAGGTTTCCTTCCTGTGATAAGGATCTTATTGGGTTCTATAGATTCACTATTGACTTCCAGTTTGGAATGTGGGTAAATGGAATAGAACCCCCCCTCCCAGCAGCCTCTATCCCTCCTTACACAGCTTCCTTATACCGGTAACTGTACAGAACAAAAACATCTTTATCTCTGTCGCCGCTGCGGAACGAAACAAGAGATAGTATTTATAGAACAGGTGGGCATCAACAGTATGTCTTTGATCTCCAAAGCGGCTGGTCAAACTGGAATCATATTGATATCCGGGTAAGGCAAAGAGCTTTCAAAACAGACAGAAAGGTAATGCTAAAGTTGAGACAATGAATGTTAAAAACGGATGACAACACTCAATGTATAGAGTAGACAAAGGCATGGGTTATAGCAGTGTACCAAATAGTGAGCCACCTTCTCATTTAGTATAAACTACAGGGATTCCTCAATAACAATCTAGAGCCAGTGCCTTCTAGCGATCTGCTGCTTCAGATTCATTTCCTTAAGTTTTAATGACAATCCACTATCATACACTAAATGAGACTGGCACTTTAATTACACTTTGGCTAATCTAATTTACATGTCTTATGTCTATGCTAAGTTACTAGAACTGAAGAGAAAGATGCTTATAGCCAACTCATAGCCAGAGCTCCTTAACAAATAATTATACAAAAAAAAACATGTGAGGAATTGTTATTATTGCAAACCGTAGTTAAAATCTATTTTACAGCAATTTACTATAACAATTGCTATATTTATAATTGCTTATTCTGCTGTAGATTAAAGTGCCCATAGTAAATACTGCCAAAAACTACAAGCATCTAGCAGTATTTACAGAAGTATACTTCAGTAGTATTTTTTCTTTAAGGTAAGATACATTGTTTAGCAAGTTGATGATGTAAACATGAAGACATTTAAATGATGAGAGTGTCTCTAATTCAAAATTTGGTTTCATGACCTTACCATATACGTATGCCATACAGGATACTCCTTTCTTCAGGGGCTCATAAAATACTATAATAATAATGTACTTATATTTTAGAGTATGTGTTTGACTGGGGTTCTTCATTGGAACACCATGAAACCTGTTCATTTTACAACATGTTTTGCCACTTTCGGCTTATAAGTCAAACTGTGATTTAGTAGAGCAGAGAAACTGGTTCCATTTGCTGTGATTTTCCTTAGACTGGATATCTCCATCCCGGCTGCATTTGGTAAGAAGAATAAATAATACATTGAAAATGATCACGTTAAGTCGCAAAACCCCTGCAAATGATTGCATAAATAACAGATTTCATTATGTTTCATTAAAGAGCCCAAGTCGACTTGCTAGTAAAAATGTTACTCTACAGGTAAATGATTTATTATTATTTATTTAAAATATAGTGGTCAAGATCTGGGTCTTTACATTGGTGCCAGGTCCGTGCTCAGCCTCTGCCTGTACAGTGGGTCGCCTCACCTCTCCTGATTCTGCGTAGGAACCGTCAGCTCATATGCATATAAAAGATAGGCAGTTTTATTTTTTTGTTCTGCTTGCCAATGAGTAAGCAGGGGGAAGAGTATGTAATTAGGTACACATTGCTGACAGACATGCCTCTTAGCTGAGAGTGGCCGACGACCAACTGTGTTCCAGCTCATGGAAACAGGAGATAATTAGCACAGCATCTACTTGACCTTTCTTAGTGGTCAGATAATGTAATTCCAAAGCTTGTCTGTCAAAATGTTATGTTAATGGTTTTATACCCTATAAAGAAAGAAAGGAGAATTGTCCCTGCTAAATGTTGATTACTAACAGGTTGATTTCTCATAGGGATTTTTTAATAACTGTTATACAACAAAAGGCTAGACTGTCAAAGCTCTTACAAAACTTTTGCTCATCTTAATGCTTTATGCTTTAGTTTTTGTTCATTAACTGTTAACAACTAGCTCACTAATAATCTTTAGTAATAAATATAGACATCATATAAACTAAGAAAAGTTCAGCTGCAAATGTGTCAGATGCCCACTTCAGGATTGTTAACAGATAAATGAATTGGGGTTACATTTTTATATTAGTGTACCTTTTTTTTTTTTTTTATAACTGCGCTACAGCAGACGTGATTGGCCAACAGATGCCTGTTGAGCTCAAAGCAGACTCCTGCACTGATGGGCTATAATAATGTAGTCCACCAGGGGCTGGTAGCTCCCTGACATTTGCTGTAGGATGCCCCTTCAGTTCTCCGAAGCTCTTTGTGGGGATTGCAGCATTGAGGGAACATAATTGCACATACTAAATTGGGGAGAAATACAGAAGTAAAATACAGTAATTAGGCACACTGAATTAAAAATAATCATTAAAAAAGGTTAAAGGTGAGTGTATTCTCCCCACCATAGATGACCACTTACAAAGAACAGTCAGCTATCAACTGTGCTACACAAGAACACACCTGAGCATCACTGAACAGTAGAATCATGGCTAGGGTGGTAAACACAAGGTCTCTTTCTCTGATTTCAAGTACATGTGGTTAATTTACTGTGAAAGGAGAGTGCAAATTGCTGGCTCCCTTCCCAGCAATGCTAATTGGTGTTGGCATGTTCTTAGTTTGTTTTGAACAGATTTACTCTTGAAATGTTTGATTTCTTTAAAATCATTTTTTTTAATAAGGTAATTATGGGATTGCATCACCCTGGCGTCTAAGGATTTGTCAATTAACCCCTCAAAGGTATTCTACCTAATAAGCTAGATATTCTTTAAAAAACGATTAAATAATTTATCAGAAACTAAAATGCTTAAGGGCTGTGTGACAGGGATGGACGAGTGGTGACGTCAGGCCAGATGCAGGAAGGAAAACAAATCAAAAAATACTGCAGTTCAAAGACACAGCACGCCGTTTATTTAAATACAAAAATAAAATGAAAAGGTTTAACCAAAAATAATCACTAACACAAAAAATAAACAAAACCCAGGTCAGGCTGAGCAAACGCCTTCACTAGCCCTATAGGTTTAATTTTTAGTTTCACTTTGTTTCTCTCTCCTCTCTCGTTCTCGCTCCTAACACCCACAACGAACTGAGAGCACTGCAGGTGTATATGCAGGTTTAGCAACAAATTAATCACTTAATTTGGGAGATGGCCACCTTCTGCGCGTGATTTTTAAAATTACAGTGGATGGGACTACCCAAATGGCTTGCTTTGCATTCCCAATTGAGGTCCTAATTAAAAAGGTTTTGAACTGGCTCTAATCTCATGGCCATCATCTGCACTGTGTTGCTCAGAGGCACTGAGGAAACCATTCCGAGTAGTTCTGCTGGATTGGGAAAATCATCCCACACTCGGCATGTGCCTCAGTTATAAAGGTCATCTGAGTCTGTTTCAGCAGACTCTCTTGACCGTTTAGGTATCCTGTTTAAGAGGTCCTGTCCAGCATATACTGTATGTGCTCATGCTGAATCTCCTACCCACTCAACACTCAGATCAGTGGTCCTCAAGCAGTGCCCATGGGCAAATTTGTGCCCACGAGACCAGAAATACAGCAATACTGATGTACTCGTAGGGGAACTGAAGTTATTATAATCTACTACTCCGTACTCTATCTTGTGGCATTTGATACATCTATACTTTTTTTTTTTTTTTTTTTTTTTTAATAAGTAGAGTATTTAGTTAAATATCAGAAGAGAGAAATGCCCTCGACCTTAAAAGAAATGCACAAATGTGCCAGTGTCCAAACACTAAACCAGATGTAAGCACAAGTAACTAGGGTTCCCTGCCTTGTTACCAATATTGAACTGTATATCAGCAGTTGTACGCAAATGCCTTTTATTGGATAGCAGATACAATTTATTCCCTTACAGTTTCCAATACTAAGGAGACTATGAAAGCAGACAAACTCTACAGAGAAAGAGATGCCCAGTTATTTATTTATTTAATTATATATATATATATATATATATATATATATATATATATATATATATATATATATATATATATATATATTAAATACACTTTTAATAATTTTTTACATAAACAGATAACAAACAGCCAACAAACAACAAAATGACATTGCCTGCAGTTTTAGATGAGAGAACAGCAAGACAAAGATGAGCTTAAAGGATTTCTGTTTTAATAAGAGACACATATCACACATGATGTATTAACTTGTTGCAGATCACAGGAACAAAGTTTATATTCAGGAACTACTATTAAGCTTAAAAAGTGAACTAGACTTTAGAATTGTGTCTTCTGTTCTATGCATAGGGTGACATCCAACACAAGATAAGAGGTACTGAAACTTAATATGTTGATTTCTCATGTGTGGGTAATAATAACTATTTACAACAATGAAAAAGTAATCAGAGATGAGTATCTGTTTCCAGTTTTTTCTGCCTTTGCCTATCTGTACTCTAAACCCAAGTAATTATATTATATTACATTACATTTCTTTTTTGTTGTTGTTGTTGATTATTGATCATATAAGTGTTTTGGACAGAATATTATTAATTTATTAATTTAATAATTATTTTACAGAAAAATAGTCTACCAAGGTAGAGAATAACATTGCCTATGTTAAAGAGTGACAGATGGAATCAAATGCTGCTGAACTGAAGCAGAAGAAATCATTCAGTCTCACCTTTAAAAGGTTTATTATGCTCATACATTTGCTATCTAAATGTGATTGATATACTTCAGGTCTATATTTCCCCTGCCTATTTTTGTAGTATTTGTTTTTTAACTAGACAGCCCCAAACCATTATTATGTCAAGCCAAGACTTAAGCTTATTATACACATAGTGAAAACGATATGATTTCGAAATTAGAAATATCACATTTTCCTTTTGTAATTATATTGGTGGTGTTAATCCCATTAAAATTAAATGTCCATTATTTGTCAAGGCAGCACTTGAATTTTGCAGAAAATTGCCGCAGTGTGGAGTAGTGGTTAGGGCTCTGGACTCTTGACCAGAGGGTCATGGGTTCAATCCCAATTGGGGGACACTGCTGCTGTACCCTTGAGCAAGGTACTTTACCTAGACTGCTCTAGTAAAAACCCAACTGTATAAATGGGTAATTGTATGTAAAAAATAATGTGATATCTGTATAATGTGAAATAATGTATAATGTGATATCTTGTAACAATTGTAAGTCGCCCTGGATAAGGGCGTCTGCTAAGAAATAAATAATAATAATAAAATAATAATAATTAAGCACTAGAAATACATTTATGCAGTTTTTTATGCTTTAGTCACAACTGAGCTGCATTTTTTGAAGATCTCGCCACGATTTAGGTAGGACATTAATTATTTTCAGTATTAACTCACGAATTTAGTTTCAGTGGGAACACTAAAAATAACACGGAAGAAACGCAAGGTAAAATTGGATTATGATTAGGAAATTAGGATTGCAGTATTTTTATTTATATTATTTCTTACATAGATTTGTTTTTGTTATGTTTATGTTCAACTGCATTAAAAAAAAAAACATCTAGTTACATCTAGAGAAACTCATCAAGCTTAAGGGACATTATCAGGGGTCCTTCATTCACTGTGCAAGATCTTTTAGTTTGTCGCACTTGGCAAGCCTCGCAGAAGCCTAATAATTCCTACAATTTAGTTCCAACCTTATCTCAAACACATAGTCCATTATAGATTCTCTTCTGACATACCTAAACCCTTGTCTCACTCACCTTATGTCACACAGGTAAGTAAGAAAGCAAAGCCATAATGCTGTACAGCTTAGAAATTCATCTCAGGGTTATTTTTAACTCTCTTTTTTTCAAGGTTTATTAATCTCATTTATAGGTTTATTTCAAACCTCCAGGCAATGATGGATTCATGTCACCCTTTGAGCTCATCGTGCCTGCACTGAAGACTCTATTGAAACATACCTGCACGCTTATGTTATGTTCTTTTGATGTGATGTTAGTTGGTTCCAGTTGGTTAATTCTCATCTGATATCAGATGCACTGTAACTCTACATTAAGACCGTATTAAAGTGTCAAGGCCCTGGTATAATTTACTACTTGGGGGATTTTCAGTACTTGGAATTGATACAAACTGCGAAAGCAGGCACACAGATGAAGAGCTTCAGTTTGTAATACCTGTTGTCTTCACTCTTGGCTGACCTTGATCTCCAACCTGAGCTGTCACAGAACACTGCAATACTGTAACATATGTTGATATAATTTTACATATCAACCGCCAATCATAAAACAAAAACAGTGAGCCATTTGGAATAGCAAACTAACCTATTCAGTGCTCAAATGAAGATACGACAACCTGCAATATACAATGTAGGCGGGCCAAAGCAGAATTGGATTAACCTTTGCTGGTAGGCAAATTATTACCCACTGTAATATGTAAGAAAAGATATTTTAGTTAGATACAGAAGGAAATTATATTCAACTCATTTGAGTACAGTCCATTAATTATATATATATATATATATATATATATATATATATATATATACATACATATATATATATATAAAAAATAAGAAAAATGAAAAAAAAGAAAAGGATATTTCAGATACTTAAAAAGGTAGAATAATTGATTACAAATCAATTATCAGGACGTTTCTAACTACAAGTCCTTCATCGGCTGAATACAAAAAAACAGTGCACTTTTATTATTGATCATTTTGGTACACAGCAGTTTTCCTTTTTCTCAAACTTTATATATATATATATATATATATATATATATATATATATATATATATATATTGTGAACGACTTGTTCTGTATTGAATGTGGTAGCCAACTGGCAGTATGAGAGGTGACACTGAGGCAGAATATGAGGATGAAGAATAGGCAGTTTTATTATTTCTTGTTTAAAGTTCACACAGAACTGTAGGAACAATTCAATAATGTAATGTTTATCTGGGTTGATTAGTTATCTTATTAATAATATTTAATTGACGTGTTACAAAGATTGAGGATTATTATACTCAACAGTTCCTTGAAGCTTAGACTTTTGGTCAGCTGTTTTGGAAACTCAATCTGTTGAAGTGTCCAGTACAAAAAGCTCTCCTCTCACAACAAAATCTTCAATCCTACGTTTGATCAAACTTGGCAACAAAGCTTTCATTTCTTGATAGAATCAACAAATAGCTGCAACAAAGTCTTCAGTCCTTGGTAAAGGATCCACAACAGCGTCCGTCCGCTCTGTCCTCTTCGTTGAATCTTTTAGCTACACAGGTAGCAGGGCACAGTTTCTTTTGGATAATGTGGTTTTAGGTGTACAACAGACCCTGACTGGTTTGTCTGATAACAGTCGCTGTAAGTTTTATGGCAGTCCTCCAGCTTGGCCTCAGTCTCGTTGCTTGTGGTCGTTGACTCGCTTGCAGCTTGCTTCCTCGTCTTGGGTCCGTTTCAGGCAGAGTCCTGTCTTGGTTCCATTTTTAGGCAGAGTCCCGGAGTTGCAGCTTTCCTTAGCAGAGTGACAGCACCTTGTTTAGCATTCGATGTGGAGCACAAAATGTTTAGTTTTGCTTGGATATTCATAGTCTTTTCACTCTGCTAAATAGTCACTTTCATGAGATAATTTGTGTATCTTGCCTCTTTAAACTCCCAGTCTTGATGTTTTAATGTCCTTTTCCACTGGGACATCATTAGTTTATGTCTTCCTTGCATCAAAACGATTGTTGTTGCACGTGTGAATTATCTGTACATAATTCAACTGTCCGCTCAGCCTGATCCAGTTCAGGCGCCGGTCCTCTAATCAGTAGGTCACATAGTTCAGTATGTCTGCAAACCAGAGGCCCCCTTCTCAAGACACAGCAGTTTGCCCTGTTTCTCAAGATACACAGTTTCATTAATGAACCTACTTAAATTTCTAATACATGTTCATGTATTATCATATTCAGGAAATATGTCCCACAGAACAACCAAAACGTTTACGAAAATTAACAAAACAAAAGAAAACTTGCCTGCTAATCTCACTTCTTCAACCCTCTCTATCGCTTGCACGAGCTTTCCTCGTTGCAAGAGAATAAGTATTGCGATCAGCAATTAAAGACCAGTCCAGGTTCCGTCCAGCTGCTGCTGGTAACTTTAGATCCGGTCTTGGATCAGGAAGTCTCACCAGGTAAGAATCACGTGTTCATTTACTTTTATAATCCACAAGGGCTGTCGGGTAATGATGTTTGTAATCCTTTTTCAGGTAAACAGGTAAGTATTCCAAGTAGTATCTCGCTCGGTACCAGGAAGATTGCACCCCTGTGTGGTCCACACAGGAACAACAGGTGAGGATGCTCCTTTAACGCCCTCTTACAGTCCTTGTGAGTAACACAGTACATTTGCGTTCTTTCGGGGTTCCTTTGTCGCCCTCTGCTGGTGAACACTGTCACTTGCAGCCTACTGCTTTGCTGGTACCTGACTGACTTAACACTAGAACCGCTGGATTTTCGAACTACCTCGAACCGCCACGTGGGTCACTTTGACCCATACATTTTTAAACTGCTTCGTTATGAAAATGAAAGACATACTACTGGATACAACTGAACAGTTTTATTCATGAACATCATATCTAACATTTGCATCGCAGAAACACTGTATTTAAATGGAAAATTAAACATAATGGCTTTATTTTTAAAATGAGCGCATATACAGCACAACTACAAACAGTGAAAAAATATAATAAAATACACATTTCAAAAGAAACAGGTATGTTCATATACCTGTTTACAGGTGTAAACGGGTATATATACACACAAAACTGTAAAAACCAAAATCATTGTTTCTAATACTACATAAAGAAAATATAATACTACTTCCGGTATGACGGCTGCATTGTACTCTATGGAGGAGCGTATGCGTCTGCCAGCTGACTGTGCCTGCATCCAGGAGCTGTGTTGTAAACAAAACAGACGCAGTTCCATTGAACACTATTGTGTAAACATGTGTAAACTGGTACATACAAACCTGTTAAACTGATTTTTTTTCTAAAAGTAATATAAAAAAGAATATATAAAATACGTTTCATATGAGGCACATACGTTGTTATGCTACCTGTCATTTCAGTTTGCTGTATGCATCTGAGTGCAGCTTGCCGTATTCCAATCAAAATGACTACTTTCAAGATTAAATATTTCCTTCTGATATATTCCAAGTTGCATTTGTACAACAAAACGAAGGATTGTTGTCTCCAGATACATTGAAAAATAAGCAACTAGGCTTTCACTGAGTTTGCATCTTGACAAATACACAATCATAGCAATCTCTGTCTCGTAGTCAGTCTACAAACAAAGGCTTGCAATAAAAAAACATTTAAAAAAAAAAAACATGTGTGCTAGGAAGAGGAGGCATGTCTTGTTTGCTGCATTTACAAAAATAATAGAATATCTTACGTTATATTTAAAAAAAAGACATGTATTGTAATGCATGGGTCACATTGACCCACATGGTGGTTCTAAGTAGAACTGTTTATAACTTTATCATTTTTGCGATTCTGGCTATCAGAAAGTCAAGTCAAAGTCAAAAACGGACACACACACGATTTCCAGCAGAAGAACAATTAACATTTTAAATGCATGGCGGCTTTAGTGTTAAATAAAAATAAAATAAACTACCTCTGTCCGTATGGTTTGATTACTTGTTTGGTATTGGAGAACATACAGGTCCTTAAACCAAATTACCAAAGTCCCAGCCTTTACTTTAAACCCCAGACTGTCGCAACCATTTCAGGGTCACACAGACCGTAAAAATGAAATGGCGTTTCTGTTTATAAAGTTCGTGCAACCAGCCTTAATTAAATAAAACACAGTCCATTGAAATTATGCGGTTGCTTAAAAGAACAAACAAAAGAACGGTCCATAAATCAGAGGATTTTGTAAATTCAGTGCGTGCACACCATACAACCTGATAACACTGTGTAACAATTTTTTTTTTTTTTTTTTGTCCCTGGGTAGTAAGTGTTATTTCCTAATTGCTTATGCCTCAAAAGTATAGAAAATGGCTATTATTCCCCACAGACTTTGCTTTTGTGACCAGGACAGTGATATTTTGAAATTTACCTATTTTCCAGAACATTCCAAATAGATTCAGTGCTGAGTAAACTTGGAGTAAACTTTCCAGTAATATAAATAGTAGTATAACTACAGGGGCCTTAAGCCCACCAGTTCAGTTTAGTTCCAGCTGCCTAAGTGGATACATATCTGCATTTTTCTGAGATGGCATCAAGAGGCTGCAAGCATCCGGCAGACGCATTTTGCTATGTCTGCGGCCAATTTACCAAGACAAGAGCGAAAAAGTACTCTGTGGAAGCATCTGCTAAGATGTGTGAGGCCTGTCGGGGATCAAGACAAACCCTGGGCACCTCATTTCACCTGCGAGCACTGCAAAAAAACTCTGGAAGGTAGATGGACAATTGTTGCTCGGAATTTTATGTAATAAAATTTGTTAAAATTTTTAAAATTGTAAAAGTTTTTAATTTTAAAATGTTTTACAATTTTCAATGCTATTGAAAAAATATATCATATATGAAAAATGTTGCGAGAATCTCTTACACATTAGTCATGGGTGAAATAGATGTATTTTTGTAGGATGGTACAGAGGGGAAAAGAGAGCCATGAAGTTCGCTATCCCAAGAATTTGGCGGGAACCCACTGACCACTCAAGCAACTGCTACTTCTGCATGCTGGACCCTTCCAAACGTCGGACTGGCAAGAATGCACCTGCTATCACGTATCCGGACCTTCCTTCATCCATCGCCCCAGTGCCACACTGCCATGAGCTCCCCGTACCCACTCCTCCGGAGAGAGAGCAGCCGTCTTTAGAAGAGAGCAGCAAGTCAGAGAGAGAGGAAGATGTTGTAGATCCAGATGACAATTTCAGAGGTGGAGCTGAGGAGAGAAACCCATACTACCCCAACCAAAAAGACTACTCACTTCTAAATCTTTTGTAGTCATTTTTGTATTACTTTAGTATAAATACATGTTAATTTGGATTCATATGTTGTATTTTTCTGACTTTATGTGAACGAAAAGACACAAATTCGCCCATTTTCACATTGGAAATAGGTAAATTTCAAAATATCACTGTCCTGGTCACAAAAGCAAAGTCTGTGGGGAATAATAGCCATTTTCTATACTTTTGAGGCATAAGCAATTAGGAAATAACACTTACTACCCAGGAAAAAAAATTGTGTTACATAGTGTAATGCCTGTTTAAATGTGTTCAGTTTGGCATACACTCGCACAGCTGGAGTAAACAGATTGAACGTTCCACACAGCAGGTAAGTAAGTAGGTGAGTAAAACAGTTCATTTAATACAGTGGCTTCCTTTTTAAAACAGGTGCAAACAGAACGCTGTCTTTCTTTTAAAAACCAAGCACAAATGTATACCGCCAGTATGCGGTCTGGATTACTCACTGTAGAGATCTGTTCTGGTGCGTGCACCAGCTTTGCTTCATTCCAGACTGCAGACACGTTGCAGCTTCCTCTGGCAAGACCACAATAAAAGCCTGACTCGCTTTGTATTTCACAGTCCCTCCACACAGGTACCTTTAGCTCTGGAATATTGAAGTCTGTGCTGGTCACACACACTGTCGCCCTTTCAGTCTCTTTGTCCCCGTATTTCTATACAATGAAACACAGCTGCTCTTAACACAAACTGACAACACCGCTCGGTAGTTCAGAGTTGCTGCTATCACACAGAAGTTATAAAACATATACATCATGTTTATTTTTAAAATATATATTTGTGTTTGTGGCAGGAACGGCTGAGTGGTCTGACGTCACGGCAGAAGAAGGGACAACAAAAACAAAAAGGTATTGTGCAGTGGCGCGGGCGCCGTTTTATTTAATGAATTCAAAAAAATAAATAAAATATTTAAACAGAAAACAGTCGCTCACAGAGCAAAATAAATAGTTAAACAAAACAAAATCACGAACACAAAATAATAACTGCAACACAGGTCAGGCTGGGCAGATTGCCTTCACTGTTCCTATGTTTACTTTCTCTCTCGTTTCTCCGTCACTCCTCTCGCACACTCTCCTTATGACACCCACCCTGAACTGGAGAACTGCAGGCTTTTTTATATTCAGGTGACCATCTCCCGATTAGCAACTAAATTAATCACTTAATTAATTCGGGAGATGGCCACCTTCTGCACGAGTATTTTTCATTACACCTGGCAGAGGACGAGCACCGATCTCGCCTCTGCCAGGACACGTTTTAAAAATAAACAAAACAATAACAAACATACGGCGCTCGCCGTCATGCATACAACAATCAAAATAAACAAACACAAAATAACACAGGAGCGGAGGGGGAACCCTCGTTCTAAAAATAAACAAATCAATGTACAGGGCTGCTCGCCCTGTTACATATCCCCCCCCTTGTGCAACGCACACATGGCCCCAACGGCCACCTCCCCCCTCAGTCTCAAAGTCCCGGACGAGGGGGAAGAGAGTTGCTTCTGGGGGGTGGCCATGGTGGAATCTCCGGCACCCCCCAATTCTTCGTGGCCGGCAGCTCCCTCTTCTGGGGCTCCCTCCACACTCTCTCCTGCCGCGAAATTGCGGCTGGGGGAGCTGGTCTCCTGACCTTCCCCCTCCTCTTCATGGCCAGCAGTTCCCCTCCGTGGGGCTCTGACCACACAAACTCCTGCCGCGAAAGTGCGGCTGGGGGAGCTGGTCTCCTGACCTCCCCCCCCTTCTTCATAGCCGGCAGTTCCCCTCCGTGGGGCTCCGACCACACAATATCCTGCCGCGAAAGTGCGGCTGGGGGAGCTGGTCTCCTGACCTCCCCCCCTTTCTTGATGGCCGGCAGCTCCCCTCCGTGGGGCTCCGACCACATGACCTCTGGCCGCGAAAGTGCGGCTGGGGGAGCTGGTCTCCTGACCTCCCCCCCTTTCTTGATGGCCGGCAGCTCCCCTCCATGGGGATCCGACCACAGTGTAGGGACCCCAGGTGAAGCAGGATCCCTGGCGACCCCAGGCGACGGCAGCGGACCCTCGGGAGGCGACGGCAGCGGCAGCGGACCCTCGGGAGGCGACGGCAGCGGCAGCGGACCCTCGGGAGGCGACGGCAGCGGCAGCGGACCCTCGGGAGGCGACGGCAGCGGACCCTCGGGAGGCAACGCAGGACCGGCAGCAACCCTAGGAGATGCAAGGGAGACACAGGCGACCCTAGGCGATGCCGACGGCGGGAGGGGAGCCCCTGGCCATGAAGGCGGCAGCAGGAGCTCCACTTCTCCCAATGGTGGTGGTGGAGGTAGAGGTAGCTCCTGCTCCTCTCCTCCTGACAGTAAAGGCCGCAGGGGCTCCTCCTCTTCTGGCGGCCAAGGCGGCAGGGCTTCCTCCCCTTCAGGCGGCCAAGGCGGCAGGGCTTCCTCCCCTTCAGGCGGCCAAGGCGGCAGGGCTTCCTCCCCTTCAGGCGGCCAAGGCGGCAGGGCTTCCTCCCCTTCAGGCGGCCAAGGCGGCAGGGCTTCCTCCCCTTCAGGCGGCCAAGGCGGCAGGGCTTCCTCCCCTTCAGGCGGCCAAGGCGGCAGGGCTTCCTCCCCTTCAGGCGGCCAAGGCGGCAGGGCTTCCTCCCCTTCAGGCGGCCAAGGCGGCAGGGCTTCCTCCCCTTCAGGCGGCCAAGGCGGCAGGGCTTCCTCCCCTTCAGGCGGCCAAGGCGGCAGGGCTTCCTCCCCTTCAGGCTCCGAAGGCGGCAGGGCTTCCTCCCCTTCAGGCTCCGAAGGCGGCAGGGCTTCCTCCCCTTCAGGCTGCGAAGGCGGCAGGGCTTCCTCCCCTTCAGGCTGCGAAGGCGGCAGGGCTTCCTCCCCTTCAGGCTGCGAAGGCGGCAGGGCTTCCTCCCCTTCAGGCTCCGAAGGCGGCAGGGCTTCCTCCCCTTCAGGCTGCGAAGGCGGCAGGGCTTCCTCCCCTTCAGGCTGCGAAGGCGGCAGGGCTTCCTCCCCTTCAGGCTGCGAAGGCGGCAGGGCTTCCTCCCCTTCAGGCGGCCAAGGTGGCAGGGCTTCCTCCCCTTCAGGCTCCGAAGGCGGCAGGGCTTCCTCCCCTTCAGGCTCCGAAGGCGGCAGGGCTTCCTCCCCTTCAGGCGCAGGACGTTCGGGCTCCTCCCACTCAGGCGCAGGACGTTCCAACTCCTCCCTCTTGTCTCCCCTCCAGCAGCTGTAATCCCAGTCTTCAGGGAGGGGGCAATTAACTGGGAAATGCCCCCGCTCCCCACAGATGCAGCAACAACTCAGCTGGCTTATGCTATGGAGGAGGGCTTCCCAGCTCATCTCCTCCTGTGCCTGCTCTTGTTGCTGCAGCGGCTGCTGTCTCCTCATCCTCCTTCTTCCTCCCATCTTCCTTCCTCCCATCCTCCTCTTCACTCTCCTTTTCTCCACACACAAAAACGAAAAAAAACGAAAAACCCTGCAGTACCCTCTTCTGCCTGCGTCCTGGAGGCGCTGCGATCCCACGCAGGACACCACGTGTGGCAGGAACGGCTGAGTGGTCTGACGTCACGGCAGAAGAAGGGACAACAAAAACAAAAAGGTATTGTGCAGTGGCGCGGGCGCCGTTTTATTTAATGAATTCAAAAAAATAAATAAAATATTTAAACAGAAAACAGTCGCTCACAGAGCAAAATAAATAGTTAAACAAAACAAAATCACGAACACAAAATAATAACTGCAACACAGGTCAGGCTGGGCAGATTGCCTTCACTGTTCCTATGTTTACTTTCTCTCTCGTTTCTCCGTCACTCCTCTCGCACACTCTCCTTATGACACCCACCCTGAACTGGAGAACTGCAGGCTTTTTTATATTCAGGTGACCATCTCCCGATTAGCAACTAAATTAATCACTTAATTAATTCGGGAGATGGCCACCTTCTGCACGAGTATTTTTCATTACACCTGGCAGAGGACGAGCACCGATCTCGCCTCTGCCAGGACACTTTTTAAAAATAAACAAAACAATAACAAACATACGGCGCTCGCCGTCATGCATACAACAATCAAAATAAACAAACACAAAATAACACAGGAGCGGAGGGGGAACCCTCGTTCTAAAAATAAACAAATCAATGTACAGGGCTGCTCGCCCTGTTACAGTGTTCCATATGGGAATCTCTGTGGTATTCTATGATTGTTTGGTTCAGTGCCACTCCTCATGATATGGAAGTGTAACCTAGGTGGATGTTACTTGGTCTTTTCACAAGCATTTGCACAACTGGGTTTGCAGAGTGGAGCAGGGTTCTATTTTTAGAAGATGGCTGTTTTATAGGTTTTCTGCAGTTAACAATGTAGAGAAGCGACAGCGTGGTTGTTTAACTTGCTTCGGCACAGACCTAGTTTAAGAGCCAGTGGTGGAATCCAGGCTCTCGAGAGATGCTCTCGTTATTATATATAGCTGGTCTGAGCATGCAAAAAAAGCTGTGGCACCACAGCTGCATCTGGCAGTTGCAGGGGACATTTACTAGCACTTTTCAAGCAACTGTTAAGTAGCTCAAATCAACTATTCAAATGGCTTTGAAATGTTGTCCAAAACTTACCTGATTGTTACATGGGCTTAAGAGTAAAAAATGGGTAACACTTTACATTAAGTGTCACTAATTACTGTGTATTTACAGAGTAGTTACGTAGTAAATGCATGTGTACTTACACATATTTACAATGTTATTATACATAGTTACAATGCACTTACAGTAGTATGTAAATCTGTTTGCACAATATGTGTAAGTACACAATTGTATCAGAAAAGGGTTAGTGTTAGGTTTAGAGTTAGGGTAATGGTTAGGATTAGGGGGTTAAGGTTTGATTTAGAGAGGGTTAAGGTTAGGGAAAGGGTTAGGAATAAGGTTAGGGTTAGGGATATATAATGCAAAACGATTTACACATTAAGTGCAATGTAACTATGCAAAATAACAGTGTAATTATGTGAAAGTACACATGTATTTACTAAGTAACTACTATGTAAAGACACAGTAATTAGAGACATTTGTTGTAAAGTGTTACCAAAAATGCAGGAGCAGCAGATTATCTTGTTAGGTAACTTTAATTTAAAACAAGGTGTCCTTGTATGTAGTACCTGTAGCTACCCCTACAAAGAGATTCTTCTTGCCCAAACATATTGGGTTCTGCAGCACTAGGTGTACATGATTCCAATGCAGTCTCCTTCCAGAGCAAAAGATCAGCCTGAGGTTTATTTCAAGGCAGCTGATGAAAAAAAAAGATACCACTTAAGGGAAAGTGCCCTAGTGTTTCCTAATGTTGACAGTGGTTATATTATTTGGGTTGCCCATATATTGTGCCATTACCACTGTAGCATTTTCCAGCCATTCATTCTGCTGATGTTTTTGACAAGCACTTTATTTCAAACCACCATCTAGGAATTAAAATTCCCCCTTTTGATACTGGAGACAGTGAATGAGGTACAGAACAGAAAGAAAAATAGGGGTAGCGTCACCAGAGGATTGAATGGGATTGAGTTTCAGGAAGAGGTGAAGAGGTATCATTTCACCAGCAACAGCATCTTGCAGTGGCTGTTAGACATCACAATGCAGAGACTAGAATGTAGCCTTTATGCTGTCTTTATGCTGCCTCACAGATGACCCTGGCTTCTCTGGGGCATGTCAAGATGGTAATTGCATTCCTGTTGTGGAGGTATCTGTGCTTCTTTTCAACCTGTCAGCAAAGTACACCAAGAGACATGACAAATCGCCTTAAAGTAATGTTTATTTTTGTCTTGTTTAATTAGCTGCAATTAAGTAAAATGACAGATTGCTGAGATGGATGCTCACCAAATGTATACAGAGGTCACAGAACTTGGGCTACATGTGGAGCTCCAACATGCAATTTAGTGCTCAAGCATGTTGCGTCACTGACTCCCTACATCAGAAGGTCAAAGTTCAACATGTACTGCTACCCTGGTGTGTTTACCCTCCGCATACGGTCAAAAGCTAGAATGCAAGCATGGTCTGTTGGAATTCTGTTCAAGCTCAGACTGGACAGGGAGCACATTTTTCAACTGTCAACCAAAGGAGTGCTGACTATCTTACAAGGGAGTATGAGTAGGAGATTGCTTCAAAATTTCTGTAATAAATTGCTCACACTAATTGTGCACAAACAAATGTACATCCAGTATCAACGGGCGGTTTAGTGATGTATTGAGAGTTAATGAATCTTATTAATGATACAATGTATTATATGCAGGGCTGTAACCAGAAACTGTTGTCAGCAATGACAAATATTCAGGGATATACGTGGGGTCCATGGAGAGTGGCATGTTGGATGAGTTAAACAGAAATATTCCAAATGGATCTGATAAATCCAGCCAGTCACCAATATTCTCTATTAGAAAGCGTTGAGGGTTAACCCCAGGAAATACCAGCAAGAAAACACTCCCTGGATCCCATCTGAAAAATAACAAAAATTGAAAATGAATTCTTAAAACAAATTAATTTAAAAAATCAAATACTCATTTATCCATGACGTGTGCATACTTTTAGAAAGGAAGATGTGTGATCCTTGCAGCCGTACTGCAGAATAAATCTTTTTGCACAAGTCACTTTCATGGTAAGTAAGCAGGTCAAAATTGCCTTGTTGGCCCCCTCTCTTTGTATCAATGTTCAACAACATCAAGCCTCATTGCTTTTACAATGTTATCCACATGGAGCATTTTGTATTAATAAATCTATGGATACTATTTGATAAAGTGGCTCCTAATTGCACTTTTCTTTTTTCTGCACTGCGGCACGAAAAGAATATTTTTCTTATTGGAAGCATGTAAAATGGAAATGCCAACATCATGATGTCTTGGATTTTTGTAGCACGTCTAGAATCACCTTTGGATTTTGAACCCTTTCTTTTGTGAAATGTAAGCCTTATTTCAACAGAAGTTATTTACTGTGTAATATTGAAAAGATTATTGAAACATACTGGGCTGGCTCTGTAAACAAATGTTTAAATTACATATTTGGATCCTCGTAACAACACTTTACAACTTTTAACTGCTGGATGTTTTGCTATTACGAAAAATCTAAATGAACTTGTTTTTTTTATTTGATTACATAAATAAAAAAAACACAGTTAAATATACACATTCATCTTTTGGTCACACTTTATTCTAACTTATAAACTCTTAACAACTAACTTACTGACATGTTGACAAATGTCCATCCCTACATAGGGATGAATGTCCATCCCTACATAGGGACGAATGTCCAGCCCTACATAGGGATGAATTCTAGATTGTTCACGTTATTAAAATGGAGCTCAATTTGTTTAAAGGCACTTTTAAAGATGGTACTGTAGTAAAGCTCTGTGAGTGATACCTATGTTTATTAGTATTACATGTATTAGTTATTAACTCAAAAGGAACAACATTTGTTAATGTGTTGGCAAGCTTTTTGTTCTTCATCATATTGGATCATAGCTTGAAAAGGTGAAAATTATTGATATATTTTGCCACTAAACCTGCTTAAATTAAACACTTTCCAAACTGAGTTCGCACACTGATCCTTCATTTTAATTGTGCTGTAATAGATATTAATTAATCAAGGTGTAATAAAGACTGTAATAAACTATCCAATTGGAAATGACTTATAAAGATGCTTTGCAAATCCCTTTCAGTATATTAGGTTAAATACTAAAAAATTGTATTTATCTTTCTGCACTGTTAGAATATTAACTTATTTTTGTCATTAAAACCTTATTCGCTATACGAGTCTCAAATTAATGTTAGTAAAAATGTATTTTCATTTTAAAATTTGAAATTTAGTGCTACTATCAGTTTGCTTTCCTTACTGTTCCATGTCTCAGGTCATTTCACCTCAGCTGCGTCTTCAGGATTAAAAATTATATCTGTCAAGCAGCTGGTTGGTCAATGACAGGAAAAAATTAGATTTTTGGTGGAAGCCTCACCTGCCCCCCCCAGAGAACGATGTTGCAGAGGTGGTGATGTGGAGAAATTGTGGGACAAAAAGTACTGACTACGGGTTTAAACAGCTCCTGCCCCCTGAACGATACGGTTCCAAATTAAATGTACTATCTTTCATAAGGGAACTGTATCATTAAAATTATAAAATACTTTTTTTCTTTTTAAATAAAGGTGTTTTTTGTATGTTTTTAGTTACAGTAACTGGCCACTTCTGCTTAGATTATTAAAATAGACCCCCAGATCTTGTTTCACAAATCAGAACATAAAAACATAAAAGGGATCTCAATGATTCAGAATTAATAACATGGCTAGGTAACCAATTCCATACCCTCAGCACTCTCTAGGTCAAAAAAATGTCTCCTAACCTCTATCCTAAATTAGTCTCCACTAAATTTCCAACTGTGTCCTCAGTTCCTGGTTTCTGTGCTAGAGCTTTTTGGCTAGGGATAGCTTTGTCAACTGCTGTTAACATTTTAAAGACTTCGGTGAAGCCCCCCCCCCCCTTTATTCTTTGTTCTACATCACAATTACTGCACCTACCCAGGAGACCTTGAACAACATTTTATCCCATTCCCAGTCCACCCAGACCCTTGTTGTTGAATATATCTTGAATTGTAATTGGCTATAGAGTACATCTGGCACACAGCCTATATTCATGCTAGCCCTTGGAATTCAAATTACCCTCTCATCCAAGTCTGTCAGAGTTTCATTAGGCATTAGAATTCAACATGGATCCCCAGTGTTAATGTAGCAAATTAATAAATGGTTTAATTTGAGAAAACAATTGCATAAAAGCCTTTGAATGTGACAGCTGAAGTCCTCCACTTATAGTAACCAAAAGTCCCATCTTAAGAAACTTTAACCTTGGTCTGGCTCTAATTGTTGTCAGATGAATAACAGTCGCAACCATAATTCAATTATTTGAACTGTTTATGCACCAACATGAGTGCTGATCACCACAACTAAGCCCTTGAGGTCACATTCTAAATTCTTTAGCCTATGTTTTTTTTTTTAGCTTTATCATAACAATCTTGGGAGAACCGTTATGAGTTTCAGTGGATAAGTAGTGTGTACTGGTATACTGCTGTATATACTTGGCTTGGCCACCATTGTGCTCAGCTTAGATTAAAAAAAAACAAACACAACTACATTTTATACATATTTTACACTGCGTTCTTTGGTCTCACCTTTCGAGGTACCCCTGCCCATAAATTAGCTCACAGATAAGTGGAGAGGATGGCCATAGGGAAGCCATGGGCAGGGAGGCATTTTAGCTGCCCTCCCCATTAGATGAAGCCAAAAAGCAGGTGAAAGCTGGGGAGGTACATAATGGATTGAGGTGAGATATAAATCCTTTCCTTGCCGATCTTTGGACATATTGTTTATCGAAGGACAAGTAAGATACTAGCTATTTGACTGAAGATTTGATCTGGTATTGAAAGCGCCTAAAATATGCTTGATGTTTACATGATTTGATCTGAGGTTAAAGTGAGTTCCCTGCCTGAATCACTGCTGTGCTTAACTGAAATTGTTATAATGATGTTATTGTTACACTGTTACACTATATTGGTATTGTTCAATACATGTATGGATGTACTGTAGGTGGACATTGCTACATATGTTAGTGCATCAAAACATAAAGAATACAAAACACATGCTGCGTTGTGGGAATACACGCTTGGGGTCTTGTTATGAATGAACACATACAGAGCCAGATTTATTGGTGGTCTTTACTAAAAGGGCAATTTATACCATTGTTTGTGAAAGGAAATCAAATCTGTAAATGTTACAAAAGTAATTAATTTTGAATGTTCTTAGCGCCTCTGTAAATTGGCAAACAATGAAGAATCTATATATGCTTTTTGGGAAGCATGTAAAACCACAATCTTTAACAGTGCATGGACAAGAGTCTCTTTAGTGAAACTATGCCCCAGATTATCTTATTTTAATGTCAGTGGTATTTAGATCAGCTGCTATACAAATCCAGGGCATGGGGCCCCATGACTGAATAGGTATTTTTTCACTCTTTTATGTGGTCTTGAAGGCTCTTGTTTATTACCATGGTCTTTGAAAGATATAAAAGCATTTTAATACTGCTCAGTACTGTAGATGATCTATGTGAAAAGCAGACAGTAGACAAATATAATTTAAAATAGAAAAATGAATGACCTGAGAAACCTTTGTGAACTGGGGCCAGGAACTCATATTCCCTCTATTGAGTTTCTTTCATCTTTTTCAAGGCAGATGATTTCCATTTTTCTTTTGATTTCTTTCATTCTTGTAAATACCTCTTGATGTTGATAAATCCAAAGTATGTGGAGGTGACCTCTGAAAGGTGCTTGCCTCGTTTTCTTTGGCTTTGTCTTCAGTGGTGAGGGCGGTGGTGTAATGTGCTTTCACAGATATTCTAGCCATTACAACTGGACTGAAAAAGTTTTTTTCTCTCTTTTTAAGTAGAAAAGAGCTTTCAACATGTCTATGAGGGTTTTCAATGAAAAGCTAAGAATTTTTTCTTATGAATCTATATATATATATATATATGTTTTGTATCTATATATCTATTTTATCATACATATATGTTTTTCTCAATGTTGTGGCAGGGCAACTTCTCTAGAAACGATAATGGACAGATGCGTTTCTGCCCGATCAAGCTGAAACAAAGTGACCTTCCCATTCTCTATCACCGGTATTGCTAGGGTTTCCACATGTAGTTGTGCATTTTGTTTAAGAGACACAACTCTGGCTAGCTTGTTCTGTATGGTAATAAGAAAGTCCCCTGCAACAAAAATGTCACAAAACTCTCCTTAGTTGTGCTGATGTTTCCATCTAATCAATCAATGCTTGCATTCACGTCAGCTTCCATTCTAGCAATCACTGCAAAGCTCACGTTCAAAGCACTTCTGTAGGGTAGTCCCAGTTATGAAAACAGACATGTATGTTAAAATGCTCAGGGGGATTACCTGTGTCATTTGCCAGATACAAATAGGCATTTGGGTCAAGCATGTTTAGGTAATCAGTTATCCCAAAATGAAGCATGTCATTCTTAATCATATGCATAGGGTCTGGTCGCTGAGCAGTTTAGAATGTAAGTCACAGGAGTGTACAGTCGGTCAGGTGATCCAAAACAAGCAATACCATGAAAGTTATTGCGAGACATTAAGAGACAAATGTGTTGCACAATTAAGAAATGCCATAATATTTCAATGAACAATCCAAGTTCAAAACACATACAGTACATTCCTATAAAAGGTGATACTACCATTTTTTTGGTCAGTGATAAAAAAAAATAAAGCCCCAGTTATACCTAATAAAATATAAAAAATGTACTTATATATACAATAAAACTTGTCCAATCCAGCCTCTACAAACCAGCATTACAATCCAGCATGTGTGATATACTCTACAATCCGGAACCTGTCTACTATGGAATCTGGCTTGATTTAAAACTCTCTTTTGCCTAAAATCAATGTAAATCTGACTGTGATCCACCAGCAGGTCATGTGATTTTTCTTTTCTAAATTTAAAACTAGTATAAACAAAGCAAGACATGTTCTGCTGGTACCATTCAGAATTGTGCAACTGTTAACATGCGCTTATCAAAAGAAAAAAAAAGATGCCGCTTAAAAACAAAACATCGAAAACCTGGATGCTTTAATACCTTGGTCACAGTAGGAACAGGTAAGCGTCTTTCTGTGCTGATTGTGTAACAGGTAAAGATTTTGTTGAGGCATTGTTCTGTTTAAAGTCTGCTGAGGCATTCTTGTGTGTATGTACAGTAACAAAGTTTTTAAAGCGTTCATATTGTTTTGTCATTTAACCTTTTTTTTAGGTACAGTTTTTTACAGTAACACACTGTACTAATCACAATTGTCAGGTGAGAAGCGATGATGGATTATACAGTTTTTACTGTATTAAAAAAAATGAAGACATGCTGTAAAACTGTAGCATATATATTTAGAATACATGCCGCAAGCTTTTGGGAAAAGTCAAAGGGTTAACAGTAACAAGTAAGAGCAGAGATCCATTTCTCTGTTTTCTTTTCCTGGCTCCGTTCTTACAGGGACATCCGCCCCACCTTTAAAAGGTTTGTGGGCAAACAGCATATTCCGAAAAAGTACAGCTGCTGTTTTATGTAACAAGCCATAAAGAGATGTTGAAAGAAGGGCTCTTTCTTCCAGCTAGCTTCCAATGATGTGCAATGCAAGGCTTAAAGACAATACCAAGATTAGACTGCTTTTGTTTCGGCTCAGTGGCAGACTTTAAAGGTCTGGCTGGAATCCCATTTACCAGATGTTTTACCGCCCTTGTATTTCCCCCTCTGTGAAGTAAATAACAAAGACTAGCGCCACGGCTTTGCTAATATGATATATATATATATATATATTTTATTTATTTTGCCATTCCTCAAGTCATTGTAAGATGTCCCTCTCAAGAGATAAATAAAGCAAATATAAATCTATTCAAGGCTTGATGAAAGAGTCAAGTTCTCACAGGTGTGCCAATGTTCGGCATTCACAGAAAAGGACCATGTTTTCTTTATTCTGAAAGGGATAGTCACAATGTTTTTATTTTTTTTAAAGACAATACAAAAACACATTTCTAATTTTTTAATAATAATAATAATAATAATAATAATAATAATAATAATAATAATAATAATAATAATAATAATCCTTGGTGGTTTATTGAATTAAACTGTCAAAAAAAATTCAAGGTAAGAAAACAGCACATGTGGAGTACAACAGATTCAGCAAAGCGGTGGTTCAGGCAGGGAACTCTCTTTTTAAACTAGAATAAAATCGTAAACATCAAGCATATTAAGCACCCTCATTACCAGAACATTCGTCAGTCAAATGGCTAGTATCTCATTCATCATTCGATAAATAACAAGTCCAATAATCAGATAGAATGGTTTCCCACTGTACGTCAGAATTAGCCTCCTCCACCCTAGCCTCCACCTGCTTTTTGGTTTCGTCTAACGGGGGAGGGCAGCTATCCTGCCCCCCTGCCCATGGCTTCAGGGGTACCTCAAAGGGCTAGGCCAGAGGCCAAAGAATTAATGGAAATATGTAGTGGTGTAATCTGCACCCTAATTTTGTATTCGATTATGGTATAGGCATTTATCAATGGTAATCGATGCATTGACGTTTTATTTTTCAAAATAAAGAACAAACATTTTTTTTTAACAGTAGATCCAATAACTAAAAACACTGTTGTGCATAACAGTTAAACAAAAAGGCACAACTTACATTCACATTAGAACACCGATTATATATATATATATATATATATAAAGAAATACAAAGGATTGAGTTTTTAGCAGCTAAAAATAATGTGTGCGTCCGCATCAGATGTGCCTTTAACACTGTAATAATAATAAAACATACTATATTTTAACAGAAAATCTGAACTATGGTTCACTACTGTTAACATTTTATGTCCAAAGCAAAGCAAAACATTTGAATTAATCTCACAACTCCTGACTAATTTAACTGTTGTATTAAATTCATTTTCTTCTATACTGAATTGTTGCTCCCCTAGAAATATGTGTAAAGTAGTATTTGTTGTGTAAGCTTTAATACATATTATTCTCTATCGCACTCGTTTTCCTGACTGAAATTAGGTTGCTGCTATTTCTCTGGGATGGTGTGCACAGGGTAACAGTGCAGGTTTCTGTTCCAACTACAACCCAGGCAGAATAATTATATTTTAGATTTCAATATGAGCAGAATTGTGGCTGCAGTACAATACTAAATATGGTTACATCAAAAATCAATTGCTTCTTTATGGTGGCCACAGTGGAAAACAGAAAGTTATTATAAGGTTCAAGATTGAATCAAGCACAGTTTTCCACTGAGATCTGTGATATTAAAATGAACTGGCCAGAGAACAAACTCCATACGTTATGACATATAATAAATAATTGAATGTTTTAATGTTGCTTGCGACGTGTGCATGATTGCGTGACTGACCTGCTTCACTGCTGACCAATAACTGGAATCCCAGGTCTGGGCAGAGCAAGGGGAAAAAAAGCGGAGTTCCTGCGTCACATTTTCAACATCAAACAAGTACGAACTAAAAATACTTTCGCGGTGATGCCTACCTGTCAACAAGGGATGTCTTTGTCCTGGTTTCTAAAGTTACTGCTGAAAACTCTGTAAGTCTGCAAAAACAAATTCCTATAGGATACGGGCATGAATCCAGTCAACCTTCCTCAAGATTAATGGAGTTTTTAAACTTACGTTTGGGGTGAGGGATGTGGCGTGGCTTCCAGCGTAAATGTAACCCAATTACACCCTTGTGTTAATGTTCATTTGCAACCCACCGACTCCCCCATCTCTGCCCTCACAGCTACCCACTGGTCTAATCCTAAGACTGGGTGACAGCTCCAACAAGAGCAAGTAGGGTTGTGGCCAGGTAGGGGAAATTACAGGCATTGTTGCAGAGGGAGTCTTTTTAACATTAGGTAGATAGATTACTTTTACAATTAGGCACGCTTAAAATTCAAAGGTAGAGCACAGCACACAGCCATGCTAAAGAATCAAGAAGTGCAGTCAACATATTTATTGACTGGTGAAATACAACTCAAAGCTGCTGCAGTATGTCCACTGCTTTGTCATTTCAAACCGTTTCACAAAACAGACATTAAGCTTTAAACTTGAAAAACACATTTGTAGGTGAAAAATGCTAAAAGTTGCTACATTTGAAAAATATATAAACAAGTGAAATTTTCGGTCCACTAAAGGGCTTTACATCTCGGCAAGTAAGAAATTGCAGTGTCCAGTGTGAAAACACAACACAAAATAATAAATGAACATCCAAAGTAGCACTATAGCATGAAAATGTTCAATACAAAAAAAGGTGCCTGAGTTACAAGCTCTTGCAGTGTCTAAATATATATATTTGTATCATCAGATCAGAGTCTGTATCATCTGATCTGAAACCCCCAAACTCCACATGTTCATTATCTGAACTGAAGATAACACTAACCCTAACCCTGAATCATTCAATGCACAGAGCAATTACTTCTAGGCATTTCTTTCTATTCACATCAGTCATGATATTTCCCCTCAGGCATTATTTGCGCATGGTTATTAAAAACCGGAAATTAATGGTGAAAATGTAACTTTAAGCTAAAAGTTGGGGTGGGGCGATTGTTCAAACTGGGGCGTTGACTCAGCAGAATTCGGTATATATTTGAGGTATGGAGCAGTACTGCTTTCTAGACATGTGGGGCAAAGTGGGTTGCAATGTGCAGGTGTAGAAGGAATGCTGTGATCATTGAAAGACAGACAACAGTATTCCAGGTGCAATGGTGTTTTATTTATAATCCAAAGTCACTTGACAACTGTAAATAATAATGCATGGTAGTACACACAGTATAACCCAGGGGGTTTAGTCCTGAAACAATAAACACCGTATAAACATACAGAACATAACACGATCACAAGTCCAGAGTGAGTGCTATACGTGCAAGTAGTGAAATACAATTTTAGTGACCAGTAGTGCAGTGCTGTCCGGGTTGGTGCTGGCCTTTAGCGACAGCTCCTGGTACGTGTTAGCCATCTAATAATAACAAACGAGTGCAAATTAGACACGACAAACCAAACAAACACTGAACTCTCATGGTTATATTTACCGGTACGTCTGGAACCATAACAAAGAAACAGAACGCTCGGCCATGTCCCCTTATGTACCGTCAGTCACGCCCTCTTGGTTAGCGAGTGTAATCGCTTTCTCCAATCCGCAATCGCCACATCACTTCCCATCTGGGGCGATGACTTGGAGTACTGTGGCTCCGCCCCCTTTCCAGGTGGCCGACTTCTACCTTTCCCTGGAATTAATTGTTTGACCATCCAGTCCGGGGCACGCTGTTCCTTTTCCACAGCACCCTCACAGGTCAGGAGGGAGATTTGTAACCAAGGTTCATTTTGTCACAACATGACATATTAATTAGTTGTAATTTATATGTTACTAATGGTGTTCATTAATATGTTATTAATTATTTATGCAACACAATTGTATTTTTTTTTCTTTTGTGCGACTTATTCTAAATATCTTCAGAATCAACCATTTAACAAAAAGATGTTGAGCACTATTCATAAAAAAATAAATAAATATGAATTCAATACAATATCTAAAAACTCACAGATGTTTGGAAATCTTTTTGTAATGGAATTTACAATTTCAACATGCATAGCAACGTGTTGCCTCTTTTACAACAATCACGCTTCTTACTGTTGCTGCATCCTGCACAAACATATTGCTGTAATTTTATTTTTTAAACATAATCACAATTGCTTTGATATCTTATTTAAACATCCTGTGTAATTAAAATAGCCACCTCTCCCAAATGTATTTTACTATTCACAGATACCAGTGGCTTTCGTACTGGAAATGTTAATCTTCCACATGCTTATGAATAAAAGCCCTACTAACACTTTTTGTTTTTGTTTTTGGAAACAACAAAAAAAGTGAATAGCTAAGAATAAGAAAAAAAAACAATCAAGGAAAATAATGATTATGAAAATGGAAGAAGTGAGAATTTATTAAAATGACACTTTAAAGGGACAGGGACCCTTTATGTATTATTATTGTAACATCTCTTTTGTGAATAACATCCAAGGAACAGAAAAGAATATTGTAGTGGGATGTGACCTTTGCAGCCACAGGCATGGCACGTGTTGGCTCTCAACAGCGATCAATAATCCCCTCAATTTGAATGTACATGCATGCATTGACGTGAGTGTCTGGTTAGACATTTACTTATTGCCAGAACAATGGAAAGAAGTAATTTACTTCTGCTTATTACCGCCCGGAGGGAATGGATGTCACCGGCAAAGAGGTGTACGTATGTATGAAAACCACGATAAAGTACAAACCTGTCTTTACTGGTATGAAATCACCTTTCATGTTCTTTCAGGACCTTTTCACACACCAACATATGAGCAGTGATTAAGTCAAGGTGAAAAAGTCAGCATGATCTGGATCTTCATAAACAAAAACTAACTGGCACGTTCGTTAGAATTGTCTGTTGGAATGGCATTTGTGAGCCACAGATGAACAACATGTTGGTTAGAACTATACATGGTTTGGAAATTCAACTTCATATGTATGCTCGGTAACACTTTACATAACTGTTGGTAATTACGGTGTATTTCCATAGTAGTTACTTAGTAAATACATGTGTGCTTACACATAATTACAATGTTATTATGCATAGTTACAATGTACTTAACCTGTAAATCTTTTTGCATGATATATGTAAGAACACAATTGTATCAGAAAAGAGTTAGGGTTCGGGATAGGGTTATGGTTAAGGTTAAGGTTAGGGTTATATCATGCAAAAAGATGTACACATTAAGTATATTGTAACTATGCATAATAACATTGCAATCATGTGTACGTACACATACAGTATATTTACTAAGTAACTACTGTGGAAATAGACAGTAACTGGACACACTTAATGTAAAGTGGAATAGTAATTATATGCATACTGAGTCCAAAGTTTATTATTTAAAGAATACCAAGTCAACACTCGCCACTTGACATTATAGAACAGACCCCACTGTATTAATGGCTATTTGAATTGCCAAGGCCGTACATCAGGGGAATTTAAAGGCCAGCTGTCCCCCCAGCTTCACGTTTTATGAACAATACAGATGGGACTTTTTGGCACAAACTATAAAGCAAATGTTGACTAGCGTAACCTGTCTACTGCCTTTTGAGTGTGCCAGTACAACATGTAATGGCTATTTTATTGCTTTTTTTGACTGTAACCATTGACACAAGCTGTCTAAGTCAATGATGAAATCTTAATTTACAGTATGATAACTGACAGGGATAGCCTTTTGTGTTGGTCAGTTATTTACCCCCCTCCCCCTTTTGAAGTATATATATATATATATATATATATATATATATATATATATATATATATATCGTGCTTAGTCAGCTTTAACTGTGCAGCCATTTCCAGTTTTTTTTTTTACTATAATATTTTAAAGCTGTATATTTTCATGGTCTTGCATATGTAATTTCAGCATATTTGTCATATTTAATTTAAATACTGCCGTGCCATCCTTTAATTACTGGTATATGTTGCATAGGAAAACTGGAAAGCATGGATCATTATGTACATTCTTATCTTTTATGTATACTACAGTAGTCATACTCAATCACATCAGGCAAAAATAATGTGCATGCAGGCCTTACTATAAAGGTTTATTCTTTCAACAGTGGGGCAGGTTCTGGCCTTGACATGCCATGTAGAAGCTGGCTTCCAACACAAAGTGAAAACAGCAACTACTTTCATTGACCTTTCAACTGCTTTCATTGACCTTTCAACTGCTTTCATTGACCTTTCAACTGCTTTCATTGACCTTTCTTCTGCCCATGACACTGCATGATGCAAGGGCCTGTTGTGAAGCTGTCAATGGTCCTCAAGAGCTGACCTACCATCAGTTTAATCAACGATATGCTGAGTGACCGAAAGTTAATATCAAATCAACATCACCCAGCTGCCTAAAGTCTAGGAAACCTTCCTGGACCCATGGCTCGGTGCCCTGAAAGACACTGACAGCCAGTGGCGAGATATGTGGTCAGCTTGTGATGCCCTTAACAAGATACTTATTGAAGATCAGAGAGAGAGAGAGAGAGAGAGAGAGAGAGAGAGAGAGACTGCATTAATCATTTTCAAGTAACCCAGGCAGTGATTTTTATTATCGTTGATTTATTGTAAGATTTGCCTGAATTATTTTCATGTTAATCATCTTATCTTTTTATCTCTGGATAGGATTTTTTGGAGATTGGACTAATTTTCATCAAGTTTGTTGTTTTAGTTTTGAAGTATGCAACATAGAGTTAAAATCTATGGGGCAACTCCTATCTTATCCCCATAATGATGATGGCGAGTCAGCACCATCTACCACAGGATTGCTCATCACCCGATAGTAAAAGTAATAACGCATGAAGCAGTGGATATCTACTTCTTGCCATGAAGTCCTTGTACTGCAACACCTCTGATGTCAAGGGGACTTACAATTACAATTCCCCTTATGCTTAACTTTGCTTTTCACATACTCTTTCACTATGTAATGATACCCATAAGTAAGACATAAGATGTATGATGTCATGATGTCATGGTTCCTTACAGTAACTTTTCCTACAACTCATGAACATGGATGGTGATTATCATCTCAGATCTGGAAAGGGAGTTGAACCTGGAACCTGTGCAGTGGGATTGCCTTATTCGTCGGCTTTAAACTTCTTTATGTACAAACCAGACCTACAAACGAAGGCTGTGCAATAGCTGCAGGGAGACACTTTCATAGGGTAACTAATTGACCAAATCTTTCTGATATTGGCCTGCTGAGGCATCCTGTAAATTGCTTAAATCAAATAACAACACAGATGTAAATCTCAGTGTGCAATTGTAACAGTGTTGTGTGAAGCAAAGTCGTTTAGAGAAAAACGTGTTCATCCTTTACTCCACAATCTTACCCGATTTACATACATTGTAGTTGAACTTTCCTACAGCTTCCCTTGGTTGTTGCTTGTGGGAAAGTAGGTGGAGGTTTCAGTGCTGCACACTAGGGATTTCCAATCCCGGTCCTGGAGGATCATTCCTCTCCAGGTTTAGCAGGTACAATGATATAATTACTACGTCAGGGTCTGAATGGAGGTTTCATTGGTTCAGTTAAACAATTTAGAGCTGGTTTGGAACAAGACCAGGAGTGGAAGGGGTAACTTTGTCCATCCCTAATCTATAGCAAGCAACTAGAGCTGAACAGTACTGTCTGAACTGACAGACTTACTGTATTTTTTTAGGGGACAGTAAATACATGATAAACTCTATACATTTCTACACAAAAATACCAACTGGAAGTGACAAGAACTAGAGATGACAAGTCATTTATTTTATCCAAATATTAAATGAATGTAAAAAAAAATAGATATAATTGACTCCTTTGCCTCACGTCTGCTAGACTTTTCTCATTAAAATAATTATTCAAGAGGCACCAAGCCGCTTTCTGCTGGTTCCATAAACAAGACTATGTTAATAAATCCTGAGAAACACACTAACGGAATTTATTAAAAGTGGCAGATAAAAATACAAGTGGTAAAATCCCATTACGTAATCGACTTCACAAGGTTAGATTTTTTTTTTGTTTCCATCCAATGTCAATAGACTCTTTTAACAGGCCTGAGAGTGCTGACAAGGTAAAGGAGGGGTTCATCTGTTTAATTGGAGCTCAGCAGCCGTCTATGTTCCCATAAACAAAACCGAAGGACTAAGTGGTCTTTGTGTGTAGGCAGTGGCGCCCACAGGGCACAAATGTCTGTGGGCAGCACTGTGTAGTAATGTTTCTAAACACTTATTAACCTACATGATGGGTACTGCAAAGGAGGCTGTGTTCTAATTAGGGGGCTGTACTTTATTAATGAAAAACAAACCAACAAATAAACAAATAAATAAATAAATACATAGATAAATACATAACCTGCAAATGTTGGCTGAGGTTCATTTATTTCCCTTTGAAGTTGCAGGAGAAATCTGTTTGTAATTGTGTAAATTCAATGTTATGCTATTCTACACCACACAGAAAACATACTCCTCCAAATTCTTTCACATTTGTTATGAATTCAAGCACTCGCCAGCTTACTGCTTGTCTCCAGAATGAATAAGCTGGGACAATCAGGATCAGTATTATATCATGTTAAGATGGCACAGAGGTTTGCACGAGGGTCTTCATATAAACTGCAGGAACAAGAGTTTGGGAAGTCAAGCTACAGCAAACTTGCGCTGGTAGATGAGAAGTTGGTAATTGAAGAGACAACAAAGCAAACTTGGATTTCATTAACACACATGTGTGTTGTTTTTGTCAAGCAATTTCATAATTAAAGGAACATTTGAAGTCACGCTAGAAAGGCCTATAATACGTTGAATGTATACGTTGAACTAAGATAATATTCATAGTTGTATTTTAGCATTTTGGGGTCTTTTGCTGGATCATTTTCAGCTGAGACATTCTGTATTTGTATCTGCGATTAGAATAGTGGTTCTGTACATATTTACGGGTTCTTACATAACTTTGCTTAACCTATTTGCGGCTAAATATAAAATTGCTAAATATAACTCTGCCTCTTCTGCTTGCAAATACACGTTTAATGAAGTTTTTTCATTTCGTTTTATTTCACACATATAATTAGTAACTTGTGGGCTGTTTATTGTAGTATTGTTTTCCAATCGAAATGTAGATTCATTAAGATCAATAGTCTTACTTCCAATAGGACCTCAGCTTTACGTCTCATACGAAGGACAGAGCACAAGGAGCTTAAGTGACTTGCAGAGGGTCACACACAGTGAGTCAGTGGCCGGGATTTGAACTGGGAAGCTCCTGGTATCAAGCTCCTTTTCTTTAACCACTGGACCACCAAACCTTGTTGTGTATTTACATAGATCGTGCAAAAAGACACATTAAATTGTATCTATGCATAATAGCATTATAATTATGTAACTACTATGTAACTACTATGTAAATACACAGTAATTAGAGACACCTAATGTGAAGCGTTACCAGTGGAAACAGTACCCCTTAAGTACACATTAAAATGAAGGAAGTATGACTAAATAGAGGGTAGCAATATTGCCAGAGATACACGGAGAACAGAAGGCGGAATGGAGAAATATTTACCCCTCAAACCAGCATCTTGGATTTGTCACTGGAAAAAGAAAGTGTTTTAATCTCTCTGTGAATTATTGGATAATGCCGCCAAGCCATTCCAACCTTAATGTTTTCAAGAGAAGTTCTACTGAGACTATATAAATTGTTCACATATAGTTGCTTACCTTTAGGAATATTTAATAAAGAGAGGGATTTTTATTGAACCCCATCATCATCATCTACAGTTTAACCTAAAAATAAATGTTGTCTGTGGGGAACCTAATCTATATCCATCCCAAAGGAACCCCTGGAACCAGTTTTAGGTTTGAGTTTACTTTTGCAATATTAAGTTACTTTATCTACAACACTAGTGAAAATAAAGAAGAAGATTCAGGGGGCGGGGTATTTGACATTACGTAAAAACCTTTGGAACAGAAAACATTTCATTTTCATACTGCAGTAAAAGACCAAGATCTTTAGCTTGCTTGTTTGTTTCTGTCATTTAGCGTTTTGACCCTTATTTGCGTCATATAGTTCAAAAATAGCTTATAATCACTGTAGTTCAATGACAGCATATATGCTCAAAGTGTTTGAGGGGTTCAGATTGCCAAATATGTGATTTTCAATATGCTTGTGGAGCCGGACATATTATCAAGGGACAAAGAAAATGTGAAACTTGAAACGAACTATATAGCACCAGAATAGCGTACGTGTACTGTGGTAACGTGACAGACGGTCAAGGCTGGCCAGAGGCAGAAATAGCACTCACTAAGAGACAGAACTAGTTTAGCGATTTTCTGCGCACTTTCATTCTCAAACACAAATAAACTAAACACAGTAACAAAACAAAACAAAAAACTTAACTCCTTCCTTGGAGTGCAAACTGAACTTTTAACTATGACCTAAACCATCAGCCGGACGGCTAAGCTGTTTACCGGTTTTCAAAACACTTCTTGTAAAAACAAGTTACACACAGTACATATAATATTCATCACACAGTACATATAATATTCTTCACACAGGTATCACCCAGGCTTCACCCAGACAGCCCCCCACAGACATTTTGACCTGGTTTTATACCTGCCTGCTTAATTGCAGGCAGGTGTTCCTCATTCCATTAGAGCCAGGTGTTTCCCATCTGGGCTCTAATTCTAACCCAAAGGCATTCTGGGGGATGTAGTCTTGGGGATGTAGTCTCTGTGTGGTCCAGTGGTTAAAGAAAAGGGCTGGTAACCAGGAGGTTCACAGCTCAGCCACTGACTCATTGTGTGACCCTGAGCAAGTCACTTAACCTCCTTGTGCTCCGTCTTTCGGGTGAGACGTAGTTGTAAGTGACTCTGCAGCTGATGCATAGTTCACACACCCTAGTCTCTGTAAGTCGCCTTGGATAAAGGCGTCTGCTAAATAAACAAATAATAATGCAGTATAATTCCTTGCTGTCTGTTAGTAATGTTACTCATTCATTTAGCTCTCTCTGCACAGCATTCCATAAGAAAGCAAACTGACCAGTTGCTTTACAGCTTAATACATCATGTAGGGGGTTGTGTCCTATTGTATAAGAGATGTCATCTTGTGCATGTTTTATGGTAAGAGACACCTGACATATGATGTACGACGTATTGTAGCCAGGAACTACTTAAAAAAAGGTAGTTGGTTTTTTTTCTTTCAAATTGAGGTGTTCTGTGCACTTGGTGACATGTTGTACACATCATAAGATGTACTGTAATTGTGACCTACCTTTAATATTGATTGATCTATTTTCAGACGAGATTTATAGTATATAACACAAAAAAGGGTCTTCCCCTCTTGAAACTCAGGGTGCCAGTCATGGACTTGCACCTTCTTTAATCAGTAAGATTTTATAAATGGCATCTTTAACCTTTTTGGAAGCTAATTAACGAAAATGAATGGTTTGCTCCAAACTTCCTATAATAATGTCCTCCAATGTATTGTTATTTGCCTTTTACAGAATATGCCCTCTATGTTTTCTTTCAACCTCCCTAATAAGTGTTAATTCACAGTTTTGTAGCGACTGCATCAGGCTTTTTGAAGGTGTAATGTAAACAGTACTGTACACATAAATCAGGTGATTTAGCTGTACTTTAAAAACCTGATATCCTTATTCTATTTAAACATTAATGTTCTGTTTTACATCATATCACATACTTGCAGCATTAGTTACCAGTAATTACCAATTGTAAAATAAGAGAATCAGACTGAATTGTGGTTACAGATCCCTGAAGTAAAAACAAAACTTTCTTGCTAAACAGCTACACTATATTAAACCAGAAGTTGACTAAATTACTTAATTAACAAAATACTTACATTATAAATGGAAAAGTGCCAAACCCCTGAGCGATCGAGTTTAGCAAGATTGTCAATTCCACAGAGCTCTGGCCCCTGGGCTACAAAAAATGCAAAATGCGTACTCCAAATTCTATTCCTGGGTTAAAACAATAAACCTCGTTGTTTTTAAGTAATTCTTCAGTGCTTTATATTTTTTCTGTTGTTTTATTATTTTTGGGGGACAGTGGAGGGTAGTTAGGGTTTCAGCATTGTGATGACTTTAAAAAATATATATTTATACAAGCATGGGACAACAGCAATAAAAGAAAAGGTTAAGACAGAAATGCCTTTCTCTCTATGTTCTTTCTGCAAAGAATTATACAAATAAAATCAATCCCTACAAATTAGGCCTGTGATGAACCAATGGAGGGCCCAATACATTTAGCAGTTTAGCTGTTTATTTGTATTCTATTAACATGTCATTATTAACTGCATAAAGTTTGGTCTTATTCCTCTTCAGCATCTATCTTCTTCTGAGACCATTATAGGAACAAAGGCCATAAGAACAGGGACAATACAGAACAAAGAAAATAATTGTAATAATGTAGACATGGACAGAATTAGGTAAAGTAAAACAAAAGGTAAAATCCTCAAGGATAGTACTGTAGATAAAAAGAGAATCCAAGTGGTGACAGGCAAATGTACTGTAATTCAGCAACGTCTTTAAATTGCATGTGGGGGAGGGGGGTGGGGGGGTTGTGAACGGACTGATCTACTGAGATGCAAAATTGCATTTTTCTTCCCTTGTTCATGGGAATCTCAATGATTTACTTGAGAATTCTCCCTGGAAGCGACAAAACTTTTAGCGTCTACTGCAGTTTGGCACAGGATCATTAGTACAATAACACCTTGTAGACAGCATTGACAGCACAGAGTGCAATCATACACACCTGTCAATTCAGGTGCAACATTTCCCATGACCTGTGAGTTGTTTACCTACACTTACAAGTTAATTAATAAATTAAGCAAAGTGGGATATACAATACAGTAGGGTGAGGGTTAGGGAACCACAATTGGTGGGGACTGTCTCCTTAGCAGATAACTAGCTAGGCACCCTGTGAGCAGACACCTGCAAGGCTGACCTTTGTCATCCAGGGGCTGGTAGTTTGCCGACATCTGCTAAGACCTCCTGGGTGTACAGAGGCAATTGGCTTGGTCCTGGGAATGGTAAAGGCACTGACTCCTGATAAAAAGGCAGCATTTAAAACAAAGAGATTTACTGTACTCCCTTTTGAAGGGTGATCAGTTGAGGCCAATTTCATGAGTGAATGTTGAGTGAAAGATCTTCACCAATGCCCATGCCAGTACAATCAGCTAGCCGTCAAGCCAAACATGAGAAGGCCTGTTTTAACTTTATCTGCTTACACTGAACGTGATTTGCTTTTGTAGCTCAGCATGCTTAGTGGAATGTAATAGGTAGTAATGCAGTTGATTGTTATTTAGAACTTTCACCTTGTTTCCTCTATGATTTTTAGCTTTGCCTTATTGTGGTAGGATATTGGGGGAGTGCAAGTGTTTTTTGCAAATGAATATCACTCTGATTACTCACTACCACCCACAGGACTAGATGTGTCTAGGTTTCACCTATTGCTTGACATCTGAAAGAACATACTTGAATCTTACAGCAAACCATGCCATGATTTACATTACACAAGAGTAGATGTTAAAACTTCATGCTGATTTGAACTTAGCTCTCGCCAAGATAAGCAGCAACTAAGACGTAGCAGTAAACTAATGTTTACAGTAAACTAATGTGATCCATCTGTGTCTCCATCGATTTGTGTTTCCTTCCATCTGATGATATCCTTCTGTCAGGTGTTAATGGCTGAAGTGTAATGCTGGCTCCAAGGATCAGCTTATTTTGCCTCCCTAGCGCATCAGCACACACAACGGCTGCGATGCTGGCTCCGGGGATCAACCACAGTGCGGTCTCCCCAGCGCATCAGCATGACAACTGTCTGGATTGAGCTAAGTAGGGTACATCTCTGGGGTCTTCAAGTGGGCACCTTCCATCCTCTGTGTTTCGTCGACTAGCCCACGACAAGTCAAGAGAGCTTGACGGTGATACTGGCGTCCCAGAATCACCCCCCTCCGTCCCCCACTCAAATCAGCCCAGCTTACTTACCTGTACATCAGCGTTTCTTTCTTTCTATTGTGCTTGAGATCCCCAGCCAGAATCTTTCCGTCTCAACCACAGAAAGTTGCTGCTCCTCTCTGCTGCTTCAGATAAGTTCTTCTCTGTACTCCCTTTTGAAGGGTGATCAGTTGAGGCCAATTTCATGAGTGAATGTTGAGTGAAAGATCTTCACCAATGCCCATGCCAGTACAATCAGCTAGCCGTCAAGCCAAACATGAGAAGGCCTGTTTTAACTTTATCTGCTTACACTGAACGTGATTTGCTTTTGTAGCTCAGCATGCTTAGTGGAATGTAATAGGTAGTAATGCAGTTGATTGTTATTTAGAACTTTCACCTTGTTTCCTCTATGATTTTTAGCTTTGCCTTATTGTGGTAGGATATTGGGGGAGTGCAAGTGTTTTTTGCAAATGAATATCACTCTGATTACTCACTACCACCCACAGGACTAGATGTGTCTAGGTTTCACCTATTGCTTGACATCTGAAAGAACATACTTGAATCTTACAGCAAACCATGCCATGATTTACATTACACAAGAGTAGATGTTAAAACTTCATGCTGATTTGAACTTAGCTCTCGCCAAGATAAGCAGCAACTAAGACGTAGCAGTAAACTAATGTTTACAGTAAACTAATGTGATCCATCTGTGTCTCCATCGATTTGTGTTTCCTTCCATCTGATGATATCCTTCTGTCAGGTGTTAATGGCTGAAGTGTAATGCTGGCTCCAAGGATCAGCTTATTTTGCCTCCCTAGCGCATCAGCACACACAACGGCTGCGATGCTGGCTCCGGGGATCAACCACAGTGCGGTCTCCCCAGCGCATCAGCATGACAACTGTCTGGATTGAGCTAAGTAGGGTACATCTCTGGGGTCTTCAAGTGGGCACCTTCCATCCTCTGTGTTTCGTCGACTAGCCCACGACAAGTCAAGAGAGCTTGACGGTGATACTGGCGTCCCAGAATCACCCCCCTCCGTCCCCCACTCAAATCAGCCCAGCTTACTTACCTGTACATCAGCGTTTCTTTCTTTCTATTGTGCTTGAGATCCCCAGCCAGAATCTTTCCGTCTCAACCACAGAAAGTTGCTGCTCCTCTCTGCTGCTTCAGATAAGTTCTTCTCTGTGCGACGCAACTCTTGGCCACTGAATCCGACGTATCTGAGAAACCAGGTTGTAGAGTGTGCCACAAATCCTCGACAACCCACCTCCACTGGGTAAACCCGGACTCTCCATCCTCGCTGTTCCGCTTCAGTGGCTAGTTGAGCATACCGCAGTTTCTTCCTCTCATACGCCTCATCTACAACATCCTCCCATGGCACTGTTAACTCTACCAGGTGAACAAGGCGTGCTGATCCAGACCACAAGACAATATCTGGTCGAAGGTTAGTGGTGGCAATCTCAGGTGTAAAAATAAGCCGTTTACCAACATCTGCCAGCATTTTCCAGTCTCTAGCAGCTTCCAGTTGTCCTGGGCGAGGATTGGTTTTAACACCTTTTCTTGGTGGTTGCTCTCCTGGGCGGAGGAATGTTGTCTTTTGTGTATAATGTTTTGATGGAACAGGTGGCAACTTATTGGTCATGTTATGCTTATCTTCCAATGCTAAGGCCAAACATTGCAGCACCTGGTCATGGCACCAAGTAAACCGTCCTTGGCTAACAGCCACCTTACATCCTGTCATAATGTGCCTTAATGTTGCAGGTGATGAACACAAAGGACATGAGGGATCCTCTCATACACAGAGGTTTAGGTTCTGTGGTGATGGGAGAACATCATATGTTGACCTGATGAGGAAACTGATCCTGCTCTGTTCCATTGACCATAGGTCTTGCCAGCCAATCTTGCGTTGTTCCACACTCTCCCATCTCATCCATTCTCCCTGCTTGGCCTGGGAAATGGCCTTTATGCACCTCATCCTCTCCTCCTGCTTTTGCACCTCGTTGACTACCAGCTTCCTCCGTTGAGCTGGGGCTGCCTTGTGCCATGTAGGAGGAGCTGAACTGAGACCAAGACCCCCTCTTCCATGCTGAACTTGCCCCATGATATCACCAATTCGAAGGGCAGCCTTTGCATCCTCCACAGCTTTCTTTGCCGCCCACTTTCTTCCAGTTTTCAACACAGGTGCTGCCTCCCTTACGTATTTGTCACGTGACTCTACTAATGTCTTTTCCAGTCTGACCTTGGCGCACTTAAACTCTTCGGTTAGAGCGGAGACTGGTAGCTGCAGTATTCCTTTACCATAAAGTCCCACTCTGCCAAGGCAGCATGGAACTCCCAACCATTTCCTGATGTATGAACTGATTAAAGCTTCCAGCTTCTCTACTTTTGTCAAAGAAACCTCGTACACAGTAAATGGCCACAGCAACCTCGGCAGTAGACCAAACTGAAAGCACCAGAGTTTTAGTTTGCCTGGTAAAGCACTGCTATCTATGCTCTTCAACCCTTCCACTGCTTGTTGTCTAACTTCTCCCACATGAACTGTGTCCTTTAGATCCCCGTCGTACCATCTCCCAAGACTCTTCACTGGCTTCTCAGACACTGTTGGTATTGCCTCACCATTAATGAAGAACGTTTCATCTACTACTTTACCTTTAATTATAGAGATGCTCCAGAGAGTAGCATTGTGGAGGAGTGTCCTGCCCCTATTTATTATTATTTGTATTATTATTTTATAATTTAAAACCCGTGAGGATGCGTGGCTGATCAGCTACTGATAACTAGCTGACAGTCACGCATCCTTACCAAACACGTGCAGACTGTGGCCACCCCTATTTATTATTATTTGTATTATTGTTTGCGGCGCGGATAACAGCACCGCGTATTTCTTATTATTTATAATTTAAAACCTGCATGACTGATCAGCTACTGATTATTTAACTAGCTGACAGTCACGCATCCTTACTAAACGCGTGCAGACTGTGGCCGAGGGGTAATAAGATAATTAACAGCTAGTTAACACCTCGGCCAGAGTATAAGAACCTGCAGCTGTCCGTGCTGCAGGGTGGGTGTACAGAGAGGAGGTACGGGGAGATAGAGAGGAGACAGAATATAACAATTGCTAAAACGTGCTGGATTAGCCAGCACGACACTTACTTGTTTGTCTGTTTATTCGTTTGGCCCTTGTGCCCTTTTGTTTCTGTTTTGTTGTTTGTTTAAATCTTTTATTTTTGTATTGTTTATTAATAAATCAGCTGAACGCCGTTGCGTTCAGTTTCACCTGCCCATCCATTGTTTTGGTTCAGTTACTTCCTGGTCCGTGACATCACCACACCTCACCACTGCGAGCCATCCTGCCACATATGGTGTCAGAGTGGGAAAAACAACGCCTCCAGGTGCCGGACCAGGAACAGCAAAGGGAGTTTTTTTTTGTGTTCGTTTTTTTTCAAAAAGTGTTTTTTTTGTGAAGGGGGAAAAAAAAGAATGGGATGGAAGGAAGACCGAGAGGTGAAGGACAGGGAGGAGGTCTCCTAATGGCCAGAAACCCAGGGAGATATAGCCAGCCATCGGAGTTGTGCCCCCTCTGCGACCAGAAGCATTGATTTGCCAACTGTCCCTTCCGCTATTATGAAGAGGAGAAACTAGTGCTCAGAGGGGGGGGGGAGCCTGAGCATCCAGCGCCCAGAAGGGGGGAGCCCGAGCATCCAGCGCCCAGAAAGGGGGAGCGTGAGCATCCAGCGCCCAGAACGGGGGAGCGCGAGCATCCAGCCCCCAGAAGGGGGGAGCCCGTGCATCCAGCGCCCAGAGGGGGGGAGCCCGTGCATCCAGCGCCCAGAGGGGGGGAGCCTGTGCATCCAGCGCCCAGAAGGGGGGAGCCCGTGCATCCAGCGCCCAGAGGGGGGGAGCCCGTGCATCCAGCGCCCAGGCCTCCAGCAGCAGAGGAAGAATACCTGCTGCATCTGCCTCCGCCACCTCCACCACCAGGAGCAGAGCAGCAGGATCTGCCTCTGCCTCCGCCACCTCCACCGCCAGGAGCAGAGCAGCAGGAGTTGCCTCTGCCTCCGCCACCTCCACCAGCAGAGGGTGAATGCCTGCTGGTTCCGTCTCAAGCGCCGTGGGAGGACTGCTTGCCCCTCCCACCTCCACCAGCAGAGGGTGAATACCTGCTGGTTCCGCCTCAACCGCCGTGGGAGGATTGCTTGCCCCTCCCACCTCCACCAGCAGAGGGTGAATACCTGCTGGTTCCGCCTCAACCACCGTGGGAGGACTGCTTCTGCCCTGCCTTGCACCACCCAAGGATGCCTGCCTCACACCGCCCAAGGATGCCTGTTGCTCCGCATCGCCCAAGGATGCCTGTTGCTCTGCATCGCCTGGGGCTGCCTGTTGCTCCGCATCGCCTGGAGAGCCACCAGTTACAGGGTACGAGGGAGAAGTGGAGCTCCCGCTGCCGCCTCCATGGCCAGGGGCTCCCCTCCCGAGTTCGCCTCCCGAGGGTCCGCTGCTGCTGCTGCTGCCGTCGCCTCCCGAGGGTCCGCTGCTGCTGCTGCCGTCGCCTCCCGAGGGTCCGCTGCTGCTGCCATCGCCTCCCGAGGGTCCGCTGCTGCTGCCGTCACTTCCCAAGGGTCCGCTGCTGCTGCCGTCGCCTCCCGAGGGTCCGCTGCTGCTGCCGTCGCTTCCCAAGGGTCCGCTGCTGCTGCCGTCGCCTCCCGAGCATCCACTGCTGCTGCCGTCGCCTCCCGAGGGTCCGCTGCTGCTGCCGTCGCCTGCCGAGGGTCTGCAGCTGCTGCTGTCGCCTCCCGAGGATCCTGTTTTGCCTGGCGTCGCTACCAGTCCTGCCATGCGGCAGGAAATACTATGGCTGGAACCCCATGAAGGGGAGCTGCCGGCCATGAAGAAGGGGGGGAAGGTCAGAAGACCAGCTCCCTCAGCCGTACTTTCGTGGCAGGAAATACTGTGGCTGGAGCCCCATGAAGGGCAGCTGCCAGCCATGAAGAAGGTGGGGGAGGTCAAGAGACCAGCTCCCCCCGCAGCAATTTCGCTGTAGGAGAACGGGTGACCAGAGCCCCACGGAGGGGAGCTGCCAGCCATGAAGAAGGGGGGGCAGGTCTGGAGACCACCCCCAAAATTTTTCTGGCCAGAGGAGCCGGCCTGTGTGTGGTCCACTGGGACGCTACAGTTGTTGGGGTGGGAGGAGGACATCCCGCTGTGGCCGCCCCCGGAGACACCTTGCTTCCCCTGTTCCTGGGCCGGGACTGCTAGCCGGGACTTTAGGGAATAAGGGGGGGAGGTGGCCGAAAAGGCCATGTGTGCTGCGCACAAGAGGGGACATGTGTGGCGGAGTGTCCCGCCCCTATTTATTATTATTTGTATTATTGTTTGCGGCGCGGATAACAGCACCGCGTATTTCTTATTATTTATAATTTAAAACCTGCATGACTGATCAGCTACTGATTATTTAACTAGCTGACAGTCACGCATCCTTACTAAACGCGTGCAGACTGTGGCCGAGGGGTAATAAGATAATTAACAGCTAGTTAACCCCTCGGCCAGAGTATAAGAACCTGCAGCTGTCCGTGCTGCAGGGTGGGTGTACAGAGAGGAGGTACGGGGAGATAGAGAGGAGACAGAATATAACAATTGCTAAAACATGCTGGATTAGCCAGCACGACACTTACTTGTTTGTCTGTTTATTCGTTTGGCCCTTGTGCCCTTTTGTTTCTGTTTTGTTGTTTGTTTAAATCTTTTATTTTTGTATTGTTTATTAATAAATCAGCTGAACGCCGTTGCGTTCAGTTTCACCTGCCCATCCATTGTTTTGGTTCAGTTACTTCCTGGTCCGTGACGTCACCACACCTCACCACTGCGAGCCATCCTGCCACAAGCATAAATTAAAATAACCGGAAGATGACAATTCCAACTAAATTGGCAGTTAAAAAAAGATTATAATTTGTAACATGGTAAGATAAATAGAGATCCAGGAAGAATGGGGTTGAGTACTTCTACAGTGGGGATATCCATGCCAACATCTAGAATAAAGTGAAGCTGCCTGGAAGACCTTGAGGAGTTCAGTTTACCCTGTAAAGGTTGGATGGAAGGTTTTGTAGAGAAAGACATGGCAGCTCATCAAGGATTTGGGTTATAGTATTAATTTATAAGATTAATCATTTTTTAACAGTTTATTATTCTGCACTGCATGATGCAGCAACTAATATTTTTGTGATTGAAATGTATCAACAAATATATTTTACATTTGTGTGCTGTAGTTGATCATTTTATATTGCATTGTATACCGCATACTAACTCAGCTGATACAGCTGATGAAAACCATATTAGCTTATTAGAGTTCTGCTTTCCTTTGGTGTATATCAGCTTGAATACTTTACGTGATGTCAGCAGATCAGCTTGACTTTGTGTTATTGTTAATTGAAATGAGGAAATACTATGACACTGTGCCAATGATTCTCAGGTTAGTTTTCATTATGGGAATAGGCTGAGATTTGGGGAAGAAGTCAAGGGAGCTTGCCCCTCCATTTGATTCCTCCACCCTAACTTATTTAAACTGTTGATGATGCAATCCCAGTTGTGACTTTCTCCTCCTCCTCTTCCACTTTATGTCCATGCAGTTTCCTCGATCGAAGGGAAGTGCATGGCTTTGTCATGATCCACCCTGCTGACCGGACCTCATCATAACAGTTCTTTGAGATGCGGGACAAGTGGCCAAATACACTAACATCACCCATACCCCAAAGAAGCAACCATGATGCAGTCGCTGAATAATAGGTCTTTATCTACAGTACAAGAAGTTCAAGGTTAGTAAATCCAGTAGCTTTCTCCTCTGTTCTGTTTTGCATGCCTTTCCTATAGGGAAAACGTGAGCTCGCAATGCTGTGGTTTTGACTGGTTAAGCTTATTTCTATGGGTCGTCAGCATTTTTGGTTACTGTAGCAGCCTTGTGGTTTGTGAACTTGTACACAGCCTTTTAATGGTAATGCTTACACACTGTTTATTGAAATTAAATGATTAAGTTTAGGTTTTATATTTGTTAAGGGTTGTAGGGTGAGTTGTAGGGATTAAACACTACATATACAGGGATGCAAAAACTTTATTGAGTTATAAGTGATTTCAGATCCAGTGATAAAATATGTTTTATTATTTGCCAAGAGTGAGAGAGACCCATAGTTTGCTCCTTCTGTTACACAAACAATTGGCAGAATTGGTGCAGAGCCAGCATTAGGAACTTCGGTTCTGTACAAATGTGTATGACTCAGGGCCACAGCAAAAACCACAGCTCTGCATCTGGACTCCTCGATCCACAAACACAACTATAAGAAAAGTATGGCTCTGTACTTATGAGGAAAAGACTGCTGGTTTTCAGTACCCTCAGGCAGAGAACTAATTGCACAAAAATAGATGGCATACCTGACACTCAAACAGAAAACCTGTTTCCATGAGGATGACAATTTTAATGTATTTTCTCATGGCATTCACTATGCATTGCTGTTTCAAACCTGCGTACCTGGGGTAATGTAATAAACAATAGCAACCGCTGAGTCTCAACATTTATTTTTACAGAACACTGCATAGCATTTATAACCATGTGAAAACATATCATAAAAACAAATAAGGAGAAGTCACCTAAAAATGGCTCTGTGGATTCAGCACATTGAGAGGATGGCAATCTATTATCCAATTTAACCTGGACACAGATTTTTTTGGTTCCCCCCCCAGGAACAGGTTTTGAACCCCATCATTAGCAGTGTATGTACTGCATATCTTTTTTTTAATATGCTATTTGTATATTTTTATTGATGTACCTTAGGTCATTAATTAATTGTGTAATGTGGCTGACCAGATCTAGCGGAGCACTTGACAAAACGGCACCATTCTTGGTGATTTGCACAAATAAAAAATAAAAAATCTTCTTTACTGTGCAACCATGCTTCTGCAGAATGTTGTTTTGTTTACTATTCACTATAAGTATTTGAAAACACTTAGAATTACAATCAAAATGCTTAGCAAAGAATGTATAAGTTTCTTTTAGTACTACTAAAAATTATACATATGTCTAAAATTACTTGCAGACAAAATGTGTTGGTGCTATGACAAGATAAATGCACCGCAAAGACAAATCACTTCATTTTCTTTTTTAAAATGTATTTATTCATTTATTTCATTTATAAATGTGCCCAATTATTTGACACACGATTTCCTCCCCAATCTGGAATGTCCAATGATGATGGGCAGCAGTGTGGAGTAGTGGTTAGGGAGCTGGACTCTTGACCGGAGGGTCGTGGGTTAGATTGCTCCAGTAAAAACCCAACTGTTTAAATGGGTAATTGTATGTAAAAATAATGTAATATCTTGTAAAAAGTTACCCTGGATAAGGGCGTCTGCTAAGAAATAAATAAATAATAATAATAATAATAATAATAGTGATGTTCTCCTCACCACAGCAATTCCCCACATAGCTCAGGAGATCTGAAGGTTCAGTGGGCGTCCTCTGATCCCACAACCAAGACAACTTCCTCTTTTACACCCAGGAACTCGAGAGCGGATGTCAGTGAGCTACCGGCCTTTGGAGGACAAAAGCCAGCTCTGCAGATGTCCGCTGTGAGCTCACTGGGCGTCTGGCCAGCAGGGTTCGCTGTAGCACGATGAGGAGAAACAGTCCCTGTCGGTTTTGCCTCCCTAACCCACGGGAGCACCAGAGGCAATGCGACGCTCTCTTCGAAGTCCCCAATGAAGACAGTCTGCATTGCAGCCAGGATGCAAATCTGTGCTGTATGACTCATCCTGCACACCATGCAGCTGTGCTTCAAGCAGGTGAGCCTCTCGGGGACCCCCGTTAACCTTTAACTGTAATAGAAAAACAATGTAGGAGCCTGATCTCCAGGTTCAGAGACAAATAAACTGCTTGCTGTGCCAAATGACTTAGGTTTCATCTGTAAAGAAGTAGTTATATGTTGTTGATGATGTAATGATCCACATTATCTCTGTTTTCTGCTTGATTTTAAATTGAGATCAAATAGATCTTCTCATGATTCATTCACTGACCCTGACATGATTTAAATAATACCATGCCATACTACACATGAATACAGAAAACACTGCAATGCAAACCAGAAACAGAAATTGACGTATATAAGTAAGGGTAACTAGCCCTGATAATCTCAAACAAAACCGGATTGTTTGAACTCTCATCTGATATTATTCAGAGACGAGTGTTTATTCAGTATTTGTTTAATTTTTGACAAATGACAGGAATAAGTGCAGTATGTTGCTTTGCCTACGCAGCCATGGTTACCAAAGAAAAAACAATCTGGAAGGCTTCTGCTTGACAGAATTGAAGCTCATCTTGAAAGTGCTGACAGTCATTGTATTAGCATGGCTCAGGCTAAATTTCTTTCAATTCCATTTTGTTAAGCCGAGGTTAGTTATTCTGATTCATTCATGAAAAAAACTCACAGGTGGCCACATCTAAGAAACAGTGTTCCAATATGTGTTTGAATGATCACTAAAACTACTGGATTATTCAGATGACAAAACTGTCACTCTTTTCCTAATTACATTTTCTTACCTGCACGTTTGTCTAGCTGAGTTAAAACTACAGTGCCTTGCATAAGTATTCACCCACTTTGGACTTTTCCACATTTTGTAGTGTTACAACCTGGAATTAAAATGGATTTAATTAGGATTTATTTGTCACTGATCTACACAAAATAGTCCATAATGTCGAAGTGGGGAAAAAAATCTACATATTTTGCAAAATTATTTACAAATAAATAAACTGAAAAGTCTTGATTGCGTAAGTATTCACCCCCTTTGCTGTGACACCCCTAAATAAGCTCTGGTGCAACCAATTGCCTTCAGAAGTCACATAATTAGTTGAATGGAGTACACTTGTGTGCAATTAAAGTGTCACATGATCTCAGATTAAATACACCTGTTTCTGGAAGGCCCCAGAGTTTGTTAGAGAGCATATCTAAACAAACAGCATCATGAAGACCAAGGAGCTATCAAAACAAGTCTGGGATAAAGTTCTGGAGAAGCACCAGTCAGGGTTGGGTTATAAAAAAATATCCCAAACTTTGAACATCCCCCGGAGCACCGTTAAATCCATTATTAAAAAATGGAAAGAATATGGCACAACCGCGACTCTGCCTAGAGAAGTTCATGTTATGGGGATGCTTTTCATCGGCAGGGACTGGGAAACTGGTCAGGATTGAGGGCAAGATGGATGGAGCCAAATACAGGCAAATTCTAGAGGAAAACCTGTTTCAGTCTGCAAGAGACCTGGGACCAGGGCAGAGGTTCACCTTCCAGCAGGACAATGACCCTAAACACACAGCCAAAGCTACACTGGAGTGGTTTAAAAACAAGAACCTGAATGTCTTAGAATGGCCCAGTCAAAGCCCAGACCTCAATCCGATTGAGAATCTGTGGCAAGACTTGAAAATTGCTGTTCACCAACGGTCCCCATCCAACTTGACAGAGCTTGAGCAATTTTGCCAAGAAGAATGGGCAAAAATTGCAGGATCCAGATGTGCAAAGCTGGTAGAGACTTACCCAAAAAGACTCACAGCTGTAATTGCTGCCAAAGGTGCTTCTACCAAGTATTGACTCAGAGGGGTGAATACTTATGCAACCAACAAATGTCTTATTTTTTTGTTTAATTAACTTTTGTGTCACAATAAAAAATATTTTGCACCTTCAAAGTGTTAAGTATGTTCTGTAAATCAAATGGTAAGAATCACAATTGAATCCATTTTAATTCCAGGTTGTAACACTACAGAATGTGGAAAAGTCCAAGGGGGGTGAATACTTATGCAAAGTACTGTAGTTTTTTTTTTATGCTAGCCCAAGCACAAAGATTTTTTTTTTAAATCCTACTGTAGAACTGTAACAACAGTAAATGTCTGTACATTTACAGAAACAATATTGATAACTAGTAATTTAAAAGAAAGTTACCATTGCAGTTACACTGCTTCATAATTGTACAAAAGTTTAGCAGTGTAGGCAACAAAACAGCTAAGCTGCTGACAAAAATAAGTTAAAAAAATAAAATAAAATGATGTAATAACTTGCGATCTATCATAAAACATTTGTTGCTTAAACTTTCCTAGACCTATTGTGTGAACTTATTATGTGTCTTTATTAAGACTTGAAAAGACTTGAGACATATGAAATACTTGCCTGGCCATGTCATATACTTACAACATAAACATAGCAGAGACTTTACACAATGCAAAGTATTTATTTTGTAATCTCAGGCAATGACATGTGTATCCTAATTGATTAATAACGTACTGCAGCGGCCTTTTCTCATCTGTGCTGTCGTCCTCATTTCATTTTCTCTCAGCGTTTGTTATGCAGTGATGATGTATGTACAGTGCCTATAGAAAGTCTACACCCCCTTTCAAAATGTTCACCTTGTTGCCTTATAGCCTGGAATTAAAATGCATTAAAATATTGTCTTTTTCATGTATCTACACATCCTACCCCACAACTTCCAAGTTAAAAAAATATTCTAGAAATTTGTATGAAAATTAATTAAAAATAAAAACTGAAATAGCGTGATTGCATAAGTGTCCACCCCCCTTGTAATAGCAGTCCTAAATTAGCTCAGGTGTAACCAATCACCTTCAAAATCACACACAAGTTAAGTGCTCTCCACCTGTGTTAAATTGTATTATTATTATTATTATTATTATTTATTTCTTAGCAGACGCTCTTATCCAGGGCGACTTACAATTGTAAGCAAATACATTTCAAGTATTACAGTACAAGTAATAATACAATTAAGAGCAAGATAAATACAATGACTTTGGTTCAAGCAAGTACAAGTGTGACAAAATACAATTCAATAATACAGCAGATAAGTGTCAGTGATAGTTACATCAGGATATGATTAAATACAAAATACTACAGATTAAACACTTGGCAGATTACAGTACTCTGAAGTACAGGATTAAATGCAGTAAAATAGGGGGCAGATAAGAGCAAATAAAGCGCATTTAAGGAAGGGTGATAAGTGTCCCAGGGGAAAAACAGAGGAGTTCTACAGGTGCTGTCTGAAGAGGTGAGTCTTAAGGAGGAGCCGGAATGTGGTCAGGGTCTGGGCCGTCCTGACATCTGTAGGAAGGTCTGGAGGCAGGGGAGCGTAGAGGAGGTAGAGCCAGTCTTCTAGTGCAGGCGGAGCGGAGAGGTCAAGTGGGGGTGTAGGGAGAGATGAAGGTCTGGAGGTAGCTGGGTGCAGTCTGGTCAAGGCATCTGTAGGCTAGTACAAGAGTCTTGAACTGGATGCGAGCGGTGATCGGGAGCCAGTGGAGTGAGCGGAGTAGTGGAGTTGCGTGGGAGAAGCGAGGCAGAGAGAACACCAGGCGGGCAGCGGAGTTCTGGATGAGCTGGAGAGGACAGGTGGCGGACGCAGGGAGGCCAGCCAGGAGGGAGTTGCAGTAGTCTAGGCGGGAGAGTACCAAGGCCTGGACCAGGAGCTGGGTGGCGTAGTTGGTGAGAAGGGTCGGATTCTTCGGATGTTGCTCAGGAAGAGCCGGCAAGTGCGTGCCAGAGTGGAGATGTGCTGGGAATGAGAGAGGCAGGGGTCCAGGGTGACTCTGAGGTTCTTAGCAGAGGAAGAGGGAGAGAGTGTGGTAGATTCCAGAGGAACAGAGATAGAGAGATCAGAGGAGGGGGAGGAGGAGGAGGGAAAGAAAAGGGGGTCAGATTTGTAGTGATTCACATGATTTCAGGATAAATTCAGCAGTTCCTGTAGGTGGGTAGTGAATTTCAAAGCAAAGACAACCATGAGCACCAAGGCTCTTTCAAAAGAACTCCTGGACAAAGTTGTTGAAGGGCACAGATCAGGGGATGGGTATAAAAAAATATCAAAGGCCTTGAATATCCATTGGAGCACAGTCAAGATGATTATTAAGAAGTGGAAGGTGTATGGCACCACCAAGACCCTGCCTAGATCAGGCCGTCCCTCCAAACTGGATGACCGAGCAAGAAGGAGACTGATCAGAGAGGCTACCAAGAGGCCAATGGCAACTTTGCAAGAGCTACAGGCTTTTATGGCCAAGACTGGCCAAAGTGTGCATGTGACAACAATATCCCAAGCACTCCACAAATCTGGCCTGTATGGTAGGGTGGCAAGAAGGAAGCCATTACTCAAGAAAGCCCACCTTGAATCCCGTTTGAAGTATGCAAAAAAACAAATGGAAAATGGAAATTGAACTATTTGGCCTAAATGCAAAGCGTTATGTTTGGCGCAAACCCAACACAGCGCATCACCCAAAGAACACCATCCCTACTGTGAAGCATGGTGGTGGCAGCATCATGTTATGGGGTTGTTTCTCATCGGCAGGGACTGGGGCACTTGTCAGGATAGAAGAGAAAATGAATGGAGCAAATTACAGAGAAGTCCTTGAGGAAAACCTGCCGCCCTCTGCAAGAAAGCTGAAACTGGGATGGAAGTTCACCTTTCAGCATGACAACGACCCAAAGAACACAGCCAAAGCTACACTGGAGTGGCTAAGAAACAAAAAGATAAATGTCCTTGACTGGCCCAGTCAGAGACCTGACCTAAATCTAATCGAAAATTTGTGGCATGACTTTAAGATTGCTGTCCATCAACGCTCCCCAAGGAACTGACAGAGCTTGAACAGTTTTGTAAAGAAGAATGGTCAAATATTGACAAATCTAGGTGTGCAAAGTTGGTAGAGAGTGTGGGCTTTACCGCTATTCATACACATTCTACCCAAGAGTTTGTGCTGATGAATAAAATAGTGAAAAGAAACCTACCCAACACTCAATCGTATTATAGTCTTATTATTTTTTTATCTGCAATTGGCAACACAGTGTGTGTGGGGGGGGGGTAGCTATTTCATTTTTTTTTTTTTTTTTTTAAATACTATGTGAGTGGAGCGGAGCGTGCCTATTTTGTTCGTAGCGGGAATCGCAAGCAGTGGAGCGGAATGGAAGAAAGAGAGGAGCGGAGCGGAGGATATTATGAGCGATGAGCGGAATTTTGTCACCACTCCACTCCGCTCACATTCTCTGAATTAAATAAAACAAGTATATGTTGCCACAAATGTGAATTTGTGATAGCCCGCCAGAGTTGCAAGGTAGCTCTGGGCATTTGGGCTTACTAAATGTTTTGGCTGGATAAATTCTGTGTAAATGTTTTTGTACTGCCAGCCAAAATAACAGCCAACTGACACATGCTTTATTCTGTCTGTCTTAAGTCTGCCTGCTATAGAAATTGCTAGTAATGGTACTGGATTGATCTCACAGCTTTAATTACTGTTTGCAGGTTGTGCTTGTATTTGACATCAAAAGCATCTCAAAGTCAGTGACAGACGTAATTTGGTCATAAGGAACATCTGTTGGGTATTTTTTTGGAAATAAATAGAAACATTTCCCTTGTGCAATGTAGTGCTTTGGAATTACTCTCCCCCGTTTCAGGGATTTTTACAACCCATTTATCGTTTCTTTTATGGTGTACAAGGCTAGAGCCCTTCCCATACATATGTTATCTCACTAGGGAGGCACTGCTGGAGGTCAGAAAAGTTAGGCAAAAATACTACTGGGATATAAATACCTTTGTATTACCCCGAATAGACCCACAGCAAACCACAGTAACACCATGAATGACAATTTATCTGCAACAAATTCTGCAGGATAAGTTTTTGTACCCAGCCTGGTACTAAGGATGGTGCAATTTTCACCATCCTCCAAATAAAGTGACCAGGCCATGCCATACTCCGTTGTTAAATGAAAGAAAGAAATAAAAGAGACCAGAATTCAATGGTTGAAAAGTAGCTCAGCCAGAACTGGTGTTCTGTCTTTGTCTTCTTTTAATGTATTTTCAGGGAGTAGAGTTCGGTATGAACGTCTTGGCACTTAGATTGACCTGGAATCAAATTCCAAAGAAAGTAGAACTTTATTTTAAGGGACGTTTTTTTTTTTTTGTTTATTAACTGTTAACAAACATTGTTAATTTTTTGCTTATGATTAGGGTTGGTGTTAATAAAAACCTGATTAAATTAGCTATACATTACTACCGTAACAATTTGAACCGATTTCAAGCATATGATCGACAGAGTATTGATCATCCGTAGGGCTCTGGTGTTTGATTGATCAGCCATAGGGCTCTGGTGTTTGATTGATCAGCCATAGGGCTCTGGTGTTTGCAGTTTTAGCTGGCCTATTATATATTATTTACTAAAATTTAACAGAAAATAAATAATGTACATTAACATGTTTATTAGCTGTTTGTTAACAGTTAATATACCACAAATACAGCCCTTAAAATAAAGTGTAACCATAAAAAATTATAATTACTGTATTATCATTTTGTAGTTTCTTTGATTACATTATGTTAAATCTAAACTATGTTTATATAGTTTTTAAAACAAATGATGTCTCAATCCTAACATTGTAGGTGATGCTAAACTTTTGGCCATAGCTGCATGTGATATTAAAAGGGTGTACATTTTCTGCTTTTATGTTGTTCCACTAAAAGGTATCAACACAATGGTGTTTCTTTTTTTTTCGTCCTTAGAGCAATATGGATAACATGGCCCAAACAATACCCAGACACCTTCAAAAGACCATAACTGGTATGCACTGAACACATAGTGGGCAAAAAGCTTGGCTGTATGCTATCAAATTGAGCCACAATTGTATGTCTTATTGAAGTATAGCCTGAAATTATAAACATTGATGTTGTTCACATAAAGAATGCCATTGCAGTAAGTTCCCAGAGATTCAGCATCAACAACATGACTGCCCTATTCCATATCCTTACCACTCTCTGAGTAAATAAGTGTGTCCTATCCTCTGTCCTAAATTAATCTCCACTCATTTTCTAACTGTCCTCTGGCCCTGGTTTCTGTGCTGCCCTTAAAGTATTGGCTAGGATTACATTTTGTTGTCTTTTAAGATTTTAAGATTTTAAAGACTTCAATCAAGTCCACCCCTATTTCTTCTTTGTTCTAGGCTAAATAAATCCAGTTCCTTCAACCTATCTTTATAGCTCTTTCCTTTGAATGTTCTTTTGGTGATGTGATGACCAGAATTGAGCACAGTATTCTAAGTGCAGTCTCACAAGTACAACCTCATCATAACCTCACTGACCCTAGCATTCTGCATGCCCTTCATGATTGCTGACAGTGATGAGTCTAAAACAACAGCAAGGTCTTTCTCTATAACAGTCAGTTAGTATTTTTATGCTACATTTTTCTGCCCAGTTCTGTACGTGGTCTAAATCCTTTTAGATTTCCTGGGTCCACATAAAAGTCTGCTGTATAGCAAAAAACAACCCTTGCAATTCAGTTCAAGTCATATTTGCTAAAAATATCTTGCTTAAAATAGTCACCCATATTAGCGCAAAAGATAGTTATTAAGTTAGTTATATTAAACTGAGCTATAAATAGCAAGTCATATATATATATATATATATATATATATATATATATATATATATATTTTACAAAGTCCATTGGTTGTTGAAAAACAAGGGTCTTGTGATAAAGGAATAAAATACATTCATTGATAATCTCAAGAAGCATATGGGTCATTCCTTTACCAATTATACAGTGTACAAGTAAAGTTCAACTTGAGGCAAACTACAGGCAAATTGCCCACTCCATACGATGCAACATGCTGTAGGCAGTAGAGCAACTGTGTTGAGAGAAGTGCATGGCATTGGAATAGAGGTAAACAGATTGTACTATTGTCTGTGTTAATTAAAAGAAATATGTTATTTTATATCCCATGTGGTGTTTTTATCTGTAAGATTTAATTCAGATGTGGGTCATTTTGTTCACCAGAACCACCCCCCCCCCCCCCCCAAAAGAAAGAAAACGCTTATATTATTAATAGCCACAAAAAAAATAATAATTACCAACCTAATTCCATGAACACATGCTTGTGTATTTTTTAAAACTTTCTGACAATTTATTATCACACACTTTCAGAATCTGTTTACCCTGGATACCGACATTTAAAGTTGACTTGTTGAGCTTCCAAGCACAACATTCACACCCCAGTCTTTACTGTATTCTTAAGACCAAGGTTTCCCAGTAGATATGGTCCTGTATTAGTTATTTCTGACCCAAACTGTGCTGGAATATTTTAGATCTGGGGTTCCATGTCCTTGAGGGAAACCACATTCCCTGTCAATATTAGGAAGAATATCCATTTCAAAGGAAATGCTTACAAGTGGCCTTTATTCTGCTGCAGAGACTTCATCTCAAAACATGGTTCCATTAAAGAACTGAACTGAAGAACATTGGAACAGCACACCAGATGATGGAATGAAGCTTGAATCATGCACTTTCCATTAACTGGGGCAGCAGTGTGGAGTAGTGGTTAGGGCTCTGGACTCTTGACCGGAGGGCTGTGGGTTCAATCCCCTGTAGGGGACACTGCTGTTGTATCCTTGAGCAAGGTACTTTACCTAGATTGCTCCAGTAAAAACCCAACTGTATAAATGGGTAATTGTATGTAAAAATAATGTAATATCTGTATAATGTGAAATAATGTATAATGTGATATCTTGTAACAATTGTAAGTCGTCCTGGATAAGGGCGTCTGCTAAGAAATGAATAATAATAATAATAGAGGCATAGCTTCCAATTCATAAAGGTAATGCTTAGCTATGCGTTTCAGCACCAATTAATCAATCTTTGTCTTGTGCCATCACATCTGAGGTCTATCATGCAGCAAGACAATTAGTCTTGGAGCAGGGCTACTCTTACAATAACACTCCTTCGAGGTCTGTGCAATCCTTCTCAATTAGTGCTCTTTAGCTGGGTCCCGCTTCTCACAGATTCAATTGCTAGTTCAAGGACTGATTTTGGAGAACACAAACTGGAGTAAATAACCTTCATCTTTTGTACATTAAATGGGATAATGTTTGTGTATACATGCATACCCTGATCATATTGCTATTTTGCTTAATTAAACATGAAGTTGCTCTAAGACTTTTCTCAGCTGGCTCTCAGGAGTACTAATTGAATTGGCAGCCATATTAAAACTATAGGCTTTAACCTCCAGATGTGATGCAGGAAGAAATATCACAATATGACAGCTAGAATGTGGGCCCTTGCTAAGTAGCACTGAACATAACTGGCTTCTGTGTCTTGCATGTCTTGACACTTTATTGAAACCTTTTGGATTGACTTAAGAAATTAAAGAAACTGGTCCCCAATTTTACATAATAATAGATTAATCGTTCCTGACCTGTTTGTACAGTTCTAGAGGAACACTTGACAGAAGTGTACGAATGCCAAGACAAATAATCAGAGGACACTGATGCCAAGTTCCAAATTGCCGACAGAGACAAATGACATGTGGGACAGTGGGCTGGTGTTAGAATTTGACCCGGTACAACTGGAATGCTCATAATGTGTGGCAGTTGAAAGATCTGCTTTATAACTCTGTCACTTCTTTAGCAGCCCTCTGCGCTGTAATTTCTGAATCCAGTTTCCCAGACATGTGTATGACAGCCTGCCTACAGGAGGGGTGGGGTGGTTGGGGAGACTTGGTTTCCTACTTTTATTAATGAGCCACTGCCATTTTTAGGGTTACCGAAAAGGCTCAGAGGGCTCGTAAAAGAAAAGCAACACTTGTTGTATGTATTAAATAATGAGTTAAGCCTGCATTATAATACTGTGGAAAAGGTCAGCCTCCTCCTGAACAAAATTGACTATTTCCAGCCATGCTGAAGCCCTGAGGGAGAACAAAGTGAGGTTAATGCTGGAGGAGGGAAGGCCAGAGTTGTCTCACAAGCAGCTGAGTTTGGTGACAGTTGTGATCCAAGTAAAATAAATCATTGTTGTTTCTCACTCTGTGAAATGCCTTCCCCATAATAAAGGCTCTGTGGAACAGTAGTGGATATTTGGCAGCAGACCGCTGGCCTGGGAGCTTGTTTCTCGGCATCTGCCCTGTTATTAGTGAACCAGCATTTTGGTTTTTAGCACAGCTGCATGGACATGTTAGATCACTTGGGGCTCAATTATACTTGTACCATAATTCCTTATTTTTTCTGACGTGGAATGAATAACGGAGCGGATCCGACAACAGATATCTCAATGGGGCACAAATAGTAGGCCTTGAAAAGTAGACTAGAGCTATTCATGGACTTATTTAGCTACGCTTTTTATAGGCTTGGTGACCACATGGGAAAAAGCAAAGTCATAGTTATGCGTACCTCTGTGTACCAAAGCTCGCCAGCAGCTGACCACAATGTGAACAATAGACAGCTATTTTTGGATCTAAATAACATATTTAAGATTTCCAGCTTTTACAATAAATCTATATGTGTGTTTGAGTGTTTGTGGGGAGGAGTCTTTCTTTCTTGAGGGAAAGCCAGGGTCACGCTTTATTTTAAGTGCCATTTTTTTAGTTTATTAACTGTCAACAAACAGCTAATAAACATGTTAATGTACATTGTTTATTTTCTGTTAACTGTTAGTTCCCTTTCAATTCGAAGACGACCACCAAAACGTTATGGGATATTCCTGCCTATTGGTAGGTATTTTCTGGGCTCTCTATACCAGAGCTGCTGATAGGCCCCTTCCTGGGATGACACCCTCTGTCCCGCCTACAGAGGGATAAAATAGTTAAACCACAGAAGCCATGTTCTCTTTTTGCCTCTCAAGATGGTAAGGTAAGACCCTCTGTGTTGGTATCTGAGCATATTGTGAAAAAGAGCTTTTGAGTCAACTGCAGTTCCCTTGCCTTTCAGGCTGAAAGCTGGCTTACCGCTTTCACAGAATCAGTGGCTGTGTTTACATGCAAGTTACTATAGTGCATTCATGACGTGTCACGCGTAAATGACGCATGATTGTGCTCGTTCCAAAAGTGCACGGCAAAAAAAGTGTGTGACTTAAGTGTCATTACACTTTGGTAAAGCACGGTAAAGTGTGCGTTAATTGGCCTAATTAGTCCCATAGCAACAAACTCCACAGTCGTGCAAAATACTTAACGATAGACTTTCATGAAATAACACGATACCTCCTCCACTTCCCCTATGTAAAAGAATGCTCTTCTCTGGGATACAGTCTTTCTGTCCTCCTCTGTAGCGTAAGATTTTCCTTATCCCAGTCTTACTAATACAAATCAGTTAAATATCCATCCATCCATTATTATCAATCCGCTTCTCCTGATGAGGGTCGCGGCTAAATTATATATAAATTGCATATAGAGACGTTGATTTATACCATTATTTATTCATTTCAGTGTATTATGAACGATGCATGAGAACTACTAGATCATTATGACCAGCATTGTTATCTTAATAATAATAATAATACTACTAATAATGTAGCTTTTTTTCCCGCAGGATGTTTCAAGCTTCCACCCCTTCTGACAGCACGCAACACCAGCTCCGCTGGACGGATGAGGAAACTCGTTCCTCCTCCACATTATTGCGGACCTGGGGGTTATGGATGAACTGGATCGACCTCGCCAAAGAAATGCCACCATTTTCACCAGTATTACCGGTGCTCTGGTTGAACTTGGTATAAATAGAACGCTCCTGCAGGTACGAGATAAATTCAAGAAACTGAAATATCTGTACCTGCGGTCAAAGCTCGAGGTCCCAATTTCGGAAATGCACCGGTTAATGGGTGACCGGCCAGTGGCAGTGGCATCGGACCATTTGCTGGAATCCTCATCCTCCCAGACGTCCTGTGAAATACCAGCCCCATCAATACAATATGGTAATTGCGCCAGCCATCATTTACTTTTCTAAACTAAAATATGCTACCGCGGTAAAGTTAGCTTGACGTTTGATATTCGTTTGATAATCGACTCAAGCAAACCCGAAATGAATGAAAATGGCTGTATCTCGCCAACCACAGAAGCTAGAGTGCTCAAACCAACTTTAATTTAACAGACCAATTGTGAATTGTTTCACAGTCTCTGTTTTACATGTGAATCCTAAGAATAATTGCTATAGCTTTCACAGTACATGTGATGCTCGCTGCACTTGGTGCGCACAGTGCTCAGTGCCCTCAGTGAGCATAGCGCCCCGGTGTGTACAATACCTGGTGCACGCAGTGCTCGTTGCACGCGGTGCTCGGTGCACACAGTGCTCAGTGCACTTGGTGTGCACAGTGCTCTGTGCACTCGGTGTGCATAGCGCCTCGGTGCTCGGTGCGCTTGGTGCGCACATTGCCCGGTGCAAACGCATAGCGCTCCGGTGCACGCATCACTCGGTACAAGGCACTCGGTGCATTTCGCACGCACACCACTCGGTACACGCGGTGCGCATAACGTTTCCCGTGTATATGGTGCTCGGTGCACTCGGTGCACTTAACGACTCGATGCATATGCCGCTCGGTACACTCAGTGCACGCGGCGCTCGGTGCATGCGGAATCAAAACCATGATGAGCCTTCAGTAGTTCCACGCCTGCACATCCTGCAAGGCAAACATGCTGCACAATGATGGACACTCTCTCTGTGTGCGGTGCCTAGAGGTCCAACATGCCACCGACGCCATCGGAAACAAGAACTTCTGTGACATCTGCACAGCTTTTCAGCCTAGAGTCCGTCGCAATAGGCTGAATAGGGCCATGGGTATAGACGTTCCGTCCCCCATGGAGGAGCAATCAACAGCCCTTGGGGCCCCATCCCCGCTCCTTCAACTGTCGCAGAGCCCCTCACAGGAGATCCCCTCGTAGGAGATCCCCTGCACTCAGACTCCTGTGCCGACACCCTGTGGTCGCTCCTCTTCTCCTCAAGGAGCAGATGGCCTGGGTCCTTGAGCTCCTGCGGCACTGGTGGAGGTCCTGGCCTCGATACCACTCTCACCAGCTCCGGTTCCTGGGTCTCCCATGGGAACCCAGGATGAGCCGGAACTGCAGCCCTTGATGGCGGAGGAGGACCCGCTTTCTATAGTGGCCTCCTGGGGTGAGAGCTCCTTCCTCAAAGAGATGGAGGAGGGAGAGGAACCGGCACAAATAAATCTCTAACTTATAGAACGTCACATTTAAAACAATCGAGAATACAAATATTTTACTATGTTGTAGTAGCATGTGCATAAACTCTAGGATTACAGTACAGCATAAACTCCGGGTGAGATTTTGTGCAAACAGCAGATCCCTCCAAGAAAATAGTTTGAACACTAATTTGAAGAAAGTATAATAATGTGTGTTTTTATTTATTCCACACCTCATTAATACAGTGGTTTCATTTGCATGGTAGTTTCTATACTGTCATTTATAAATTCTGTGACGTGTATAGAATACGTTTTAATTCAAGATGCATAATTTGTCCCACTGCTAAACAAAACAATTGTGTTGCATGTTTGGTTTTGCCAAGATCGTACCGTATTGCTACTGCATCATAAAGAAAATACAGCTGCATAAGGATTATACCTTTCCACCACAGAATATATTCTTAAAAAATCATGGAGAGAGAAGTGGCTTACAGTAAGTACACAACTTTAAAGTAAACGGATTACAAAAAAATGACATTATACCATACCGTCAAAATTTTATACCGTGACATCCCTACCTGGGAGATCCCGCTTCGCCTGGATCTCCTCAGTCAGACGAGGCACTCTCTGGCATCTGGACCCGGGCAGGTTCCAGTTATGGGTCTGGCCCTTGAACGGGACTGTTGGACAGCCCTAGGGCTATCATAGGTATCTCCGGGTGCGCATTTTTTGGCTACCCGGTTTCTTAAAGGCGCTCGGCGGTTACGCCCTCCCGTGTTAATAATATATAATAGGCCACCAAAAAAAACACCAGAGCCCTATGGATGATCAATCAAACACCAGAGCCCTATGGATGATCAATCAAACACCAGAGCCCTATGGATGATCAATCAAACACCAGAGCCCTATGGATGATCAATCAAACACCAGAGCCCTATGGATGATCAATCAAACACCAGAGCCCTATGGATGATCAATCAAACACCAGAGCCCTATGGATGATCAATCAAACACCAGAGCCCTATGGATGATCAATCAAACACCAGAGCCCTATGGATGATCAATCAAACACCAGAGCCCTATGGATGATCAATACCCAGTCGATCATATGCTTGAAATCAGTTCAAATTGTTATTGTAGTAAAGTTTAGCAAATTAAATCAGGTTTGTATTAATCCTAACCCTAACCCTAACCCTTAGCTAAAAATTAACAATGTTTGTTAACAGTTAATGAACTAAAAAAAAAACCTTAAAATAAAGCGTGACCAAAGGCAGTAAAAAAAAGACAACACATTCAGATAAAAGGAGATTGAATAAAACCTAATAAAGATTTTAGATAACAGTCCTTAAAAATATTGTAGTTGTTAACTACCAATCCTGGTGTGCAGCAATTTGCAGCAAAATCTGTTTGACTCCAGCAAGGGGGTACCGTGGTGCCCTTGTCACATTTAGTGTATGGTCACTGAAAAAGGAAGAATACTACCTGAGTGCATTTCAAGTGCCTGCGGATGACGTGTTGCTCCTGTCGCCTGTTTAATGATCCTACTGTCAACTTTTGGATGAACATTTCTTCATAGTCTCTGACTTCTTACGGGAGACATGTGAAGAGATGCCATTAAACACACTAGCGTCAGCACATTCTACCCTGTCAGGTAAGAGTATTTACAATGCCTTTTACGCAGACAGTGATATACTGTATATGTCTCTTTTATAAAGCCATAATTCTTTGGCGTTTCTGTGTTGATTTCAAGCAGGTCAGCTGATATACGTCTCTTAGCAATCCATAAGTTAGCTTCTGGTTTCAGGTGGATAAAAGCGGCTGTGGTTCTAGAGGCTCAGAGATAAGCCACACCTTCAATTAACTCCTTCCCTCATCTGACTTCTGCCCCCAATATATAAATCCTATACTGCAGTCATCTCCCATCAAATGTTTCTTCATTTTTGGGAATTTTGCAGATACAATCTTCTTATGCTCAGTCAGCAAGTGGAAGCTTAACACACGGTAAATAATAGAATTTAAAAAAGTAAATTCAAACAAAAAAAGAATCAAGGTTTTCCAAAATGAATACCACATTTATGGTTACAAATGCAATCTTTCGATACGCAGATAGGATTTGGTGTTCCTTGCCAAAGAACTTTGATAAGCACGAGACTGTAGAAAGCTCATCATCATTAATTTTTAGTATATGGAATTGAACCACAGAGCACTTTAAGCTAGCTTCCCTGCAAACTTGTTTAAAGGCCTATTTTCCTCAAAGAGGTTTTTTTTTCATGAATGCCAGACATTTCCCTCCTCGATTTCAAGCAATCCTGCTTACAGAAGCTGAGGGAATTAGTTATTCTGCCAATTGCATACATCACCACTGCAAAATGAATGGGTGAAATAGCATCCCTTTCTCTTACTGCTTGGCCAACAGTCAAAACCAACAAAATGGATGGCCTGGGCATTTCAGTACCCACTTAACAACGTAGATGGTATGCCAAAAGCACAATTAATCTTCTTATCTCCAAGGCATCCTATTAACTTGGCTGGAATCGCATTCTTGTAAAATGACTATATTTAAAAATCCTAGTTTCTCCAATTAGAGGTTAAAATGTGGGGGGTTTGTGTAATTTCACACATGTGGTTAATCATAATTCCAGACCAGCAAAGTACACACTGCAGTGTCGCTCACTATTACTGCTCTGGTTAGTAGTTACCTTATAGCTTCGCTGCCGAGAGATGTATGTTGATTTTGTATATTTTGTTAATGTGAAATCAAGACCAGCTAGTTACTGGAAGGCATTGGGAGCCACTACAGGTCTCAGAGAAAAACTCTGACATTATATTTATATCTCTGGTCAAGATGAGTAATGTTGCCTTAGTAGGAAAGGTTATATGTCACATTTTAATAGCAGCTAATGTAATGGGAAAAGCCTTCCCACTAAACCAAAACCACCATCGGCTGCAACACATTACTGTAGCATCATCATTTGTGTCAGCCATCTACAGCCATGTTACCTACAAATAACAGATGCTGGAGGGTCTACCCAGTAGAAGTCCATGCATGGTCCTATGAGTCATTGGGCTGTTTCCATTATTTAGACAAGCCTTAAAAGAGATTATTTTAGTGTCAAAAAACATTCAGGGGAATTCTATAAAAATAGTTAATTTTTTACACTGACAAGTCATTGATATCTGACTAATGGCAAGCCGAAGGTCTATCCTAAAACAAAGATATTTGATCATCAAGAGTTTTAGTCTTGCCAGTAGTCTGATATAGATGGATTATTCAGTGTGAGAAACATCTGTTACATTTTCATGGAATGGCCTGATGGTTTCCATTGGAATCTTTTGCATGCAGTCTGAACAATAGAACCCATGAGCAAGAAAAAGCATTGCCATTGGTACATTTAACAGCTGCTTTACAAGAAAAAGCATTGCCATTGGTACATTTAACAGCTGCATTACAAGATAAAGCATTGCCATTGGGACATTTAACAGCTGCTTTACAAGAAAAAGCATTGCTATTGGTACATTTAACAGCTGCATTACAAGATAAAGTATTGACATTGGTACATTTAACAGCTGCTTTACAAGAAAAAAGCATTACCATTGGTACATTTAACAGCTGCTATACACAGAAACAGAGAAATGTATATTACCCAGCATTGAACCATTTAACAGCAATTATAAGATAACATCCAGGCAGCATTTTAGCTGAAATGACCTTTGGCTTATGTCTCGAGGCGGTGTTTTTATAATTTATATACTTTAACTTTCACACAAAAGACTTTGAATTTATCTGTTTAAAATCCAACCAGGATTATTATCCCCCCCCCCCCCTTTTCCCTTTTGGAATCTTGAATTCCACATTTTATTTTTTTTGAATTGTGTATGAGAAAGTGTGCAGTTTACAGTGTGTTTGAACTAAAACGTGTAATAAATTATTTCCATATTTTCCGTCACTGTCAACTCAAATTTGTAATTTTACTGTAGGTCAATCTCATTGAAGGCTCTATTTTCATTATTATCAGTTCCACCAATGATAAGCCTCTTGATATGCTGCAGGGCGGATGTTTTTAAACTTCTTTTTTTTATGTTTGGAATTACTTTTATTGGATGGATTTTGTACTAATAAGTGGGGAGAATGGCATTCAATTTTAAATCTTTAAGATGTACTTGTTGGTAACATTTAGGAACCACAAACAGTTCACTTCCTCTTTTAGAAACCAGTTTGTTTTGGCAGTAGCTACATGTGGGCTGTTTTTCAGCCCAAATATATTGACATTTACAAATCCTAAAGGAACTTTTTAGATTGGTTATTTTGATGTTAATTTTTTAATAATAATAATAATAAGAAGAAGAAGAAGAAGAAGAAGAAGAAGAAGAAGAAGAAGAAGAAGAAGAAGAAGAAGAAGAAGAAGAATTCTTATTGTATTACTTGTATTGTAACACTTGAATGTATTTGTATTTGCTTGCGATTGTAAGTCGCCCTGGATAAGGGCGTCTGCTAAGAAATAAATAATAATAATAAACGAAGAAGAAGAAGAATGCACTATATACTGCATGTATTTACTGTAATTGCTTAGAGGTTAGATATCTGGTCGGAAGACTTGTCTTCTATCATAAAAATCAATATTCTTTTAATGTTAACTTTAGTGGAGTTAACTTTAGTGGGGGCGTGAGCCAGGGTTTCGCCCCTTCCTAATTTCACCTGCTTATCATTTTTGACTAATTTCACCTGTCTATCATCATTGACTCCCTGTTTAAACCCAGTCACAGCTCAGCTCGCTCTGCACCGCCCCGCGGTCACAGACACACATACACTCTGTACCGCCCCGCGGTCACAGACACACATACGCTCTGTACCGCCCCGCGGTCACAGACACACATACGCTCTGTACCGCCCCGCGGTCACAGACACACATATACTCTGTACCGCCCCGCGATCACAGACACACACGCTCTGCACCTCCCCGCGATCACAGACACACATACGCTCTGCACCACCCCGCGATCACAGACACACATACACTCTGTACCGCCCCGCGGTCACAAACACACATACGCTCTGTACCGCCCCGCGGTCACAGACACACATATACTCTGTACCGCCCAGCGATCACAGACACACACGCTCTGCACCTCCCCGCGGTCACAGACACACATATACTCTGTACCGCCCCGCAGTCACAGACACACATAAGCTCTGCACCATCCCGCGATCACAGACACACATACAGCTCTGTACCGCCCCGCGGTCACAGACACACATACACTCTGTACCGCCCCACGGTCACAGACACACATGCTCTCTGCACCGCCCCGCGATCACAGACACATGTGCTCTCTGCACCGCCCCGCGATCACAGACTCGCCCCACTTTAAAAGCCTTGTTAGGCCCCCTTCGTAATCTCCCTCTGTCCCATTCATATGCAAAACTCTTCGTTCTGCTTCCTCCAAACCCAGAATCACTGAGTCTCCAATTCAAGTCGAGATGGACAAAGAATTCATGGACAGCCCCTTCCCAGTTCCATTCCCCGTCTTAAGGATTAGCCCCATCAGAATAGTGACCAGCAAAATATTGAGAAAAGTGATAATCATCAATATTTCCACCCCGAGAGGCAGATCCATTTCCAGTCTCAACGCCCTAATTCCCCATGATCAATTCTCCCTTCATTACATTACAGCTTCCGACGCTATTAAATCCATCAAAGCAGCAGGCCATGGCGCCTGGCTCGCAAAAGCGGATATTTTAGATGCTTTTAAATCATGCCCATTTTCCCTCCCTCCACCGCCTGTTCGGGATCAGCTGGAAGACAACTTTCTCCTTATATCCCCACCTTCGGAATGGGAATGTAGAGTTGGGAGCCCAGCTAACAAGATTTAAGTTTTTGCAGGTCTCAAGTAAAGGCCCTGGTTGCCCACACCTCTGATGTAAAACGCTGGATGCACAGGCCTGTCGTGGTTTTCGCAGAACCAGTCCGAGCTGAGCCTGGCACAGAGTTCAAATCCTGTTGGGAACGTGCTGAGTTATTAGACATGAATTGGATGATTTAAACTAACCTGTATTGATTGAAATAATATGATATACTCTTTGTCAATAATTATAGTAATACTGTATATACTCCTTTCAAATAGATCTGTATACTCAGTAGAAAACAATGGATAGCTGTTGTGTGCTGTCTATGAAAGTGCCTGCTGGAAGGAGTTCAGCTTGGCAGGCTCTTATCATAAGGCCTTGTTAACATTTTCCAGTTTTATGAGAAAAAGTAACCAGTTTCTTTTGTTTCTTTCATTACTTCATGTCTCATACTAAAAACTGGCAAAAGGCTAGGATGTCTTAAAACCTGCGTCAACTGGATTTTCTATGAACAGAGAAAGGGGTCAGACTTAATTCAGTAAAATAATACTACCATTTCTAGGAGCAACTGTTATACTGAAGTAACTGAATTAGAAATACATGTTATAAAATCATTTAAAGTTAAACTGTTATACAAATAACATTGTTATTGTTGAAAGAACATATTACAGTTAAAAACGAAAGAAGTTCAGAACTAACTGACACTGTCAGAATATTGTAATAATTGTACTATGTTTTAAAGTATATGAAGCCAGCATAAATAATATTGCAGCAAATTATTAACAGGTTACAATGATTTGAACTAAGAAAACTGAACAAGTGTTAATGTTAGGAAAACAGCTTGTCTATGTGCCTTTGTTATTCGTGCACATAAACTCTTGGAAGCCGGTCAGACTATTGTGCGTGGAAGTCTGTAACCTTGAAAGAAGCAGGCATCTGGGGGAACTAAACACAGAGGCTAGATATTTCAAATTAGCAAAAACAAAAGGTTAACCCTTTTTAGACAGAACGATATTTGAAACTAAAAAGACCTATTTGATGGTGTTGTTACTAAGCATACAGGTTTTAAATTAATATTATTTATGTCTTAGCAGACGCCCTTATCCAGGGCAACTTACAATTGTTACAAGATATCACATTATTTTTACATACAATTACCCATTTATACAGTTGGGTTTTTACTGAAGCAATCTAGGTAAAGTACCTTGCTTAAGGGTACAGCAGCAGTGTCCCCCACCTAGGATTGAACCCACGACCCTCCAGTCAAGAGTCCAGAGCCCTAACCACTACTCCACACTGTTTTAAGTATTTTGATCTAATAAGAAACATAATATTTAAACTACAAGTAAATCTCACTTGTTTAAGGTTCAAGTGAGATTTACTTGTAGTCCGCAGTTTTGAATCCAAGGTCTTTCTATGATAAGAAAACCTGGCAGTCAAAGGGAGCATTCCACGAATTAGGGGAGTTGTGTCCAGTATCAGTTCTTATCAAATAAGTAGCGACTTTCTTTGGGAGAAAACTGACTTCATGCAGTGAATTTGGAGAAGCGATTACAATGGTGTTTCATATTAATCGAAGCGATTAATATTAGGGTGTCTGAATCTTGCTTGAGCAGACGACTTTTAGAAACAGAGAGAGGTCAGGCATAGTCTGAGAATGGCACAGTTAAACAAGGCTGTTATACTTAACATGTTTATTATAGCTTAAATTTAAATGAAAATAACTGAACTGACCACTGTATGCTTATTCAAAGACAGTCTTTTTCCCATACTTTGTTAACACACATTTGTATATGAAGTTAAACTGGCCCATTGACAACACACTGAAAAGGTAACATGCGACTAAGAGGGACATATATTTTTGACCCAGCTTAATATAATCAAATAGAGCTGGTGCTGCATATTAAAAACATCTTTCATATATACACATATACTTGTATTATATTATAGCAAGGATTCTGTAAACTTTGGTCCACCTGACCTTTTAGAAAAAGGAGGAGTTGGAAAAAGAGAGCGATGAAATCATGTTCCAGTATTTTTTGGCAAGAAGTTATATCCAATCAGTTTTGAAAAAGGAGTTGACCAGATCCTTCTAGAATGTATACTTAACTTAAAGATAAGAAATGTCAAGGCCGAGTGATGATTAGATTTATTTGGGACTTCTGATGTATTCAATGGAGGGAAAATCATATATAAGCCCAGAGCAAGACCCCATTCGATACCATTGAACTTGATCTTGCAAGCTGACGTAGTCCATGCTTTGAAGGTCTCTGAAACACTGATTGCTGTTTGGTCGAAGTCAAGTCTCTGCCTTTTGAAGACAGTTCTTAGTTTTAAGTATATCCTTGTGACAAAGAGAGAGTGAACTCATGTTTTAGAATTCCCTTCCTGGGGAGGAGGAGCAGGCAGAGCCGCGGTGCACAACGTCACAGACCCGGTCGGGAAACGTTGTGGCAATCACGCATTGGCTGACGGCGGTTGCCCTTGCTGACCAATGGGTCGGGACGGGGCGTACAAAAGGGGGCGTGGCCCGGGGTTCTGTTCCTTCTGGCAAGGTACAGTGTGTGTGAGAGAGAGAGAGAGAAACAGAGAAACAGAGATACAAACAGGGAATTAAAGAGGGAGACGGGGAGCAAGGAAGCGGGTGGTCGTGATTGTGCATACCTGCTAACCCCTGTGTCTTTTTGTGTATTTTATAGAGCACTAACGGCACGCTCCGGGAATACGTCGGAGGAGCGCGAACCCGGAAGTGCTGGATTTTTACCCCGTTGTTTTCATTCCCGGATCAAAGGGAAGGATTAATTTTATTTTTTTTGTGTTTCTCCTCGTTTGGGACTGCAATCCCTCGTTATTGTTATTTTGTCGGGTTACACATTGCTGTGTACCCCGGCTCCCCTTTATTTTGTTTATTGTCCTTGACTTTTTGGTGCCCATCTGACGTTGGTTTTACGTTCAATAAAACTGGGGGCTTGTTAAGGAAAACCTGACTCGTTGTCATTTCTTTACACCACACCATTGGTCAATTCTGCCACACGTGGTGTCATCGTGGGATGGACCCAACCACTTTGTCGGCGATCCTGGAGGCGTTGGACAGCCGGAGGGAGGCTGAGGAACGGAGGAGGGAGGAGAGATACACGGCTTTTATCGAGAGGGTCGGGATGGGGATGACATCAACGGAGATGGGCCCCGTGCTGGTTGCCCCGAAGGCCCGGGCCCAGAAAATGACGGCGGAGGATGGAACAATTCTGCCATGTGGTCGGGGCTGAGACGCAGGCATGGGTACGCCGGCATAACCCCACGACGCTGGAGCAGGCCGTGGCGTTAGCCGAAATCTATGAGGACTCCCTGGTGTCCGCTCGAACCACCCTGCTGGACTGCCCCCCTCCCTCCGCTGCCAAAGGACCGCCATCAAACCCTTCCGCCGGACCCAGGCCCGTCAGATCACCGGCCCCGTCGGGCCATCCGGCCCCCTTACAATGGAGGCAGAGGTTGGCCCCCAGCTGGGGTAGAATGGTTCCCCCTGCCCCGCTGTCATACCAGCAGCGGGACAAATATGTACCGCCCTTACCCTCTGCCCCACCCGTCTGTTTTAGGTGCCAGCAACCGGGACACATTGCCAGATACTGCCCGGCGGCCATGGAGTGCGACGTGGCTGCGTGTCACCTGGCGTCTGAGACAGGTAGGAAATGGGGAAATGGTCGGGAGGGCCCCTGTATGGTTGATGTTGTATTGGGGAATGTGAACACCCACGCGTTAGTGGACACAGGGTGTGAGCAAACTTTAATTCGAACAGCTCTCCTTGGCGGTATGTCGTGGCAGCCACAAGGCCAGGTGGCGATCTCCTGTATCCATGGGGATACGGCGACATACCCCACTCTAAAAGTATATTTATCGGCAGGTCCGATAAAGCGCCACCTAGTAGTGGGGGTGGCCGAAAAGTTGCCACCCAAGACTGGCCGCAATATAAAGATTTAATAAAAATATCGGCAGTCTCGACCACACAAATATTTAAATTAGTATATTGCGGCTCTTTTCATTAACATATTTTCTCTTAGTACATATGACAAAATGTATATTTAGCGAATTGTTGCAACGAAAATGCAAATTGCGGTATGTTTGCGCTGCGACTGGCCCATCTTAGTACATCTACCCTGTAATGCCACTCTTAGTATTTGTGATTTGTCTTTGCATCATTTTACCCCAAGGAGGTTCTTTATAATTGGTCATGTCAAGCACAACAGCTGCATTTAGTTTCAGATCTTTGCCCCAGTTCTGCTTGGCTTTTTGCTGTAGCCTCACTAATTTGGTTCAGTTTAGATAATGACAACCCAGTTCAGAATATAAAGTTGCCTTTTAACTTCTTTGGCTTTTTTCTCTTGGTCTACTGGGACACATATCACATGTTTTATTGCATTTGATTTTTCCTTAACCATTGAAACACACTGGAAAAAAGCCTTCAGAATTTCAAACTGTATCACAGCCTGCAATGAATCAGTCTGTTGATGCAAGTTGCTTTCTGTAGATAATCATGTTAGTGGGTGCATAACTCAAACAGTGACATTTTTACTGCAACCAGTAATACATAACTATTTGTGGATGCTTGCCTTGGGATGAAATGCTTAGACTTATTTAATAACACAATGCTCGTTTAGTTCATTAACTTGACTGTTTTGCACACATGATTCTGATGTGAAATGATTAATGGGTGTTGCTGACATTGTGACTTCAGTAGTGTTACATGGGGAATTGTGGCATTTCAATAGTTCGGGACAAACACCAATCACAAAATGTTTTAGTACAAATATTTATTGTGAAGAATGCGGAGTATGCGATTTTACAGAGAAGTATGTTGTATATACACATTCATTTGGCATCAAACCTAACTTGGTTTGAGGGCTCGCTGCCTGACCTACTGGACGAGGCTGAGACTCCCATTGATAAAACCTAGAAATTGTTTTTAAGAAAGGTGGAGATGGGGAGGTGGTGGATTATGATGAAACTGAAATGCAACTGAGAGGTAAGTGAAGAGGGTATTTGTAGTGCTAACAATCTTAATTAGTTAATGTGTAAATTGAATGATTCAATTTGGTGACGCAGAGAATGGTGTCTGACCCTCCTCCCAAACTTTAGTTATGAACTTAATTTAATAATATATTATTATTATTATTGTTGTTGTTTTTTTGTTATTAAATTTATTTATTTATTTATTTATTAGCAGACACCCTTATCCAGGGTCGATTTACAAATGTTATAAAATATCACAGTACAAAGTATCACATTGTAAAGTATCACATTACAGAATATCACTTTACAGAGTATCATATTACAGATAAGAGCAGTTGTAAAGTACAATAAAATCAGCAAAAGGTCAAATTCAAATAACATACTTCAAAATTGAAAGAACAAAAAATAGAGAATAGCGGGTTCGACTAAGAGCAGTTAACTTGTATTGACTATATTAGATTTCCAGAAAGCTTTTTACAAAGTCCTGCATAAAAGATTAATTCTCAAATTGAACGCAGTAGGGATTCAAGGAAATGCATGCAAATGGATTAGGGAGTGGTTAACATGTAGAAAACAGAAAGTACTGATTAGAGGAGAAACCTCAAAATGGAGCGAGGTAACCAGTGGTGTACCACAGGGATCAGTATTAGGTCCTCTGCTATTCCTAATCTACATTAATGATTTAGATTCTGGTATACTAAAGCAAACTTGTTAAATCTACAGGCAACACAAAAATAGGAGGAGTGGCAAACACTGCTGCAGCAGCAAAGGTCATTAAAAATTATCTAGACAGCATTCAGAACTGGGCAGACTCAGGGCAAATGACATTTAATAGAGAAAAGTGTAAAGTGTTGCATGCAGGTAGTAAAAATGTGCATTATAAATATCATATGGGAGATACTGGAATTGAAGAAGGGAACTATGAAAAAGACCTAGGAGTTTATGTTGACTCAGAAATGTCTTCATCTAGACAATGTGGGGAAGCTATAAAAAAGGCCAACAAGATGCTCGGATATATTGTGAGAAGTGTTGAATTTAAATCAGGGGAAGTAATGTTAAAACTTTACAATGCATTAGTAAGACCTCACCTAGAATATTGTGTTCAGTTCTGGTCACCTCGTTACAAAAATGATATTGCTGCTCTAGAAAGAGTGCAAAGAAGAGCAACCAGAATTATCCTGGGTATGCAGACAGACTAAAAGAATTGAATCTATTCAGTCTTGAACAAAGAAGACTACGTGGCAATCTGATTCAAACATTCAAAATACTAAAGGGTATAGACAATGTTGACCCAGGGGACTTTTTTGACCTGAAAAAAGAAACAAGGACCAGGGGTCACAAATGGAGATTAGATAAAGGGGCATTCAGAACAGAAAATAGGAGGCACTTTTTTACACAGAGAATTGTGAGGGTCTGGAACCAACTCACCAGTAATGTTGTTGAAGCTGACACCCTGGGATCCTTCAAAAAGCTTCTTGATGAGATTCTGGGATCAATAAGCTACTAACAACCAAATGAGCAAGATGGGCTGAATGGCCTCCTCTCGTTTGTAAACTTCCTTATGTTCTTTCTTATATTTGCTTATAAAGTCTAGTATGAGCACGTAGTAAGTATGATAAATGGATGAGAATGATTTCAAATAAGATAAATTACAAAAAACGTGAATAGGGATACTGTAACAGGGCAAGGTGCCCTGTACATTGTTTTGTTTATTTATTTTTAGAACAGGGTTTTCCTCCTCTGTCCCTGTGTTATTTTGTATTGTTTATTTGTTTTATTGTATTTAAATGTATGACGGTGAAAGTCGTGCTTGTTTATTTATGTATTTAGTATTTATGACGGCGAAGCGCCGCGTATTTTGTTTTGTTAGTGACGGCGTAGTCAAATGTTTTGTTTTTGTTTAGTAGCGTGGATAGGAAGCCCCATTTAAAAACTCGTGCAGAAGGTGGCCATCTTCCAAATTAATTATGTGATTTAATTTGTTGCTAATCGGGAGATGGTCACCTGTTATAAAAGCCTGCAGCTCTCGGCACTCGGGGTGGTGTTGGAAGGAGAGAGTGAGCGAGAGTGGAGAGAACTGAGAGAGAAACGTAAACAGTAAAACAGATAGGAACAGTGAAGGCGATAACCCAGCCTGACCTATTCAGTGTGTATTTTTGTGTTCGTGATTTTGTTCTGTTTGATTATTTGTTTTGCTCTATGAGCACAGTTTCTTTTTGTTAAACTTTTGATTTATTTTTGCTGGAATAAAAACAGCACAGCCACAGTACTTCCCTGGTGTCAGTATTTTGCCCATCCCTGCTTCTGTCTGACGTCACCACCCAGTCATTCCTGTCACAGATACCTATAAGAGTAAAGTCAAATATAAGATACAGAAAGTAGTTATAATTAAGAGAAGTACTAGAATATGGCAAGGTATGGAGCAGTTCAATGCAAGTACAAGCTGATGCAAGTACTGGTACAATTGGGTGCCATATAGTCCTGTATAGTCAACTTGTGAGGTTTACAGATACTGTCTAAACATGTGTCTTGAGGAGGCACTGGAAGGTGGTCAGGGACCGAGCAGTCCTGATATCCATGAGTAGGTCGTTCCACCACTGAGGGGCAAGGGTGGAGAAGGAGCGGGCTCTGTAACGAGGGAGCGGAGGGGGAATACAGCTACTCTGCCGGTGGTGGAGGAGTGGAGGGGGCGAGTGGGGGTGTAGGAAGATATGATAGTCTGGAGATAGACGGGAACAGAAAGGTCAAGACAGCGATAGGCCAGTACAAGAGTTTTGAATTAGATGAGAGCAGCGATAGGGAGCCAGTACAGAGAGCAGAGCAGCGGCGTAGTGTGAGAGAAACAAGGAAGGGAAAAGACAAGGCGAGCAGCAGAGTTTTGGATGAGCTGGAGCGGACGGATTGCAGAGGCAGGGAGGCCGGCCAGGAGGGAGTTGCAGTAGTCAAGGCAGGACAGTACCAGGGCCTGAACTAAGAGCTGTGTGGAATAGTCAGTGAGGAAGGGATGAATTATGTGTATGTAGCTGAGGAAGAAGTGACGGGAGCGTGCCAGAATAGAGATGTGCTGAGAGTATGAGGGAGGGGTCAAGGGTGACTCCGAGGTTCTTGGTGGATGGAGAGAGGGTTATGGATTCAAGAGGAACAGAGATAGAGAGATCAGCTATGGTGGAAGAAGAGAGGGGAAGAAAAGCAGGTCTGATTTGGAGAAGGTCTGCACCTGCCATTGCCTCTCGAGGGTCTGCACCTGCCGTCGCCTCCCGATGGACCACTCCTGCCCTTTCCTGTAACACCTGGTGCTGCAAAGCCTGCACTGCCTAGGACTGCCAAACCTGCACCGCCTAGTGCTGCAAAGCCTGCACTGCCTAGGACTGCCAAACCTGCACCGCCTAGGGCTGTAAAGCCTGCACCGCCAAGGGCTGCATCGCCTGGGGATGCCAATTTACCATTGCCCGGGGATGCCTGCACGTCACGCCCTTCCTGCGCACCCTCATCTACGTTCTCGTTCTCGTTCCTGCCCAGCTCCACTGCTCTCTGTACTTTTGGTTCCGGTTTTATAGTCGTCTTGTCAATCGATGCGGAATTAAGGTGACGAGATGTACCGTTTTGGACGGGACAGTTGTACTTTTGGAACACTGGTCCCAGTGTCCCCAGAACCTTTGTTGGGATGCTCATTTCATCCTGTTTTTTTCCCATAACATTGTCACACCGGTAACAGAATATTGTATTTTTATGCAGGCTGGTGTGTTACTACAATATCTAAATTATTACAGTACAATGCCACTTGATGTGACTAAAGGGAAGGTTTAGGCCAGCCCCTTAATCAACTCTCCCTGTTTCAGCATTGACCCCCATACATCCTACAACTTCGTCTAGGCCAGTTCGGCAGAGGAATCCACCTCAGTGGCATCAAGACTATGTGAACTGTGTGCATTAAACAACTTAGGATGCAGGAATGCATTATCATCATGAGTCTCTGCATTCACTTTCAATCTCACATTAGATCAAACATTGCCAAAGTGAAAATAAAAACCCAAGAGCTTCCCTGTAGCTTGGAAGTTGGAAGTAATTCACAATACTTCAAAATCTGGTCACCTTATGCAGAATGGCACGCCGCTGTGGCAATTAAAGTCCGGATTCTTGGAAAGATACGTGACTAATTGTGCAAGATTATTAATTTGTGAAGAAAGCAAAACATAAACACTATGCACACATATTCAAAACAATACATTAATCAAAATAAATCACACAGCAAAATTCAAACAGTATCTTAAATAAGGATACCAATTTACACAAAATGATATCCCACCACACACTCTAAATTAGTCACTTGTGACAGCAGTTCAACAGCATTTTTTTTTGGTTGTTTTTTTGTTTATTTTTCTACAGGGAGGGGAGGATGTCGATGCCTACTTTTTGGTTTTAGTGTTTATTAAAAATGTTCCAGCATAGTATAATTAGGATGCAAAATCTTCCAGTCCTGTTTCCAACATATTAAAGTGATCTATTTATGTAACTTTAAATGAAATTGTATCTTAACCTTTTATAATGTTTGCAGTCAGACTCAAATAGTTTTTGTGAATGTATTGATTGATTTCTTTATTGTATATCTGTGTGAAGGTGTTGCTCTTCAGTTCAAGCTCTCGTTGCGAATATATCCCCTTTGGTCACAGTTTTTTAATTACATTTTAAAACAGTTCGTGTGAATTCTATGGAGTTCAAGAAATTGCCCTGCCAAAACATTATGCATTATACAGTAGATACACAGATAGGAAATTTAACATGGTACAATTATAGATGCAGTGAGTGAAGGGGATGTGTAATATGACTAGATCAGGCAAAGTGTCTGATAGATGAGCCAGCGCCTTCAACAGATCTGCTATTTTGGTTCCAGTTATAGTGGCAATGCGCGTATAAAATTATTTGTAATTAAATATTTGTAACTAAGAAAGATCGAACTTTACCCAAAGCTGTCCAATAAATATCAAATATTGCTAAAACATTTTCAGGAGAACCAGGAATATGGGTAAATAACAGAAATATCTAATAATACAGTGTTTTTAGAAAAGAAAAACACAGGATCTTTAGTTTGTTTATTTATTTTTTTGGTCTTGGCAAAAACCCTGTCTTGGGTTGTTCTATTTTCCCATTATTTTCCCATTGATTCCCTTCATTACCTCACAATTGACCAATCCCAAATCAAGTTAGTGAAAGGACCCCTGACTAAAAAGAAAGGCCGGATTAATGGACAGGTGAATTGGCCTTTTGTAGTTCTATATTACTGCATAGAAGTTCTCCATTGTGCTAACCTCTAATTAGAAGTAAGAGCTTACTCATAGCATATTTTGAGTTGAAAAGAAAAGGAAAACAAAACAACAACAAAAAAAATCAAACCAAAAAGGCACCTCCGGCCAGCTCTCTTTTTAAATTACTTTAAATTCTGGGTGAGAGGGAGTGTCAGGAGATTTAATGCAGGTGCTTCTCTTATAAAAGTTCCCTGTAGTAGAAGCATAGCAAAGTGTGATAAAGCATATTTTATGCTAGATAAAGCATAGGTTAAGCGTTGCAAAGACCAGTAAGGTATGATAAAGCGTATTAATAAGCATGGCAGACCAAGGTAAACATTGTTAAATGCGTAGTATAACCATGAGAAAAGCATACCAAAACTGCAAAAATACAGTGGTAAACCTTAATAAGGGGGTTTCTTTCTCTGTGTATGTGTTTTATCACAATATTTGGTTTGTAAATGCAACAAATAAATGTACTGGTATGAAAATAAAATATACTTCAATACATTGTTTAAAATATAAAAATACATTTTTAAGTTCTAAAACATATTCTCTAATTATCACATATTAAAATACAGGTTTACGTTATACGGCACAAAGGAATATGTTTAATTTCATGAGTCATATATCTATGACACAACATATATATATATATATATATATATATATATATATATATATATATATATATATATATGACATACCTTACAAATGTATATTATAGTTCTTATGGTCCTTATGATTCTTAAGGGATGGCAAAGTGTGAAAGACTAAAATAGAAATAGACCAGGAATGTTTGGTTTGATGGTCTCAATTTAGCCCACATTATAAAACCACAATACAATGTGGTGCAGTTGTCTCTGCTTGAGAGAGTCCAGGGACTGAATGGCAGGCAGGGGGTGTTCAGAATAGAATTCGGGTATGCTTGGAAAGCATTTTTCCTCATTATTCATCATTTTAAGTTAAACTTTTTTTTTTTTTTTTTTTTTTTAAGTTAAACTTGCATATGTTAGCATTGAGACGTAGTCCTGTAAAAAGTTTGTGAGCCCAAAAATATATTCAGTATTCTTAAACAAATATGTGGTACTTTGATGTGAATCAGAGCAAAGGGAGGTGACACAAAAGTTTATTGAATTATGTTTTTTGTCATGTTGCATTACAGGAATCGTGTACAAGCCTGCACAATTGAAGCTAATGTAAACGCTTTGCAAATTGAGTTGCACTTTTGTACGGGAAATGAATAGCCGTGAATTCTGAAGGCAGAGGAAAGCTAATTTCCTTTTGAAATAAAGAATAGTATGACTCCCGTTTATTCACATTTCCAGTAGCCGGTGGGCGTGACAAAGAAAACGACTCTACCTCTTGTAAATCACAGCAAAAGCATAGTAAAAAAACATGGTCTGGTGGGGTACATGCATCATATTTGCCCCAGTGTAACCAAGGACATTGATGTCTAGCATGTAACCAGTCACACAAAGATTATATACAACTGTGCTAATTGTGTGCACTACAGTTTGAAGAAGAGAGGGTGTGTGCCTGCAGAACACGCAATGGTTCCAAACGAATATGTGTATGCGTCAGCATTAAAGAGACAGTACCACATCCATGTAAGATATACCATTAAAACATCATCACTTTTCTTTTTCTTTATTTTTTTTATAAGTGTGTATTGTTATTAGCATTAATATTTAATTTTTATTTGTATCCTTTATCTTTTTATTCTCGACTCTGGTCAAGACCACACGTCTGGAAAACGCACCTCTTAATAAAAACTTGCAAAGGTTCAAGAACTTATATTGTTACAAGAAGAAAGCTAACCTGAGGGTGATTCTCCTCCACTCACAGAGTGGCAGTAATTGATTGACAGGTTGCTTCTACTGCAGTGAGCAGTTACATCTTGATTCCTGCAGTCTTTTGAAAACAAGTCAGTGTTATTTCCAGTTGCACATGGATGGCTGAAATTTTACTTCAGGGATGTTAGTCGAAAATGCATGAAGGTAATCTGACAAGGAGGCAGGTCTCTCCAAAATGGAAAAACGAGAGAATGGACAAACACAGCACGAAAACCTTTCCAGGTAAGGTAAAATAGTTTATAATTGAAAGGGAATGCATGTACAACTCTATGAAGGTTGAACTATGATACTGGATCTTTAACACACACACACATATACAGACGTGCTCAAATTTGTTGGTACCCTTTCAGCTCATTGAAATAATGCTTCATTCCTCCTGAAAAGTGATGAAATTAAAAGCTATTTTATCATGTATACTTGCATGCCTTTGGTATGTCATAGAATAAAGCAAAGAAGCCGTGAAAAGAGATGAATTATTGCTTATTCTACAAAGATATTCTAAAATCGCCTGGACACATTTGTTGGTACCCCTTAGAAAAGATAATAAATAATTGGATTATAGTGATATTTCAAACTAATTAGTTTCTTTAATTAGTATCACAAATGTCTCCAATCTTGTAATCAGTCATTCAGCCTATTTAAATGGAGAAAAGTAGTCACTGTGCTGTTTGGTATCATTGTGTGCACCACACTGAACATGGACCAGAGAAAGCAAAGGAGAGAGTTGTCTGAGGAGATCAGAAAGAAAATAATGGACAAGCATTGTAAAGGTAAAGGCTACAAGACCATCTCCAAGCAGCTTGATGTTCCTGTGACAACAGTTGCAAATATTATTAAGAAGTTTAAGGTCCATGGAACTGTAGCCAACCTCCCTGGGCGCGGCCGCAAGAGGAAAATCGACCCCAGATTGAACAGAAGGATAGTGCGAATGGTAGAAAAAGAACCAAGGATAACTGCCAAAGAGATACAAGCTGAACTCCAAGGTGAAGGTACGTCAGTTTCTGATCGCACCATCTGTCGCTTTTTGAGTGAAAGTGGGCTCCATGGAAGAAGACCCAGGAGGACTCCACTTTTGAAAGAAAAACATAAAAAAGCCAGACTGGAATTTGCTAAAATGCATATTGACAAGCCACAATCCTTCTGGGAGAATGTCCTTTGCACAGATGAGTCAAAACTGGAGCTTTTTGGCAAGTCACATCAGCTCTATGTTCACAGACGAAAAAATGAAGCTTTCAAAGAAAAGAACACCATACCTACAGTGAAACATGGAGGAGGCTCGGTTATGTTTTGGGGCTGCTTTGCTGCGCCTGGCACAGGGTGCCTTCAATCTGTGCAGGGCACAATGAAATCTCAAGACTATCAAGGCATTCTGGAGCGAAACGTACTGCCCAGTGTCAGAAAGCTCTGTCTCAGTCGCAGGTCATGGGTCCTCCAACAGGATAATGACCCAAAACACAGAGCTAAAAGCACCCATGAATGGATAAGAACAAAACATTGGACTATTCTGAAGTGGCCTTCTATGAGTCCTGATCTGAATCCTATTGAACATCTATGGAAAGAGCTGAAACTTGCAGTCTGGAGAAGGCACCCATCAAACCTGAGACAGCTGGAGCAGTTTGCTCAGGAAGAGTGGGCCAAACTACCTGTTAACAGGTGCAGAAGTCTCATTGAGAGCTACAGAAAACGTTTGATTGCAGTGATTGCCTCTAAAGGTTGTGCAACAAAATATTAGGTTAGCGGTCCCATCATTTTTGTCCATGCCATTTTCATTTGTTTTATTATTTACAATATTATGTTGAATAAAAAATCAAAAGCAAAGTCTGATTTCTATTAAATATGGAATAAACAATGGTGGATGCCAATTAGTTTTGTCAGTTTCAAGTTATTTCAGAGAAAATTGTGCATTCTTCGTTTTTTGTGGAGGGGTACCAACAAATTTGAGCACGTCTGTATATATATATATATATACACTACCGGTCAAAAGTTTTAGAACATTTTTCCAGTTTTTATTGAAATTTACGCAGTTTAATGTCTCAATGTACTCTGAAATTAAAGCATAGAACAAATAAACAATTGGAGATAAAAAAAGAAATCATGGAATCGTTTTGTTTAACAAAATTTAATCTAAATTTTTGACTCATTAAAGTAGCCACCTTTTGCAGATATAACAGCCGAACACACTTGTGGCATTCTTTCTACAATGGAAATCAAATATTGTTCGGAAAGTTCTTCCCAACACTGTTGCAGAAGTTCCCACAAATGTGTTGCACTTGTAGGTTGCTTTGCTTTCACCCTTCTGTCCAGTTCATCCCAAACCAGCTCGATGGGGTTTAAGTCTGGAGACTGTGCTGGCCATTCCATGATTTGAAGCCTACCGTCTTATTCTTTTCTTCTAAGGTAGTTCTGACATAGCCTGGAGGTATGTTTTGGGTCATTATCTTGCTGTAGGATGAACCCCTGACCAACTAGGCGTATACCAGAGGGTATTGCATGGCACTGCAAAATGCTGTGGTAGCAGTTTTGGTTCAGGGTGCCACTCACTCTGTGCAAGTCGCCGACTCTGGATCCAGCAAAAAAGCCCCAGACCATCACGCTTCCTCCTCCATGTTTGACAGTTGGTGTCACACACAGAGGAACCATCCTTTCGCCTACTCGACGGCGTACAAAAACCCTGCGTGATGAACCGAAGATTTCAAATTTTGATTCATCGGTCCATAAGACCTTCTTCCAGTCTTCAGTAGTCCACTGGCGGTGCTTTATGGCCCAGGCAAGCCTCTTTTTCTTATTTTGCCATCTTAGCAATGGCTTTCTTACTGCTACTCGACCTGTCAAACCTGCAGCTCGAAGTCTTCTCTTCACAGTTGAAACTGAGACTTGCTTACTTCGACCAGTGTTAAGCTGTGCTTGAAGCTGTTGTCCTGTGAGCCGCCTATCACGCAAGCTGTTGACTCTCAGAAACTTGTCTTCTGATTCTGTTGTGGCTTTGGGTCTGCCAGACCTCTTCCTGTCAGAGTTTCCTCCAGTTTCCAAGTGCCTTTTGATGGTGTAGGAAACTGTACTCACTGACACCTTGGCTTTCTTTGCAATTTCTCTAAAGGAAAGACCTACACTTTTAAGGGTTATAATGGTCTGTCTGTCTTCCTTTGTTAATTGCCTTTTTCTCGCCATTATGAGAGCAATATACTACTTCCTGCAGTACAATACTGTCCAAATAATGCTTAAGAGGGTGTAGTAACACAGTCTGTTCCAACACTGCTTTTATACAGACAGAGGGTTTGTAAGTAATCAACAAAAGTTGGGACACCTGTAGGAATTGTTAGCATCAACTTTCAAGGCTTAATTTACTTCCATTGCTGCAGAACAGCTGTAAGTTGTTAACCCATTACTTGTTCCCTGAAAAAGGCCTTTTTGTATAACTCTGAAATGTACATTATTTTTCAGTTTTTGGTAACCTAAACTTTTTTTTTTAACCTCTGGCAGTTTACCGCTTACCTTTGTACATTTTCAGGTTATTCACTGGACTTGAACTGCTTAAATTTCAATAAAAACTGGAAAAATTGGGGTGTTCTAAAACTTTTGACTGGTAGTGTATATATATATAATTTCAATGAATGTTATTGAATATGTGTTGCCATAACTGATAAGACATGAAAGATGAATTAGATGGAAAATAAGTTTTTTGAATGGCATTTTTTTTTCTCGAAGCAATGTGGGATTCAATTAAGTCTCTGCATTCTTCATATGTTTAGGACAATGACATGCTTTCCTAGTAGTTCCCAGAAGTACCATACCATATAAATAAATAGCTGGCTAAGTTAACATTCCAAAGGTTAAACACTAATCCTCCGAACTTCTGCTCAAAACTTCATGTCAAATTGCATCCTCTAAAATACTCAAAGTTCAACTTTATATATTTATTAATTTGTGTCCTTACATAAGTGAAATACAATCTCTCAAGTGTTACCATCAGAGGAAAGACATGTTTCGTAAATGACGTCTGTTAGTTATTTGGTTTCCTATTTTTCCCCACTTAAATGCACTACTGAGTTAGCAGGGTAATTGACAGCACAGATGTTACCTGATTTAGACATCTGGATGGAGCACAGTGACCTGCTCCAGAAAAAGTCCCAGTTGATCTTTGAAATGTACCAGTAGCATAAACATGCTCAGCCATGGAACTGCAAGATTTGTAGCTGTTTTCATTTCTGCATACTCCTTCCACTCCTATAAATCAAAACTGTCTACCAGTACTGTAATGGTTTTGCCACAAAAGTTATGTCTGTATAACATAGAATTCCTTTTTTAAAATAATGTTTTAGTACGTGTTCCGGGCTTTTATGAAGATTGTCATATGTTAGTCTCAAAGCTCCAAAAATGTTATCATTTTTATGTCAATAAAAATGTTTCACTGCCTCTTTTGTTCAGGACCACTCAATGCACTGTTGAATTGGACTCCCCCAGAGAAACTTTATCCACAGTATGGAAACTACACAGTAAAAAAGGTAAACACTAGCAGATCTGTCACCATTGCCATGCTCACCCATAGCTGTTGTTTGTTTGGTTTGGCATGGAGAATGCCACCCAGCCTGTTAAGCTTGTCCTTGGTGGCTTGCTGTTATAAGCAGCCTCAAATAAAGTATTGCAGGTACTGTATCTAATTATTTCACTACATACTTGCAACAATGTGTTACAGATGTAGGTAAGGGATTTCTACCCCTAATTATCCCCTTATAGCACAAGTAAAGCATGGAAGTAAGGGATTTAAACCACTTAACTACCCCCTTGAACACCCCCTGATCCCACAGTTAAGGGTTTGATTTAATTGGTAAACACTCATTAAAACTTGTACAAAAAGTACAATTAAGTGGGACACAAATCCCTACTTCTCCCTTAAAATTAGTATTAGGTTACCCATGCATAGAACTGTGTAAAACGTAAAAGGCAATGCAATTTAGAAAAAGATAAAAAAAAAAAAAAAAAACACAGTTTCCAGAATTAAAACAGTATCCAAAGTCAGTATCAAAGTGGTGTGTAGAGCCAGGTATTATCATTTACCAGCAAATAAAGAGCTGTTTAACCGTGAACTGTGTTGTTTCCAATCATTCCTGAGCACTGCATCACTTCTACACCTGTGCACTACAAACCACTTTGCCACATATATATATATATATATATATATATATATATATATATATATATATACTGTATATATATATATATATATATATAATGGGAATTGATTTGTTTCTTAATACAAGGACGGTAAAACTGTATATATATATTTTGCCACCAATTAACTTACAGTGTTTCCAGTATCGGAGAAGCTCATGTTATGTTATTTTTCAAACAATGTCTTTCTTGTGTTCACCTCTCATGTCAGAGTCTAGAAAATGTACCTGTTTTTATTCACGGTCTGGTAGAAAGGTATACTAGAAGATAAATGTCAGGCTTTGATGAATAAACTAAAAAAAGTATATATATCTGTCTTGAATGTCTAGGAATGGTTGCTATTTAATACTTTAAAACAAGCAAAGCTATAGATATATTGCCAGATACACCATGCGCTTTTTTTTTTTTACAGCTGCATTTCAGTTGCTCATACTTCTAACCGACTGAACCTGTGCTCTGTCAGTATTAATTTGAGCTGAGGATTTGCAGGAGCATTGCCTGTGGAAAGATAAAAAGGCCTGGATAGCAGAAGGGGTCAGAACTAATTTTTGTAGGAACCATGTGATACTAGTGTGCTGACTGCTCTGTGATAAGGACATGCAATTGATTTGCCTTGTCAGGGGCAAAGTGTAATGAGTCAGAACATCTTTCATTGACTGCCTTAAAATAACAAGGTTCTCATGAACTTTACATCACAATGTTAATACACACTGTAACATGAGACCTTTCTCAAAAAAAGGAGAAGTTCTGTTTCTGCAGGGTTTGTTTCTATTCAGCTACTGAAGGTAAATGTAGAGTAAATTAAATGTACTTCATTTGAACAATTGGGGGTCTGCTTTTGAAGTAAGTACAATGTATGCCAAAAACCATCTGCTATCTTTATCACAATTGTTTTTTGTTTTGCTTTATCCTTAGCGTGGTTTAGCAAGGGCACCCGTCGGCTACATAATTGGAGCCTCTGTTTATACCCAGCATTCATATATTGTCTGTGTTTTCTGCTCTTCACTATTTCACCGCGCCTAGACTTCTGAATATTGTGATTGTGTTCTGGTCCCCTCCTTTCTCGGTATAGTCGCTCAGCTACTAACTCCACAAGCCAACCATTACAAAAGAGAGCTGCCTACTGATACCGCTCCAGTCCACCTGTTTCTTATGATTGGCACATGGAAAAACTTATGCTTTTGAATGTCTTATGAATGTCCTGACCACCTCTGCATCTTTCCTATTCCCTTCAAACAAGATCTCATTATTTATTTCCATATTCATAGCAAGAAAAATGTAAACTGCCTGTCGGTAACATTAAAACCTACCTAAAAGCCATCCAGCAAAACACTGCCTAACTCACCTGTCTTCCTCATTTACCCTTTTCATTAACTCAGTTATCAACAAGTACTATGTTTACAGCCTGGACCACCAGAGGTTTCCTCCTCCACTGAGTATGAAATACAATATACAAAGAATAAATAAATATATCCTTTAAAAAAATCTATATACAAAAAAAAGGTAAGACATATATGCATAAATGTTTTCAATAACCAATGAGTGTTGCAGGTATCCATGTCCTTGTTACAAAGATGTATTTGCTATTATGTGGTAAAATGAATGGATATTAAGTGGAAAATAACAGGGAGAAGAAAAAATCTTTGATAAAAATACTACAGTACAATTGTGTTTAAAAAAAAGTTAATTTGTTCAATTACACTTCATGTTTGGCATCAGGTAAACATACCTGCCTATAATTGTTATAATATTAGTTGATGTCAATTTACTGAAATTACCCACACATTAGACCGTAGGCTTTTGGCCTACTTACAGTAAAAAGGCTTAACAATGTAGACCAACAAAAACCAAAAGAAATTTAACAGCAGTGAATTGCAAAGTTATACATTCATTGTAGGGTTTCATACATTCATCCCATTTTGGACGGGACAGTCCCACTTTTGGAACACTGGTCCCAGTGTCCCCAGAACTTTTCTTGGGACGCTCATTTCGTCCTGTTTTTTTCCCAAGCATCGCCGCACCGGTAACAGAATATTGTATTTTAATTGTATTATAATGCAGGCTAGAATAGAGAAGTTATTGTGACTAAAGGGAAGGTTGCACGATCAGTAGCATTAAACAGCGGCTATACAGCGGCGTGCAAATCTGGAGAATTACTGAACAGTCAACATTCATACTTGCAACTAGAGAATTGTGGGCGAGTTCATCCATTGACTGTTGCTAAAACTAATTGGTGGTTATCCTCATCTGAATCATCACTCTCGCTGCCTGAAGAGGTTAGACTACTGTACAGTCTAACAATAACAGCTCATACAGGTACCATTGTATTGTGTTGGAATTATTCTCTTCATCCATGATATTTGTATATCTGCGTGCAAACGACTTTGCTTCGTGTGTAGCTATAGGCGACAATTGTAGAAATCAACGCTGTCCTGTCACATCACCGTGCCATGTTTACAACTGCACTGAAGCTTGTCATGGTTTGAACACTTCTTTGTGCATTAAAATATTTGGAAACATTTTCTATTGAAATATATTCACTTTCACCACAGACATCCTCCAATAAATGTATGGTTGTGAATAATACAAAATGATTTGTGAACTAGTTCATTTCACATTTGTAAAAATCTTTTTTAAAGCTTCACAACATTTTTTTATTTCTTTTAAGTATACATGTTATGTTGTTTTTAGTAATAATGAAATACAATAGTTTCAGGTCTCCATGTACCCAGTTAATTTCTTTAAAAATGTATTTACGCTGATAGTTGAGTACTGTATATAATACAAATAGTTTAAAACAATTACAAAAAAAGAATCACATTCTCATTTCATTTTACCTTTCTTCTTTACAAAATTCTAAATAAGCTGCCTTAGAGGCAGGATAAATCTATTTTGACCCCTTATTTTTATTTCTGTATTCAATGTATTATAGAAGTAGTATATTTTAACCTGCAAAGTTTAAGAAAAAAAAGAGACAGCGGAGTACTCATATTTAAGATTAATGCTATCTGTTGCATACATGTGATAGCTATATAAGGTATTTTATAAATATTTAACTTCATCACTGCTATTAGTTTAATAGAAGAAAAATTACACATTAATAAAAGCATTCAGGGCTCGAATTACAGGGAGACTGGGGGTGGGTTTGATCTATTTTATTTCCAAATGTACTTTTTAACATGTTTAAGCTGACAGGTATCATTTAAACAGAAAGGAACCGTTAAAAACGTGTTAATTGTACAATGACATTTCCTGCCTTTTTTCATGCTAATCAATGACATGTTTTTCAGTACTAATCAATGATAATGAGAAAGCGTCTCTGCACATTTTACATAGGCTAATGCGTATGCTTATACTAAGGAAGATTAAATAGTATTCATTTCGTAAGTAAAGAAGTGATAACATTTCATTAGATCTGAAAAGGGATACGATTTAATCTTATTACAGCTTGATCCATGTCTCAGCCTATACTGTTGACTCCAAAAAATAAACTCCAGCCAAGATCAGCAAAGAAATTAGCCTTCGTAAAATGCCTAGTTATCTAATTCAAATTGTGAGAAGATGCTTTCTCATGCTCATTGATTGTACCGAAAATCATAGATTGAAAATAATGGAATAGGCAGGAAATGTCATCATGCAATTATCAAGTTCCTTTCCATTTTAAGTGATGCCCAACAGCTTACAGCATGTTAAAGAGGGGATTTGGAAATACAACTATTCAGAGAAACTTAAAGGGATTGCCTACGTGGATTACGATTTACCAGACTTAATAACTGCTTCAGAAGGAAATTCCTGTTTGTGCAATCAAGGCAGCTTCTAAACTAAACTCAGAAAAGCTGATTATGTGTGAAAAGGTGGAGAGACTTGTGGGTGATTGTGGCAAAGTGGTAATGACGTGCAGGTGAGTGCAGTGCAGAATAATCACACAGACAAACGTTGGTACAGGTGCAAGGGTGTTTATTTAATTTAATAAATGTCCAGAGCCTCAAGGCAAAACCTGTAAATAATAATAGTGCTGGAAGTGATACAGCGGCGTGTATCACTTCTAATTATAATCCTACGGGTTTGACCCGCAACCCCAAAGTCCCGTTCAGACACCCACACTAAACACAAACACAAAGACAGTGCGTGATTCAAGTGCTAAAAGGTGCAAACAAAAAGACAGTTCCGGTAGTGAAAAGGTGAGTGGTGAAGTCCGGGTTTTTCGCTGGCCTGCGGCTGCAGCTCCGGATCGTGCTCAGTAATCTTTAGTGAGAAAAACAACACACAAGACACACAGTGTTAGGACACAGACACAAAACACTCACGGTCGATTCCACAATACGGGCTCCTTCTTGGTTATATAATTTAACCATATGCAAAGGAACAGATCACTCAAGCCATGCCCCCTATTTATACCCTCGCCCATGACCCCGAGGTTAACGAGCGCATCCGCTCCTCCAGTCCTCGGATGCCACGCCGCTTACCGTCTGGGTCACTGAGCTCGGGTGCCATAGCTCCGCCCCCTTCCGAACTGACCGACTTCCATCTACCCTACGGAATAAATTGTCGTGCCATTTCATTAAGGGTACTCTGTTCCTCGTACACCGTGCTCTCACAGGTCGAGAGGGAGATCTAACACTAAGACTCATTCGATCTCTGTCACAGTGATGCAGTGGGCTTCATTTATTGTACAGTCCAAAGATAGGATATTTAACACATTTCATCACCTTTAGGTTTTCCACCACGTAATATAATCAGTCTTGTATAATAGTTGGAAGTGGTAGGAAAAATAAATTATTTCCTAGGTTTTATTATTCACGGCACACTAATGCAGAAAGTGCAATATGAAAAAAATATACAGAACAAATACCACGGCATATTAAATGGTAAGAAATTAAATATTTTGAAGAAAAAAAATGATTCTAGGAAGTAACCATTTAATAAATAGAAATGTTGAGATATGTTCAGTTTTCATTCATGAAGGGCCTGGTTTGCAGATTGGACACTGAGGATAACAGAGATCAGAGAGAGAGAGAGAATGTATACGCAAAAATACTTTTTGAATGTAAAAGATTCCACTTTGAATATCACCATGAGTCTCTGCATTAACTTTCAATCTGATATTAGATCAGACATTGCCATAAAGGAAATTGTGGACCTTGTAAAGTGTCCAGCAAAGGGCAACCCTGGCCTAAAGGAAAGCGCTATAAAGAGTGGGTCAGGGAACTGAATCTTTTTAACCTTGACTGAAGCCTTTAAAATCTTAAACGGAATGGACAAAGTTAACCCTAGCCAATACTTAAAGCACAGCAAATTTGATGTGGACATGTTGAGGCCTGATTCAATTTCAACTATCCTAAAATAATTTTATTTAAAAAAAAAATCATGTTCTTAATAGGTTTCCGACCTTAGCACTTCATAAATTAATTTAGTAAGACCTAGCTTTGGCATGTCCCACACAGTCATTAAAAAGTTGGATGTATTTATCTTGTAATGTCATAATGGTACCTGAAAACAGCCTTAGCAATATAATGGTGAGGTGGTTTATTTGTTATGTTAGGAAACTTGATACAATGGCAACAACAATCACTTCTGAAAGATTTTAAAACACTTTAAAGCTGGGAATAGACACAGAATTAATACAAAATTGATGACGACAGCAATGAACATGTGCTTGACGTGTTCAAAAAACAAACACATTCAAAAAAACATTTTCAAAACTTTGCTGGGGGAAATGTTAGCTGTAGAACTTGTAAAAGACACTATTCAAAGTATCTATTGTAACAACAAGAACTACTTAGTTACTTACTCTTTAACAATGAAGTGAAAATAATTCACAGGCTACATATACTTTCTTGTCCAGAGAAGAAATACCAAAATAATATTTATCTTCAACTGAATCTACAATTTACTACAAAAGCTTTGAAGGAATTAACCCAATCTCCAAATTAACTAGGGTTTTTCTTTTTTTTTTTTGTTGGTACCTTAGTGTAAATTCAAAACACCATCATGTTACAAGAAGTACTTTTTTTAAAATGTATTTTTGTATCAGTAAACACAATAGTTTTTAACCAAAAGGTACACTATGCTTCTTACATAAACTTTTTTTTCCACTATTTTTTATTTTGTTCAATTAAAGGAAAGCCAAAACCCTTGGTTCTGAATGTAAATGCTAAATTGAAAAATTCAAACGCATGAGGAGGCTTGCGACATGGCATGAGTATTTATTTCCTGACATTTTTTTCATTTAATGCTTTCAGGTCCTAAATGTGCCAAGACCACCTTCCGATGCTGGAAAGGTTAATATCATCAAGGCGTTAACTTGAAACCTGGGGGGTGCAAACAATTAACTTTGTTGGCAGCACAGCTGTATTCCTTGGCACTGAACACTCCCAATTGCCCTCCCAGTCAGATTACTGATAGAGATTTGGATGTACTGCTAACAACGTCAATGTTTTTGTTTTCCACAGAAAATGACCGTAGGGGCTGAATGCAGTGAAACGGAGCAAGATATTTAAACTATGGAAAACTTAATTACAGTCATTTTAAAAATACAACGTGTTGCTATTATATATATATATATATATATATATATATATATATATATATATATATATATATATATATATATATATGGTGGGAAAGTAACAGCAACACGTTGTTAAATGTTAACCCCAGAGAAACTGATGCTTTGGAGGTATCCATGGAGTAATAATACCTGACAGAAAATTAGCAGGAACAAATATTCAGGGATATAGGTTCCCCTTCCAAATATTTGTACCTCCTCATGCGTTTGAATTTTTCAATTTAGCATTTACATTCATTTAACAAAGTAATCTTTGTTTGCATATAAGTCTATGTCCATGCACTCTCAACTAAAACCTTCATTTTAAGACCACTTACCCTAACCCTAACCCTGAACCTAAACTTGTATCATCCATTGCACTCTGACAGGTCCAGTCTCACCTACAATAATACATGATAACCGCCTGCAAACATTACTGATATTTACTATATACATCATAATTGACATACAAATAGAATAAATAACAAACATGCATGTAGGGAGGAACAAATGTTTGCTGGTGAGAACAAATATTTGTTCACCTGGGGTACAAATGTTAGCTGAAAATGTGTTCCTGTGGGAACAAATATTCGGGGGAACAAATATTCATTTAAATCGGCAAGGGTACTCTGGTATATGCACAATCGAGCCAACTTCAGGTTGTTTTCTGAAGTTTTTTTTACTTGTTTCTCAATAGCTTGTCCATGTGCTGGGCTACTAGCCTCGCCGTGGCCTTGTTTTTAGCCAAGTTTCCTTTTAAAAAAAAATACACACTATTTATTCTTCCATTTTACCTGATACAATGATTTATTTTGATGTGGTCTATTGTGAAGTGCTCAACATCCTTAGGTAATATATTTCTAACATCACAATAACATGGTTTGTCTAGTAGAATATATACTTTTATACATTTTTTCATAAATTCTTTTTAAGATATTTATTTATTTATTTATTTTTCATTTTTTCTCCCCAATTTGGTAAGCCATTTATTGTTTTTCAACCCAGCCCCCCCTTGCCACCCCCGCGCTGACTCGGGAGGGACGAAGACGGACACACGTGTCCTCTGAAACCTGTGCCTTCAGCCGTCCCCTTCTTTTCACTCTGCAGGCCCGCCATGCAGCCATCTCAGATCTACAGCTTCGGAGGACTATGCACTTCTGGGCAACTTACAGGCAGGCCTGCAAACGGCCGTCCAGTCTACAGGGGTCGCTGGTGTGCCGACCTAGGCCCTTCTCCCTGGGCAGTGCTCGGCCAATTGTGCGCCGCCCCCTGGGAACTCCTGTTCATGGTCGGCAGTGGAATAGCCTGGACTTGAACCGGCGACCTCCAGGCTATAAGGCGCATCCTGCCTTTTACCAGATGCGCCACTCGGGAGCCCCTTTCTTTTTAAGATTTTAACATTTGTGTGGTCAGGTGACATGTCTTGTGATCCATTAGACCTTTATAAGCTGTTCGAGACTTGTGTGTAGATATGCAGTAACAATCAAAGGAAAGTAGATGGACCTCAGTTATTTTACTAATCACACAAGCATGGGTGCCATGCAACAGGTTTGTCCCACAATGCAGTGGCTTGTATGGACCATTGTGTTCATTAAGACAGTCTCCTGAGTATTCCTGGAAGGCAATGTTTGCAGAAAACGGAAAGCACACATTTGGTCACCAGAAGGCCATGATAGATTGAACCCACAACCAAAAGACGTGCTACAGCGGCCCACATCACAGAAACCTTTACTACTGAACAAGACAAACCTGTTTCCACTCAAACAACCACACAATGCACCGGGATCAACGCATTTACCTGTTCCCATTCAAACAACCACACAATGCACCGGGATCAACGCATTTACCTGTTTCCATTCAAACAATCACACAATGCACCGGGATCAACGCATTTACCTGTTTCCATTCAAACAACCACACAATGCACCGGGATCAACGCATTTACTTCTTTCCACTCAACCACACAATGCACCGGGATCAATGCATTTACCTGTTTCCACTCAAACAACCACACAATGCACCGGGATCAACGCATTTACCTGTTCCCATTCAAACACACAATGCACCGGGATCAACGCATTTACCTGTTTCCACTGAAACAATCACACAATGCACCAGGATCAACGCATTTACCTGTTCCCATTCAAACAACCACACAATGCACCGGGATCAATGCATTTACCTGTTTCCACTCAAACAACCACACAATGCACCGGGATCAACGCATTTACCTGTTTCCACTCAAACAATCACACAATGCACCGGGATCAACGCATTTACCTGTTTCCAATCAAACAACCACACAATGCACCGGGATCAACGCATTTACCTGTTTCCACTCAATCACACAATGCACCGGGATCAACGCATTTACCTGTTTCCACTCAACCACACAATGCACCGGGATCAACGCATTTACCTGTTTCCACTCAATCACACAATGCACCGGGATCAACGCATTTACCTGTTTCCACTCAATCACACAATGCACCGGGATCAACACATTTACCTGTTTCCACTCAAACAATCACACAATGCACCGGGATCAACACATTTACCTGTTTCCACTCAACCACACAATGCACCGGGATCAACGCATTTACCTGTTTCCACTCAAACAATCACACAATGCACCGGGATCAACGCATTTACCTGTTTCCACTCAAACAATCACACAATGCACCGGGATCAACGCATTTACCTGTTTCCACTCAAACAATCACACAATGCACCGGGATCAACGCATTTACTTCTTTCCACTCAACCACAAAATGCACCGGGATCAACGCATTTACCTGTTTCCACTCAATCACACAATGCACCGGGATCAACGCATTTACCTGTTTCCATTCAAACAATCACACAATGCACCGGGATCAACGCATTTACCTGTTTCCACTCAATCACACAATGCACCGAGATCAACGCATTTACCTGTTTCCATTCAAACAATCACACAATGCACCGGGATCAACGCATTTACCTGTTTCCACTCAATCACACAATGCACCGGGATTAACGCATTTACCTGTTTCCATTCAAACAACCACACAATGCACCGGGATCAACGCATTTACCTGTTTCCACTCAAACAATCACACAATGCACCGGGATCAACGCATTTACCTGTTTCCACTCAAACAATCACACAATGCACCGGGATCAACGCATTTACCTGTTTCCACTCAAACAATCACACAATGCACCGGGATCAACGCATTTACTTCTTTCCACTCAACCACACAATGCACCGGGATCAACGCATTTACCTGTTTCCACTCAATCACACAATGCACCGGGATCAACGCATTTACCTGTTTCCACTCAATCACACAATGCACCGGGATCAACGCATTTACCTGTTTCCACTCAAACAATCACACAATGCACCGGGATCAACGCATTTACCTGTTTCCACTCAAACAATCACACAATGCACCGGGATCAACGCATTTACCTGTTTCCACTCAAACAATCACACAATGCACCGGGATCAACGCATTTACTTCTTTCCACTCAACCACACAATGCACCGGGATCAACGCATTTACCTGTTTCCACTCAATCACACAATGCACCGGGATCAACGCATTTACCTGTTTCCATTCAAACAATCACACAATGCACCGGGATCAACGCATTTACCTGTTTCCACTCAATCACACAATGCACCGGGATCAACGCATTTACCTGTTTCCATTCAAACAATCACACAATGCACCGGGATCAACGCATTTACCTGTTTCCACTCAATCACACAATGCACCGGGATTAACGCATTTACCTGTTTCCATTCAAACAACCACACAATGCACCGGGATCAACGCATTTACCTGTTTCCACTCAAACAATCACACAATGCACCGGGATCAACGCATTTACCTGTTTCCACTCAAACAATCACACAATGCACCGGGATCAACGCATTTACCTGTTTCCACTCAAACAATCACACAATGCACCGGGATCAACGCATTTACTTCTTTCCACTCAACCACACAATGCACCGGGATCAACGCATTTACCTGTTTCCACTCAATCACACAATGCACCGGGATCAACGCATTTACCTGTTTCCACTCAAACAATCACACAATGCACCGGGATCAACGCATTTACCTGTTTCCACTCAAACAATCACACAATGCACCGGGATCAACGCATTTACTTCTTTCCACTCAACCACACAATGCACCGGGATCAACGCATTTACCTGTTTCCACTTAATCACACAATGCACCGGGATCAACGCATTTACCTGTTTCCATTCAAACAATCACACAATGCACCGGGATCAACGCATTTACCTGTTTCCACTCAATCACACAATGCACCGGGATTAACGCATTTACCTGTTTCCATTCAAACACACAATGCACCGGGATCAACGCATTTACTTGTTTCCACTCAAACAATCACACAATGCACCGGGATCAACGCATTTACTTGTTTCCACTCAAACAATCACACAATGCACCGGGATCAACGCATTTACCTGTTTCCACTCAAACAATCACACAATGCACCAGGATCAACGCATTTTGGCCTTCAGCATCAGGTCACCTCTAATTTTTGACGGACTAACTGGTTTAATAGATATTATTTGTCAAACTTTAGAAAAACATTTTTTGTAAAAAATGGTTTATTTAGACTAGTTCTTGAAATTGGCAGATTAACAAATTGCAGAGGGGTTTGATATTTGCATTGTAGGCTAAATATAATGTATAACTGCATTACAAAACACATTTAATGTCCATACTGTTTCAAAAAACAGCTGGATTGTTTAATTCAATACATGGCTACGTTTTATAAGTCATAACATCTTTCTATACGAAGAGATTTTATTTAACGGTTACACGTACAGAGTTCACATAATAAGGTCAAAAGTGCTGTTAAGGTGGAAACATTATCTGAGTTTTTTTCATGCCATGATATTATAATACAAACACAAAAACATTTTATTTGAGCACCAACATACAACTATCAATAATATTATGCTTCTGGAACCATTATATATATATGTATCAACTGCTTCCTACTTTAGGCTATAAGTAAAGCAAACCCCACTTCTGTTCACGACAGCGTAGCACCGTGTTGATATTGCTACACCAGTGAAATCATTTAGATGTAATGCTGATAGTTTTTATAGTTACTGCTGGAGGCAGCTTCCTGCAATGATAATGTTATCCTGCCTGTAGATGATCATACAATTACAAACCCCTGAGCTCCTAAAGATAGAGCTCTCAGCAAAGACAGCTTCTTACCACTCCTTATATATTTGTAGACTTATCCGTAACTTTAAAACAAGCAATAGTGGCAAATTATGAAATACTATAAGAAACTTTGCAACTTCAATGGTGAATGTTTGCCATGGGAAAGACTAATATTCTAAATATTTGTCATGGAGCTATTTGTCTCTAATTACTGTGTATTAACATAGTTACGTTGTAAATGTGTGTGTACTTACACACAATTACAATGTTGCTATTCATAGTTACAGTGTACTTAATGTGCAAATCTTTTTGCATGATATATGTAAGTGCACGATTGTATCAGAGAGGGGTTAGGGTTGGGGTTAGGGGGTTTAGGGTTAGGGTTATATTGTGCAAAAATATGTACATAGTAAGTGCATTATAACTATGCACACTAACATTGTAATTTAGTGAATGTACACATGTATTTACTAAGTAACTACTATGTAGATACACAGTAATTAGAGACAATGTAAAGTGTTACAAAAATCTTTATCTATGTTTGTTAACAGCTGGTTGTATTGCTGCTGTTCTGACAAATACCACATAAAAGATAATTTGCTTTTGAACTGACTTCAGCACTATGAAAAACTCATATACTGCGGGACACAGATGACATATCCCTGGAAGATTCTTTTTAGTGGTTAAAAGTGACATAAAAAAAAAGAAAACTCTATCTTGATTTAGGTTGGGGCTGCCATGCTTTTGAGGAGAACATTTCTGGTTGTCAATGTAGACCATACAAAAGCCATACATATACATTGTATCTTGAGACCGATTGTAGCACTTCAAACAGTTGTAGTTGAATACCTCATTGGGAATTACTTGAAATTATTAAAAATGTGACACAAATAGTGAGTTTTGTTTTTCTTTACAACCGGTTAAGGTTGTAGAATGTGTTTTTTTTTTTGTTTGAAAAATGTATTTTTTTTTTAAGGTACATTAATTCAGACGAAAAGTTTCTTTCTGAAAATCTGGCATGCGAGAAACACAATAATAACAACACCAACTACAATAATAATAATAATAATAATAATAATAATAATAATAATAATAATAATAATAATAATAATAATAATAATAGTCTTTCTTTTGTATTTCTTTTTTTTAATAACCACAGTAAAATAATTAAAATGTCTTCACATTAATAAACTTTGAAAACATTTCCAACTTAACAAGAAGCGCAGACTGTACAGGATTGTCATTACAAAGATATTAAGAATTAAAATGCATTTTCAAACAGCGCATGGAAATATATGACTCATTCAGAAAGTATTGAATATATGCTATATAGCTTACAAGGTAACTATTTAAAAAAAAAGCATTACACTTTTTAATATTTGCTTGCACTGTATTTTGGACCAAAATATGTATAGAAATGCCTGCTTTGATGAAAACATTATACATTATTTCTTGCTTAACAAAATAAATTAAATATACATGACTTCTGTTTAAAATCTATATATATATAACTACTAAATCTTTATATTTTGTGGTTACATTTTATTCTAGTCCACATAGGCACTATTATGGTCTCTCCCCCCCACCAAGTCAGTGAAATGTGATTGTACTGTAAAGAACAGTTTCAAATGCATATCCAAGAGACATTTGAACTTGGCAGTCCGTCCTAGCTTTGACAAGTGGCTAGTCGCTTAATGACTGGCGAATCTTGCTAGAAGGCTGATAACCAGATCACATTAAAGCATATTTAGGTGTTTATATTCCTTCTTCATGGCAGTTGTCTCCAATCAGTAGAACGAAAGTCATTTGGTGACTAGCAGGTGGCATTATGGAGCCGTTTTTTGTATGTTTTTAGTCTGAACACTGGGATAGAGCAGTCAATGGCAAATAATTTACGCAGTTAGTTATTGGTATTAATAGTGGTCAGGGATTATATATATGTGTGTGTGTGTGTGTGTGTGTTTGTATTGAGAGGGAAAATATTTCTGCATATATGTTCCAAAAAACTATATAATTTTGTGGTATAATTCCTTAGTTGCACATTGAATTTGTGTTGCCTTCAGAGGTAAAAATGGCTTCTCAAGAAGGGCAGTTTATTTTTTTTATTTTTTTTTTAGATCAACTCTGTGCCAAAAAAACAAACATTTATGCCAAAAAAAACTGTGCTGTATAAGATCTCCATTTCACAAAGATTCTGTTGAGTCAAAAATATGTGTGATTAATATAAGCCACAGCTTTTGGTTGCTCCTTGATTTACAAAAGCATTAAAATGAATACAAAATGTAAAGTGTCATTTCAGCAAATTGCATTTTTTTTCTTTCCCAGATATGTCTTCCTTCATTAATCCAATCCCCTGCACCCCTTCCACCCTCAATACAAATATATTCACATAGTCTTATTTGTCCAGCTCGTGGCCTGCTGGTGGCTGGCCTTGTTAATAGTTTGTTTGAGGTATCACATAAGGAGGACGTTGCTGAGAGAGGGGGTGGAGGGATGCAGTTAAGGCCTTTTTTTTTTGAGAAGCATCGCCTAACACTGATAATGAATGTGCTGGTGTTGGTGAATCTTCCCGTCCACATGTTGATGAGTGTGCGTGTGGATGTCCGTATAAATCTTTGGGTACATTTTAGGAGCCGTGGTCGGGGCTAGGGTAGGCCCTTGGGTTAGCAGATGCTGCTGCTGAGCTAAATACTCCTCGTAGTTCATGGAGCTCCCACAGTCTTTGTCGGGCACCTGCGGCAGGCAGATACGCTCTCTAGGGGGAGGCTGGCGGTGGATGGACTGAGCTGCCACTGCAGCTGCTGAGGATGGGGAAGAGCAGGGCTTCTTCTTGGTCTGGCAGAGCCAGAGCAGGATCGTCCCGAAGATAAAAACGGCCCCCGCAGGGATCCCGATGATGACAGGCCAGGGAAGGCTGCTGGACGGGGAGGCCACCACAGGTGGAATGTGCGGCTTTGGGTCTGTTAACAGGAACAAGAAGAAGAAGAAAAAGAGAAAATTATAGAAAGAGGACATTAAAAACACTGAAAAGAAATGTATAATTAAAAGCACATTCCGCTATAACAGGGCCCTGGCCCTGGTTTGTCGTATTTCATGTCAAGGCTTATAAAAGACAGGCCATTTAATCTGCCTACATAAATCTCTAAAAGTCTAACAGTGAGCTAAAGCGTAGTTTAATTTGTTGAAGGGGTAATATTGTCTTTTTTAATGCTTAGCTTTTCAGTGGTCTTGACTATGTTGGTGACACTAAGGACTAACAGCAATGTTTTGTTTCAGTGCTGCTGTTGATGTTGGTTTGCTCTAGAGTTAGAGATGCATGATTCAGTTGATTCATTGTTTTAAAGTTTTAAAGCTTTACTATCAATATTTAGCCATTTCTCTTGCAACCATTGCTTTCTTGTTATTTTTACAACTTGCGCTGAGATTCATCCTTTGAGAAAAATAATATTCTTGGAAAGCCAAAGACAAAAGCTGAGATTCCCTCAGTTGAAATAGGACACCCAAAACTGGACATCATATTATCTCTACAAGACCCATCCTAAAGTGTATATGTAATACTGAGTTTCAATCCCACCTGGCAGGACAGTAAGGAAGGCGCTCCGGAAGCTGTAGCCCATAGTGTTGGCTCCCAGACAGATGTACATCCCGGCATCCTCCTCTTTGGCCCGGGTTATCATCAACTTGTTCAAATAAGAGCCGTCAGGGCGAGACCACACCTCCCCTGTGGGCAGCACCACAAACTTGTATTCGCCCACGTCGATGGTGGAGTTGTACTTGTTCTCGTTGCCATACTCCACGCGCTTCAGCCACTGGATGACGGGCTTGACGTCGCTGCGGACCTTGCACTGGAACGAGGTGGTCCCGCCATAGTCCACAGTCGTGTTCACAGGGTGGGTGCCAGTCAGGATGGGTTTGGACCTTGTGCGCTCTGAAATGGGCGAAGCAGGAGAAAAGCGTTAAGCAATAATACAGCATTGGGGAAAAAAGCTTATTGTTCATTTACATTTTTGGATTTTTTATCCTTCTTCTTACATGCTTCCCAACTTTGCCATGTGTTAAAAGAACACACTGTGTTTTGTTCTCTCACTATATACTTCCCATGTAGGTTTAATGTTAATACTGCCATATTTCTCTCTTAAACCCCACTGGTTTGTGTGAAAATTCCAGCACAGCTAGTGGTTCGTACTGGGAAGTAGAACCCAAGCAGTTAAGCGAGGGATCTATCGCTCCCAGTTTCTCACGTGCCAGACAATTGTTTTGAGTGAATATCGACGCAGGAAGCCAAGGGAACTAACATCCTGTTTTCTGAAACAGAAACAATGTTGTTCCCATCTATGTCTGGCTTTGATAAAAGGGAAAACGCCACATCTGACACTGGGATGATGTTTGATTCATTTCCACCGTCTCTGCTCCTGGTTTTAGTGTAAACACATGTTTTTGGAGTCTGCACACAGCTGTAACTTGATCAGGACCAGATGTTGGACAGGTTGGAGCTTTCTACTCAGAAGGACCCACAATGTCTCTATATGGTGGTCTCCCGGCACGCACCATCAACTGACTGCAACTAGTTCAGAATGCCGCTGCCAGGATCCTTACCAGATGTAAAAAACGTAAACAGATCATCCCTTGTCTTGTCCAGCTGCACAGGCTACCTGTAAAGTTCAGGATTACTTTCAAAACTCTCCTGCTCACCTACAATGCCCTTCATCACACAGGTCCCGAGTACCTCCTCAACCTGCTGACCCGCTATATTCCTGCCCGCAAGCTGAGGTCCTCCAACTCTGGCCTGCTTGTTATCCCCAAGCAAAAGCGCACCACACTTGGAGAATGCTCGTTTAGCTTCATGGCTCCGATTCTTTGGAACTCTCTCCCAGCTTTGGTGTGTGACATTCCCACCGTCTCTCGCTTTAAATCAACTCTCAAGACCCACTTGTTCTCTCTTGCTTTCCATGCTCTTTAAGCCTGATATCTGCTATTAGCAGCTGTGTTGTTGCTACTATTTCATTTATTATGCTACTATATCATGTACTGTATTAGGCATTGTTTTTTTTTACTGTATATCATGTATTATGCAATTCTCTGTATTTAAAGTATTATGGATTTTGATGTTACTGTATCTTGTAAAGTGCTTTGTGATGGTGGTCCACTATGAAAGGCACTATATAAAATAAAGATTGATTTATTGATTTATATAAATTACACCGTGTAACAATTTTTTTTTTTACCCACTCCTCCGGAGAGAGAGCTGCCGTCTTTAGAAGAGAGCAGCAAGTCAGATAGCGAGGAAGACATTGTAGATCCAGATGACAATTTCAGAGGTGGAGCTGAGGAGAGAAACCCATACTACTCCAACCAAAAAGACCTCAACGACTTGATTAGAGATCTTGGTCTCACCAAGTCCAATGCCGAGCTTTTGACGTCTAGGCTCAAGCAGTGGAACTTGTTGGATGAAAGTGTGCAAGTCGCAGATCAGAGGAAGCGTCACCAACCTTTTTCCAGCTTCTTCACCCGCCAAGATGGACTCTGCTTCTGCCACAATGTGACCAGTCTGTTCGAAGCAATCGGAATCACCTGTAACCAGAATGAGTGGTGCCTCTTCATTGACAGCTCATCCAGGAGCCTCAAAGCCGTGCTGCTCCATAATGGTAACAAGTACCCGTCTCTTCTCCTGGCTCACTCGGTGCACCTCAAAGAGGATTACAACAGCATCAAGACCTTGCTGGACGCCTTGAAGTATGATGAGTACGGCTGGGAGGTCATAGGAGACTTCAAAATGGTGGCATTCCTGATGGGTCTCCAAGGCGGTTTTACCAAGTTTCCCTGCTATCTTTGCCTTTGGGACAGCAGGGACACCAAGGCGCACTACCACAGGCGGGACTGGCCACAGCGGACCGAGTTCTCTGTGGGGAGGAACAACGTCAAGTGGGAGCCACTGGTGGACCCCTGGAAGGTGCTGATGCCACCACTGCACATCAAATTGGGCCTTATGAAACAATTTGTCAGAGCTCTAGATAAAGAGTCGGAAGCCTTCAAGTACCTTCAAGACTTCTTCCCTAAGCTGTCTGAGGCAAAGGTCAAAGCCGGTGTCTTCGTCGGACCACAGATAAAGAAGATCCTGGAGTGCAATGAATTCCCCAAGAAGCTCACTAGTAAGGAGAAAGTGGCTTGGAACAGCTTTGTCGCAGTGGTTCGGGGCTTCCTGGGCAATCACAAGGCCGAAAACTATGTGGAGCTGGTTGAGACTCTGGTGAAGAACTACGGCACAATGGGCTGTAGGATGTCCCTCAAAGTCCATATCCTTGATGCTCATCTTGATAAATTCAAGGAGAACATGGGAGCGTACTCGGAGGAGCAAGGCGAGTGCTTCCACCAGGATATACTGGACTTTGAACGCCGCTACCAAGGACAGTATAACGAGAACATGATGGGAGACTACATTTGTGGGCTGATTCGTGAAAGTGATTTACAGTTTAATCGTAAATCTCAAAAAACTACTCACTTCTAAATCTTTTGTAGTCATTTTTGTATTACTTTAGTATAAACTCATGTTAATTTGGATTCATATGTTGTTTTTTTCTGACTTTATGTGAACGAAAAGACACAAATTCACCCGTTTTCTCATTGGAAATAGGTAAATTTCAAAATATCACTGTCCTGGTCACAAAAGCAAAGTTTGTGGGGAATAATAGCCATTTTCTATACTTTTGAGGCATAAGCAATTAGGAAATAACACTTACTACCCAGGAACAAAAATTGTGGTACATAATGTTATCACAGCTCTTTGCTGATCCAGGAGCCTCAAAGCCGTGCTGCTCCATAATGGTAACAAGTACCCGTCTCTTCTCCTGGCTCACTCGGTGCACCTCAAAGAGGATTACAACAGCATCAAGACCTTGCTGGACGCCTTGAAGTATGATGAGTACGGCTGGGAGGTCATAGGAGACTTCAAAATGGTGGCATTCCTGATGGGTCTCCAAGGCGGTTTTACCAAGTTTCCCTGCTATCTTTGCCTTTGGGACAGCAGGGACACCAAGGCGCACTACCACAGGCGGGACTGGCCACAGCGGACCGAGTTCTCTGTGGGGAGGAACAACGTCAAGTGGGAGCCACTGGTGGACCCCTGGAAGGTGCTGATGCCACCACTGCACATCAAATTGGGCCTTATGAAACAATTTGTCAGAGCTCTAGATAAAGAGTCGGAAGCCTTCAAGTACCTTCAAGACTTCTTCCCTAAGCTGTCTGAGGCAAAGGTCAAAGCCGGTGTCTTCGTCGGACCACAGATAAAGAAGATCCTGGAGTGCAATGAATTCCCCAAGAAGCTCACTAGTAAGGAGAAAGTGGCTTGGAACAGCTTTGTCGCAGTGGTTCGGGGCTTCCTGGGCAATCACAAGGCCGAAAACTATGTGGAGCTGGTTGAGACTCTGGTGAAGAACTACGGCACAATGGGCTGTAGGATGTCCCTCAAAGTCCATATCCTTGATGCTCATCTTGATAAATTCAAGGAGAACATGGGAGCGTACTCGGAGGAGCAAGGCGAGTGCTTCCACCAGGATATACTGGACTTTGAACGCCGCTACCAAGGACAGTATAACGAGAACATGATGGGAGACTACATTTGTGGGCTGATTCGTGAAAGTGATTTACAGTTTAATCGTAAATCTCAAAAAACTACTCACTTCTAAATCTTTTGTAGTCATTTTTGTATTACTTTAGTATAAACTCATGTTAATTTGGATTCATATGTTGTTTTTTTCTGACTTTATGTGAACGAAAAGACACAAATTCACCCGTTTTCTCATTGGAAATAGGTAAATTTCAAAATATCACTGTCCTGGTCACAAAAGCAAAGTTTGTGGGGAATAATAGCCATTTTCTATACTTTTGAGGCATAAGCAATTAGGAAATAACACTTACTACCCAGGAACAAAAATTGTGGTACATAATGTTATCACAGCTCTTTGCTGATCTATCCCTATTACTCACTGCCTCTAATCTTCAGAGGTTTCAATGTGGCCTAACAGATAGAGCACTGGAGAGGGCTCCTGGAGATTACATGTGTGGAATACCAGGTTAGTCGTTAACGCACATTTAACACGCATTCCTGCCCATGACTCAGACCAACTTAGCTATTAAGCAGGGAACAATCCAGACCTGTCCCCAGGCATATGGTTTCACAATTATGTTTTATTGGTAAGACTTTATTGGTAAGTCTATGCTGGAATGTATTATTATTTTATTTATTATTTATTTCTTAGCAGACGCCCTTATCCAGGGGGTAAAAACACATTTGGCCACAGCCAATAATCACAGCCTTTTTATTAAAAACATTTATTCTGCAGAGGCAACACTTACGAATGACTTCCACCTTGTAGGTGGCGTTGATCTCCCCGGCGCGGTTGAAGACTCGGCAGGTGTACTTGCCGCTGTCCTCGGGTTCCAGGTTCTTGAGGCTCAGTGTCCACTTCTTCTTGCGGCTCTCCCCGACCTCCTGGGCTGTCAGCGGCTTGCTGTCCTTCAGCCAGGCAATTTCAGGCCGCGGGTTCCCGCTTGCCGCACACTTCAGTCGGATCGAGCTCCCCACGGGCCGTGCAATCACCCTCCGCCGCATCTTTGCAGGCTGAGTGAACCTCGGGCGCACTGCAAGAGCAACAGGGAGGAGGGCAAAATGAACTAACTCAATAACATTGTTTTACATACTACACAGGAACCATCTACAGTGTCTTATGTTTTTTTAAGGAAAGATGAACAAATTCAGATAGTCAACCGGTTTTGGCTATCCAGTTTCACAGAGAACATCTTAATCAGCATAATACATAATACTGCCTATGATGTCTGACTTATTGGACATCGTGTATTTTATAAAAAATAAAAAATAAACACATTCTAATGTTTTAAACAAAATACAAGGATATGAGCACGAGTGGTGCATTTTCTTAATATTTTGAAAAAACAGTTGTGCTAATGATCCAATACGGAATGGCACTCTTTAGGGATTCTCATAGTTCCAAATGAGTGCCTGTGTCTTGCCGAGTCACTGAACAATGCCTGTTCCAAACCATAGCTGGTGATCTTGGTCTGCTTATAGTTCTGGTAAGGTTTCATCAGGGTAATGCATTCAAACTATAATGTAATCCTGTAAAAGCATACTGCAATACCTCAGAACCTAAGCGTAGGTAATTAGAATTGTGTTCATGAATCACTCAGTGAAACAGATTGTATCCCATGGTGTGAGTCTTAAAAGATCATAATGAGCTTGTTGCATGCACCATTGCGGTTAGTCACAAGAATCCACTTGAAACCTGGACTTGAAGTGGCTTGACCAAAGGGGTCAAGATCTATTCTGGCTTCACAATACAGGTCCAAGCATTCCCACTACCCAGCTATTGGTGCAGCTCTCCTATCTGTAGCGGCTCTCTCTCTTTTTTGTTGTTGTTCCTAAACCCATTCACATCAAAAGCCCTACTCCGCACAGCTATCTATTATCCCCCCTGTCTTACCCCATTGTTTCCCTGACATGTCCTCATTTGTATACTCTGCGTCACCCCCTTCTGGGATCCCGGGACCATCCTTTCCTGAGCTTGAGTCATCTGCAGAGATAAGGGAGAGTGTATAAGTTTCATAATTGAATGGCACTCATTGCCTTCTTTCAGTTTGGATTTTGGATTTTGGTTCCCATGCGGTACAGGCATATGTGCTTCCTGTAGGAAACACGGTACAGCATACATGGTATGCTGAGTTGATCTAAACAGTCACGGATCTTAACATTCAAAAAGTACATTTTAATGACAACCCATGCCTCTCCCAGTGCAGGTGAGCTCCTTTAGTGCACGTCTTTCTGTCACCACACACATGAAACTTCAGTTTTTTTTTAAATTGATTTACATGTCGGTGGTAAAAACAAGATTTGTCACTATTTCATAATTGTTTAATATGTGTTGCATGCACTGTACTGTTTTATCTAGAAGATCTGTTAAATACACATACTGTTTTGAAAAATTAAACATACATGGCTTGATTTGCAGTATGCAGCCTGCCTATATATTCAACATGCTATATATGTTTGTTTTTTCACATGGATATGTGCTTTCTATTCCAGTTCTTCCACTGAGGTGGACCCAGCCACTGCACTTAATGAGTTTAGTGCTGCAGATGATGAATTCTCCACAAGGGGCAGTGTGACCCAGTGGCAAGAAAGGGCATCCTGGGTTTCTTAAATCCCAGTTTAGCAGCTGATGCTGCAACACACATGGTAAGTCCCTTTCACTGCCAATAAACGAGTCCCATGCCATTATACAGAAACAGCACCTACTGTATCAGTATATAGCTGTACGGTGTGTATAACAATACAATGATAGCTGGGAGTAAAAAAGGATCTCAAAATGCACATTAGGAGTGTACAGACACCCTGAATATTTCATTGGGATATTGTATGCTATTGGCAACAAAATAATAAAAGCTTCTGTGAACTTAAGAACTGAAATATGAAAGGCACGTCTACCTTTAAAAAAAAAACATAACTATGAAACAATCAATGGTTGAATATGTAGTAGTAATACTAAAAAAAATAATAATAAAGAGATTATGAAACTGTATAAGAACTTTCAGATTAAGCTGACAAGTTGTTCAGAGGTTAATAGGAACAGCAATGTTAAAGACCCGTACATATAATACATACAGACTGTATACATTACAACTCTCGACCATGCTGGACTATATGGCACCCACTGGTACCAGTACTTGCAGCGGCTTGTACTTGCACTGAACTGCTCCATACCTTGCTGAATTCAACTACTGCTCCTGCCTATAACTACTTACCATAATTGCTCTTATTTGAAATCGTTCTCATCCATTTATCATACTTACTACGTCTTCTGACTGGACTTTACTCATATAAGCAAATAGTTACTATAAGGTTTAACTGCACTTAGTTGAATTCGCTCTTACTTATAAGTTACTGCATGCTTTATTTTGCTCTTACTTGAATTGATTTTATTGTAATTTCATAACTGCTCTTATCTGTATTATGATATTCTGTAATGTGATATTTTATAATATGATAACCTGTAATGTGATATTTTAGAATGCGATACTTTGTACTGTGATAAATTGTAACAACTGTAAATCACCCTGGCTAAGGGTGTCTGCTAAGAAATACATAATAATAATAATAATAATAATAATAATAATAATAATAATAATAATAATAATAATAATAATAATAATAAAGATTCAGCCATCACAGGAACAGTATAGAAAGGTTAGCTGAAATGGGATGCAGACACTTAAAATCTTTACCAAATGCCCCACAGAAAACAAAAGCCAAAGGAGAACAGCCAATTACAGCTGAATTCTGTTCATAAAAAAACATGCTAACATGTTTAAATATTAACATCAGAAAGGTGTTTTTAAACAAAATAACATTTGGTGCCAAAAGACACATAAAACCCTGTGCTTGCAGTGTGGAAACCCTATGCTGTTTGCCTCATGTTACACTAAGTTAGCACCGGTCACACATACACCAAATGAATGGCATTTTTAGAGCTGCCTGACTCCCAGCCAGCCCTTTGAAGTCGTTCGAATTGCTGTAAATCTGTTTGATCTCTCGTATATGCAGCTTTGCGTTTTATCCAGCGTTGTCTCAAACCTACGCAGTTACTGACGGAGCAGGGGCAGCTTCCAAGATACTAGCAGCCAGCAAAGGCTGGGGAGGGAGCTTGCTTTCTTTCTTGCTTCTATTTATATTATTCCCGTTTCAATCTTGTTCAATTGAAATTTACTTGCTAAACACAACAAACGTTATTACTGGGGAGGCTTGATGTTCCAGTGGTTAAAAAAAGGGTTTGATACCAGGAGGTCCCCAGTTCTAATCCCTGCTCAGCCACTGACTAACTGTGTGTGACCCTGAGCAAGCTGCTTAACCTCCTTGTGCTCTGTCCTTCGGATGAAATGTAAAACCCAGGTCCTATTGTAAGTGACTCTGCAGCAGTTGTTGATGCATAGTTCACACCCTAGTCTCTGTAAGTCGCTCTGGATAAAAGTGCCTGCTAAATGACTAATTAATAATAAAATACTCTGTTAGATAAGTCAATGTTCTTTAGAAAAACATACTTCAGACAACACGCTTTTATCAGTGCCATGAGCTACTATCTACCTGCCTTTCAAATATTTAGTAGCAACCTTCAGTAAAACAGTTGCCCTATCAGGAATTATAAACTCGCCTTGTTTCAAACAACCTCTAAATTACTGCATGTTATTGTAACCTCTGTCCTATATTTTACCCTACTGTTTATAACATTGAAGGCTGTGAAAGGATGATGTTGCAGTAAGAAATGTGATTCTTATCAATTCATGTCCCCCATTTTGTTTTTTTAATGTAGTGTTTTCAGTCAAGGCAGTGTTAATAGTTACTTGTCAGAGTATTACGCCACACCTCAAAAATAACACTGTTCCACAATCATCCTGGATAGATAGCCACAAGGACAGAAGATCACTCAAACGTTTTAAAAGCACAACGATTTACAAAGTGCACAACATGTGCATCTACATTAGCTTTTAGATAAGTATAAAAGCCACCTGGAGGGTTCTCAAAGGGGTTACGTAAAGCTGAACCACTGTGACCTTAAAGTTGTATTGTCATGTTTGTACAAAAAGATTAAACAAACACTATCCCAGACTCATATGCTGTACTTTAAGAGGTAGATGTACTAAAGTGCTGAGGCTGTCGCAATAGTCGCAAACCAGTCGCAAACAAGTCGCAAACAAGTCGGAAGTCTAGGGTGAAATGTACTAAACAAGCGCAGTGCTGTTAGCGACTTTTAAGGGAATGCTTTGCAGCAGCAGTTTTTCTTTGCGGTTCATCCTTAGATGAATATGTAATTATGGGCTTTCCTGCATAAATTCGCAAAAATGGGGTGGAGATGATTTATACATTTAAAATACACTGAGCACTATAAATGTATGTGTGTGTGTGTGTGAATTTATTGTATTTTTTTAAATCTGACAACTCTTCATATCGGACAAACATGTCTGGTTTAGGAAGGGGCTACTGTATGATTATGAAAAGCTTTTTGATAGAAACAAATTTTTTATTTGGGGGTGAAGTGGGGGCCCCACTATAGAATCTGATTGGATTAAACTGACTTTCATTATATATTCCAAAAAATTTAGAGATCTTGCTAAGATGCCGCAACAAATATTTAAATTAGTATATTGCGTCTCTCTTCATTAACATATTTTCTCTTCGTGCATACAAAAATATTTATACTTTGCAAATTGTCACAACGAAAATGCAAATTGCATTTTTTTGCACTATGACTGGCCCATCTTAGTATATCTACCCCTAAATCCTGCCTGGCCTACCCTTAGAAAAGTTTACCACAGTAATTTTGCGTGGTAACTTTGCAGTTTTCCCATGCTTTTCCTATGATTATACTACACATTTACCATAGTTTACCCTGATTTGCCTTGTTTTTAAATATGTTTTACCATACTGTACATCTCTGGGCTGTACAATGCTTTCCTATGCTTTACCATGCATTCACAGTGCTTTATTACAATTTGCAATGCTTTTACCATGGGAAACTTTTATAAGGGTATATAAATACAGTGATGCCCAAATGTATTGACATCCTCCAATCTTTTTAATACAAAATGCTCTAAGTTACATTGATAGTATTACCATCTGAATGTAGATGTACACTATATGAAAAAAGTCTGTTTAAAATAGGAGGACCTCAATATAACTGAAAAGTAGTATATTGAGCTGCAATATAATGAGGGGTGGGTGTACTCTGTTAAACATCTGAATAAAAAATTCTGAAATATGAATGCCAAAAAATGAAGAAATATTCCCTTCCAGCAGTCCCTGAAGCATGCGCAACAAGTTAGCTGCAGCTGTCGGCCCATACTTCATATAAAGGATAACCATGATATAACATGGTAATTATACCATGGGGTTTTAGAATCCATCAGCTCCCTTTGTTCTGTGGCCCTGTAGAATATTGCAGTGGTTAAGTTCAAACAGTTCTGAAATCCTGAGGCATATTTACCAAGGGAAGATTACACGAGGGATATTAACCCATATGTGTCTCTATAACATGCTGGTATGTAGCCAGGTAGTCTACAGAAAGTCAGTAGATTAATTACCCACAGCCAGCATTGGAGAAAATCAATAAATACACCTGGTTGTTATTGGGTGCACCTGCTCATTAGCTTAATAAACAGCTGTTTCAGCCGCATTCCACCTCCTAGGAATCTTTCAAATTAATGTGGCCCTTATGCCACCAAACAAAACATATGGTGACAACAGTCACGATGAACACATCCCATTCTCAGCTGACTGAAAAGTAATTTTAAATGTGAAACTACTAATACATCATACAGCAAACAGGAGACTCGGCAGATCCCCTATTATTCTGACCTCATCACACACACACAGTTATGATTTCCGGGTGCAGCCTCTGACACTAACCACCAAAGCCAGCCTGGCCTACATGAAACATATCTTTAGTGGACATTAAAGGTTTCCCTCCTGAGAATCAGGAAGTGAAAAAGGCTACAGCTAAAACCAACCAGCCCATATGATTTTCTTATTGGTACTGTTCTAATAGTACTTCTCCATCCTCCTTATCTGAAACACATCTTGATTGCTTTTAAATGTTCTTTCCCTCACCTTCTTTGGTAATGTGTGAATCAACGTATGTGCTTTGCATGAAATTCCATATTTGTTCCTTATTTTCTGCTTATAAACAGATAAAAAGACAATGAAAATACACTTTTCTTGTGTTCACTTTCCTTCTTCATGGTGCAGATTACACAGATTTTTGGCCACTTACAGAAAAACAGGGCAAAAAATCCCAGCAAAATAGGGAATACATAAACCCTAAAAAACAGAAGACCTGTATATGTGTTCCTGTCTCCTCTGTCAATTAGCACCCTGCCTACGAGACGTAGAAATACACCCAAGCCCAGGACTCTGAGGATCTGCGGTGCAGTTTGCTTTAATTTGCTCAAAAGAAAGGACCAGTCTCTGCTTGCTTTGCCTTGGCGTGGTCTGATTTGCAACCTTTGAAGTCCAGGGGCCTTAAAAACCCTGTTTCACAGATGATCTAGCTTTGCATAAATAAACACAGCGACCTTTGAACCGGAGCCTGAGACCTGAGCACACTTCAAAGCGACGGGAGGGATGAAGTGATCAGCATGCATCATTAGGGCAGCCCTGCACAATGGCCCACTGAAGCAGACAGCTTGTGGAGTACGTATAGACGGGCGGTTGGATGGGGTGGGGAAAGGGGGGCTGTGTGTGATAAACACAGGACCTGGATGAAATGCAAAAGGCAGGCTTGGGCAGTCATACTGAGGCTTGCAATTCAATGAGAATGACTGAGCAAAGTGGGACACCCACACCACCGTTTTTCATATTAACAAATAAACCCGCAAGTCAGGTTGTTACATAATTCTAAAGCTAGTCTTCAACTTCTGTGTGTGCAAAATGTCAAGTCTTTCATAAGTGATTCTATTTACAGTATGTGTGCATTTTACGAGTTTGTATGTGTATATTTGTAAGTTCAGTGAAGGTGAATGCCCAGCCTGACATCGTGTTTGTGTTTTGTTAAACCTTTATTTTGGCCCTTGTGCCCTTTTGTTTGCATCCTATTTTGTTTATCAAAGTGCGTTTTAGCTCTTAAACTGCAGCTTCCTTGCCTGAGTCTCCCAAGCGCATCCCACTCTGACACCATATGTAGCAGGGTCTCGGCAAGAAAGAGACTCAGAAGCAAGGAAGTTACAAATATCTACCCTAGCAACGCAGATCGCAGATCACAGATCACAGATCACAGATCACAGATCACAGATCACAGATCACAGATCGCCAAACACTCATCTACTCTTCTCCCAGACAGAGGATTTCTGGCTGTTTTTATGCAGGTGTCCACTCCCCAGTTAGCACCAATTTGCACTCAACTGGAGAGTGGCCACACCTGTGATTGCTGGCAGAAACATTAACCCCGTCCCTGCCACAGTTGAAATGGAGGCTGTTTGGCTTAGAAGATTAAGGAGTAAGGGAAGTAGAGCATATACTCATGTAACAAAAAAAAAAGTTTGGTTGTAAACATCACATAGGAATGACTTTGATTTAATGGAAGTGCATTGCAAACAGATAGAGACAATCAGACAGGTTAGTGCAAATTGATCATTTTAAGAAGAAAATATAACAGCCCAAAGCTACAAAAATGAATTCAGGAATAAAACATCAGAAAATCATCAAAATATTTTTGCCATATACATTTTTATAACCCAGTGCACAATGTTTTTTTTTTTTTTTGACCACACATTATATGTGTAACAATTTAGTGATAGTAAAGTTTTGAATGCATTTTCTCAAAACAGTGTCAGCATCGGTGTGGAGTAACTTTGGTTTCAAAAGTGGTTGCTTTCTGTAGCTGGGGCATAGAGTAATACAATTTAAAGTAAACATTAATTTCATTCAGATTGGCACCTCTACGGTCGTGAACTCCCTCTCTGGAGGACAGGAGGGGGTCTTTCACAGCCACTCCACGACAATAAGATCCCAATGTGCTCAAATAGAAAAGATTGCTATATTATTGAGACCAACGGAAATGTTATCACGATTGAGAAATTTCACAATGAAAAGAAAAAAAAATAACTTGCCCTGCTTTCTCTTCTCAAGGCACCGACTAGAGGGGAGGCATGCCTTGATTTAGTCTTTTCAAATGATGAAGACAGAATAACTAAAACAGAGGTAAGAGAACCATTGGCAAACTCAGACCACAACATGGTCTCATTTGAAGTGATTTTGGGTTTTTAAACCCCCAAAAGTAATGACTAAAGCTAAGGTTTACAATTTTAGAAAAGCAAACTATGAAGGTATGAAAAAGAGACAGAACAGAAGTAGATTGGAGTAAAATAGAGAAAACATCCACAGAAAAAGGATGGCTGTTTTTTTAAAAATGTAGTACTAGAGGCGCAAAACAATTACATCCCAAAAGTAGACAAATCTAAAACAAAATGGCCAAAATGGTTTAATAGATCAATTAAAAAAAATATTCAGCAAAAAAGGCACTTTACAGAGCGTTTAAAAAGGACCAAAAACAAAGTACACAGAAAGAGTACTTGGAACAGCAAACGCAAGTCAAAAAGGAAGTTAGAAAGGCCAAGAGAGAGATAGAAATGAACATTGTAAGGGGGCTAAAACCAATTCCAAAATGTTTTTTCCAATATTATAACAGCAAGAGAACATTCAAAGAGGAGGTTAAATGTCTAAGAGACACAAATGGCAAAATCATAGACGAAGAAAAAAATAGCAAATAAATTAAATGATTACTTTTCACAAGTTTTTACAAAGGAGGACACGACAACATGCCTCACATGTCGACCTGTTCCCATCCAGTTTTAAATAACTTTAGCATAACCGACGCAGAAGTGTTAAAAGGACTAGGAGCTCTTAAAATAAACAAATCCCCTGGGCCTGATGACATCCTCCCAATAGTACTCAAAGAAATGAAAAGTTATTTACAAACCGCTAACCAAGATCATGCAACAGTCTCTTGACACAGGGGTTGTACCGACAGACTGGAGAATTGCAAATGTAATACCGATTCACAAAAACGGAGACAAAACCCAACCAGGTAACTACAGACCAATAAGCCTGACTTCTATTATATGTAAACTTATGGAAACTATAATAAGATCCAAAATGGAAAATTACCTATATGGTAACAGTATCCTAGGAGACAGTCAGCATGGTTTTAGGAAAGGGACATCATGTCTAACTAGGGCAGCAGTGTGGAGTAGTGGTTAGGGCTCTGGACTCTTGACCGGAGGGCCGTGGGTTCAGTCCCAGGTGGGGACACTGCTGCTGTACCCTTGAGCAAGGTACTTTACCTAGATTGCTCCAGTAAAAACCCAACTGTATAAATGGGTAATTCTATGTAAAAATAATGTGATATCTTGTAATAATTATAAGTCGCCCTGGATAAGGGCGTCTGCTAAGAAATAAATAATAATAAAAACTAACCTGCTTGATTTTTTTGAGGATGCAACATTGACAATGGATAATTGCAAAGCATATGACATGGTTTATTTAGATTTCCAGAAAGCTTTTGACAAAGTCCCACATAAAAGACTAATTCTCAAACTGAACGCAGTAGGGATTCAAGGAAATGCATGCACATGGATTAGGGAGTGGTTAACATGTAGAAAACAGAAAGTACTGATTAGAGGAGAAACCTCAAAATGGAGGTTGCAGCAGCAAAGGTCATTCAAAATGATCCAGACAGCATTCAGAACTGGGCAGACACATGGCAAATGACATTTAATAGAGAAAAGTGTAAGGTACTGCACACAGGCAATAAAAATGTGCATTATAAATATCATATGGGAGATACTGAAATTGAAGAAGGAATCTATGGAAAAGACCTAGGAGTTTATGTTGACTCAGAAATGTCTTCATCTAGACAATGTGGAGAAGCTATAAAAAAGGCCAACAAGATGCTCGGATATATTGTGAAAAGTGTTGAATTTAAATCAAGGGAAGTAATGTTAAAACTTTACAATGCATTAGTAAGACATCTAGAATATTGTGTTCAGTTCTGGTCACCTTGTTACAAAAAGGATATTGCTGCTCTAGAAAGAGTGCAAAGAAGAGCGACCAGAATTATCCCGGGTTTAAAAGGCATGTTGGGGGGCTCCCGAGTGGCACATCCAGTAAAAGCACTCGCTAGAGTGCATGATGTGCTCTATAGCCTGGATGTCGCCGGTTCGAGTCCAGGCTATTCCACAGCCGACCGTGGACGGGAGCTCCCAGGGGGCGGCGCTCAACTGGCCGAGCGTCGCCCGGGGGGAGGGAGGGTTAGGTTGGCCAGGGTGTCCTCGGCTCAGCAGCAGCGACCCCTGTTGTCTGGCTGGGCGCCTGCGGGCTTGCCTGTAAGTTGCCCAGAGCTGCGTTGTCCTCCGACGCTATAGCTCTGAGGCGGCTGCACAGTGAGTTCGCAGTGTGTAAAGAAGCGGGCGGCTGACGGCACACGTTTCGGAGGACAGCGCGTGTTCATCTTCGCCCCTCCCGAGTCAGCGCAGGGGTGGTAGCAGTGAGCTGAGCCTAAAAAATAATTGGGCATTTCAAATTGGGGAGAAAATAATAAAAACTAATTGGCAACGACTAAATTTAAAAAAAAAAAAAAAAAAAAAGGCTAAAAGAATTGAATCTATTCAGTCTTGAACAAAGAAGACTACGCGGCGATCTGATTCAAGCATTCAAAATTCTAAAAGGTATTGACAATGTCGACCCAGGGGACTTTTTCGACCTGAATAAAGAAACAATGACCAGGGGTCACAAATGGAGATTAGATAAAGGAGCATTCAGAACAGAAAATAGGAGGCACTTTTTTACACAGAGAATTGTGAGGGTCTGGAACCAACTCCCCAGTAATGTTGTTGAAGCTGACACCCTGGGATCCTTCAAAAAGCTGCTTAACGAGATTCTTGGATCAATAAGCTACTAACAACCAAACAAGCAAGATGGGCCAAATGGCCTCCTCTCATTTGTAAACTTTCTTATGTTCTTCTGTTCTGTGCTCGAAATCACCCATAATGCATTGTGTACCAACGCTGCCTCGGTTCCGCTGGGTCCTAGTTGAGACACTATACAGACTAGTGATTATACAAATAAATTATTGAGAAATAAAAGTAATTATCCCACCATAGACCTCCAGTAGTGATGGCTTAGATTAAAGCAGCATTATTCAATTATTACTAGATCAGTAGACTACATCGAATATAAATGCTTTATTACTGTATCTGATATTGACCCTATTGTAGTACTACTCCATTAGTACTACAATATTAAAGCTTCAGTCCATTGGTTTGTGATAAATATTGCAAAATACAAAGCAGTCCTACATACTGGTTGATTTTGATTTTATATATATATATATATATATATTGTTTGCACATTGTAGGTCATTTATGATCCTGAAGCCTTGGTAGGGTGGAATCAGGTAAAGTGACTTTCGCAAGGACAGAAAGTACTTCCAATATTTAGTGAAAGTGCAGTAAGTTTGTGAAACGTCACTTAACCGCACTATATATGCAATTCTAACAATACAAGTTAAACTATAGCCTGGTATTTACAGTATAACAGTATACCAATTCACCAGTCCTCCACAGCACTTATTGAAGTTGATTCACTGAGGCTCATCAGAGATTCAAAGCCAAGTCCTGAGCTGTAACCATTGGGCTAAACTTCTCCCCAATGAATATTGGATTAATGCACCTCTAGACTAAGAAGCTTCAATTTCAACAATTACTGTAACAGTAGTGTTTCCATACGTTTATGATTACATTCATTTTAATTGGCTGCTCATATTTGACAATGCCTCTTTCATTCAACAACAGTGGTCACAATGGCACCAGAGGAAAGCTGTCAATCTGCCTGCTTTTCCTTTTTGGTTTATTTTTACAATAACCCTGCATAAACATCAGTATTCCTACTATTTAATTGCCGTAACACACTTCCCCACCAACTGGCGCCAACCCTCTTATCACATTTTCCAGTGACAATACTGGACGTTCCTCGAGTTATTGTACTCCATGTGTTTTATCAGCAGCTTGCTGTAATAAAATGATTACACTGTTTGTGCACTGCATTTGCAGCCAGTACACCTGTCTCTTCTGCAGGTATTTTCCCCTGCACTGACAAGGAAAAACAAGCATCCATTGTACTAAGGACATGTACCCAGAAATAATCCAGATGCAAATGACTAAAATAAACAAAACTATAGCTCTGATTTCTGGGGATGTGTGGAATAAGTCGCTTTTAAAAGCAGGAATAAAAATAACATACAGCAACAGTAACATTCTGTGCTTAAATAACTTTCAAACAAGTCATTAGGGAAGCACGCTTTGTAACTGTAGGCAATTCTCCTTTGTCAGTATCCAGGATGGGCTTTATGGAGCTTGCAGTGTAATGAAGGAGGGAACAGCAGCTGTTATGTGGAACAGATGCTTTATTGCTTGAACACTTGTCTGTGTGGGCAAGTGGTTTGCAACCAATCATTTCTGTCCATGGGATGTAAGCTTTAGATTCGCAATCTCTGCAGATCACATTAGCAGTTTGCACGGTAAATTTGCAGTTCTCCCATGCTTTTTACCATGCTTGCAATATGCATTTACTATAGTTTACCCTGCTTTACCATGCTTTTTACCCAGTTCATAAAACATTTCCACCAGTAACTGCATTCACACAGCGAAACCAACCATTGGACACTCAGTTTCTAGCTAGAGGAAAAGGTTGAAGCTAATGGTTACAGCAAGCAGAGTATGCTGTGTAGCTGAGCATTCTCTACTGATTGTATCTAAATGTTGTGACAGTGCCACAATATACAGCAGCTCTCAGAATCATGTCTAACCTCCAAGTCCATCTGGTACACCAGAGTGTAACCATTAACCTGTCCCCCTGCAACAAATAACATGTTTGTTCTTAATGGTACTTCTTACTAATGTATTTCTTACATTCACATGAGGCAGAGTGTTGCAGGTGGAACAGCTAATGGTTACCAGATACACTTGAGTCGTAACAAGAAGAATACATTCATTAAAATAACTCTACCATATTGCTCTTTAAGATGGGGTCCTAATATCTGTTGCACAGGAAGCAAATCTGTAGTGCGGTATACAAAATCTGGTTAACTGTTCTGTACTGTACCTCCATCTTATTCATCTCAAAGCTTAGTTTTAACCAGTGCAAGTATTTCTTTTAGCGCAGTAAATTCCTATCTCATGTGCAGAAGTGGTTTTCCTGTAACTGAGTTCCCTTCATTCCAGGCAGCAGATGGGAGTGTGAGATTTATTTTCAAGCTCTGAAGAATGTGAACATGAGACAGCACCCAGATGAATGCACACATGGGATTTCACCATCATGGCAAAGCTGATGTGACACAATGGTAAATGCTGTGCTTCTCTGCAGTTTTGCTGGAAACTAAGTTAGCTCTATGTTTGATAATACGGACGAAATGTTCAAGTTAGATATAAAGCCAGCTGGACAACAACAACATCATTTTCAACTGGTTTCATAGACCCCTGATTAGCACTCATTTTAGACGGCTTTACCTAAAGTAAAGTAAGATACCCCAAGATTTTAATGTCTCCTTAATTCCTTTAAAACATCCATTGCTTGTGGTTTACTAGAAGTAATCCCTTTTTATTTAATGCGTGTAATTATTGGATTAGGCATAATATGACAGTTCATGATTTCCCGTCCTGTTTTAATAAAATATTGATTGGAGTGTATTACATGCTACAGAGCCTTCATGTGGCAGGTTAATTATATTTTATAGGAACGTAATTAAATACCATGAGACAAAAGAAAAGATTTGTGGTAAATTCGGTATGGTCCATAATGATGCAATGTTTTTTTTTTCAACTTAGACTAATTCCATTTCATACACTACAGCAAAACAGTTGCACATTATGTGGTGACATAATCTACTGCAAAACTTATATTGCTGATATATTACCCATCTTATTAAAAAAAATCTAAACCATAGAATATGGTATATATATATATATATATATATATATATATATATATATATATATATATATATATATATATATATATATATATATATATTGAAGACAGGGCTACAACACAGTCAGTTTTGGTTGAAGAAACAGCATGCCATACTTTTTGCTACAGCTATTATTAAGTATTGAGCCAACTCTTTGTCTTTGAGCACCAGGGTGTACATTAGTTTGATTTAACATCACTTTGTGACCTTATTGCTCATGCCATGGATTTATTTCTCATGCAGTATATCCTGGGTAAAAAATAATAATAATAAAAAAACAAGAAAAAATCATGTAGGGTCAGCTGAACTGCAGTTAGCAACAATGTGTGAAAGGAAAATGTAAATTGGTACCCGCCTCTGTCTGAAAAAGACAGAGCTGGTTTGCGTGACTGCTCTGATCCAAAACAAACACGAAAATGACAGATATTTGGTCTGACATATAGAAAAAGAACAGGATGGCTTTATTTTCATTAGTGAAGGGGCACTATGCCACAAAAATGCAATCAACAGTGTATGCTGATTTCACATGCTCTGTCCGACTGTCTAAATGGATTGTGTTATGCATGTGGTGCTCCTGGCTTAATATACATGCGTATATCTTGCCTAACTAATTGTTCCAGTGATTTGAAGGGTTCAGTGAGATTTACTACGTTAAAAAATCATAATGAAACTAAAACCCGTCGCAAGAGTTTTCTTTGGTCTCCTTCCATATCAACGATTCCCCTGCACAGCTGCTTTACTGTAACATTAGCAAACATCAAGGAAAGCGCGGGGATTTACCGTATTAAAATATCTCACATACTGACGACTCATCGTCCCCTTTGAAACCTATACCCCATTGGAGTTTAACTCTATTGAGGCTTGCCAAGGTCTTTAAAAGAAAACGGGCCATTAAAGGGACTGGATCCTAGCTTTGTTTAATGGGCACAGAATACTGTCTCCATCCATCCACTGCCTATAGATAGATAGATAGAGAGATAGACAGAGAGATAGAGAGAGAGGGTATTTCAGAGGTGTGTAAATGTAGGTCATTCGAATTTATTATGGTGCAATAGGCATTGTAAACAGGTGCAATACTGTGCATGCAAACACAATATACTGTGTCTTAAGAAAACATGGGTAAATACAGTATATGCTACAAAGAGGACACTGGTTTACGGCATAGAGGCCAAGGACTTGCTTCAGCACTATTCATCTAAATGTATACTTCACATTTTGACACTGTATCGCACCTTGTTTTAGTAATAATACATTATTTTCATAACTTTTCATTAGACACGTATTGTACTCTTGATAATTGCCTATTTCATTCTGCCATGTCTCTGTAGACATGTATATTTATAGTGTTTACAACACTGTTATACTGAATAGCAGCTGGCTTTAAGTGCATTAGCGAACAGCAAAGCTGCAACATGAACAAGGGGTTTTCGATGACATCATCACCCTTGAGAGCGTAGCTAAAGTGGGTTTTAAAGCCATTCAAACCCCAAAATTGTGTTACAACCACGAACAAGGCAGCTGCTGGTACTTATAATGTAAACATGGCATGACATTTCCTTTTTAAAAGCAGGGGTATGAAGAAGGGAGAAGTGTTTTAAATATGTATCTATGAATCGATGCATGTTGGCAGTCCAGGACGGTTTTATTTTTAAATTGTGATTCACCAAACAAGTAATTTTTCCCGCCATATTTGTAAAGCTATTTGCCTAGAACCAAATTCCCGCTCTTTGTCCTCCATGTGACTTTCACCTGGGAAACATACATTAGTGGAGACATGCACTCCCAGGAAGCCTGGCCCTGTAAACACAGTACTGTACATGTTATATATAAAAGCTGACATTTGGAAACTGTTCAGTGGGACACCCCTGTGGGACAGGGGGGGGGGTCATTCACATAAAAACACACACACGCAAATACTCATTATCATATAATTAATAGACTTATCCCCCCCAGAATAAATACATAAAAACACACATACACGCGAACACTCATATAATTAATAGACATCCCCCACTCAGAATAAATACATATTTTTTACTCGAGTCACTGAAAGCTGGGACCTTCAGCTGTCCAGCTTCAACACATGACACTATGAAGGCATTAGATGTCACTGCTTTGGCTTTGCTATAGTTAATTCTTTCTGGTCACAGAAAAAATGATTCCAGGGCTGTCAAGTGAAAACATGTTTTCTAGGAATATATGCATAGACAGAATAACAAATTTACAAAAAAATAGGATGTAATTATATCACAGACCTTTCTCCGATTAGCTTCCAATTTGCAGTGGTCACCCGCAGTGAAAATGGAGTCACAAGTGAAAAGCAGCTAGCCAAACCACACATTCACGGAAGGTGATGTCTTTTTGAAAAGCTCTTTTATTTGCTTTAATGGTGCCCACATTTTTAAAAGCATAAGAGAAGCACACATATCTTAGAGGCATGTAAACATTTTGACATTGCTTTAAGATCGACGCACATCTGATTTAAAAGTAAATCATATTAACTCACTTGACTGTCATTTTTACATTGCTGCGTTCATTTCAAATGCAATTTCTTATAGAGTAACTGCTCTATATATTTTTTGTGAATTAGCTACAAGAATTAGACCACTTTTGTTTTAAAAAAAACATTGAATAATATTGCTTCAGTGTTTGCAGAGAGCATGAATGGGGTTATTTGAATTCATAGGGAACAGCAAAAGATTACATTTACTTTACAGTTTGTTCTTGTCAGCAGTGATTTGATTTATTTCATTTATTGATTTTTGGCAAGAAATTAGGGCAGAAGTTCAATTATAATTAAACATTTATTTACAGTACATAGAGTAACTCTGGTAGTAACACAAGACGAAATTTCAAATCGGTTTGACAGCAGTTACATTCCAGGTCGGTTCATATTCACTGTGCACTAAGTAGGTGCCTTGAACATACAGTATATGCATTTACCTGTCTTTAAAATTCCTATACTATTCTTGTAAAGGTCCTATTCTATTTATAAGCGTGACAACCTCTCTAAGGAGAAATATGTCCTGGGCAATATATGAAGTACTTAATCTACAGATAAACAATAAGCAGCTTTAAATACATTATTCTAAACCTATTGACATTCGCTATCTTTTACAAACACAGCTTCCTACAAGAGGCAATTCTGCTCGATAATACAGACGCCATTAAACACACAACTATTTATATAACAATCTATCAAACGATTGTGCTGTGATATCCTAGCAAAAAGTCCAAGCAAGTCTTGTTTTCATTGTTTTAACACGTTTGTACATAACTCGACAAACAGTGAACAGGTGTACAGTATAATACAAATAGAAATACAGATCACTACAACTAAAACCATTGGCGCTCCATTGAAGAAACTTGCAGCTTTTTTATTTATAATACTATTGCTGGTAACATGGCCATGGGCATCGTTTACAATAGGCAATGATGGGCTGCGGTACTCATCTGATAAAGAGACAATACAAAGACAGGATCAATTGATAAAGGAATGTCACCTGAATACACGCAACCCTCTAACAATATGCAGCCCTGATCAAAGGATATCAAATTGTCCAAGATATCTATAGGACAAGCATTTACTAAAACAAATTGGAGAACGGGAAGAAAAATAAAAGACTTTAGCCAACTGCGGCTTGGAAAAAAAAAAAAAAAGCTGTCATTGTTCAAAACAAGAAAAAAAAAAATGTTTGTATTCCTTCTAAAGGAGCATCTTAAGAAGGGCCAGCATTCAATACAGGCTTCAAATACATCTCATTGAATTGGTTTGTCAATTCTCTGCCACTCGGCCTGAGCCGAAACCCTGGTTCAAAATCTCACAATGGACTGGCAGGAACACAAAAGAATGTGCTAGAAAAAGAAGAAATCCTCTAATTAGAAAAGATTCCTCTACTTTACAACTAACCCACCGCAGGGAGCAGGGAGGCCATTAAAGACCTTAGAAATAGAGGAGAATGCGGGTGGGAAAGGGGCAGAGTCTTAAGAACTGGCCTTACCTTCTATAGCCCAATTCCGGTACCTTTTCAGCACACAATGATCGACATGGATAATCCCCAGGGACGCTTAATGAGCTACAAGCTTTCTTTTCACCCATACAACAGTTTGCTCCCTCGTTTAGTGCCCTAATCAAGGACAAATGCTCCCTGCCATGCCGCCTGTTAAAATCTCATTCCGATTTTTTTTTCACTGAGACTGGCAAATAGCAGGCTGAGGAAGGTTATTTATTTATTTATTTATTTATTGCATTATGTTTTGGGTTAGTCTGGAAATGGTCTGGAAATTGGGTTTTAGTAGAACAATTCTACACATAATATGTGGCAATTTTTCTTCACTGCTCTTTCGCTACTGTGCTCTTTTTCTTCTATGCATCTGTCCATCACCTTTTTTCTGCTCACCTCACAATGGGCCTTCAAAGGGCTTCTTTTGGCGCTCTGGTGGGAACGTTTCCATGCTACCCACTTACATTGTCGCTGCTGACATTGATAAACTGCATAGAAAGTGCTCTTGTTCCTCCAACCAAAACAAGCAAAGCATGGCAGACTGAAAGGGTTAATGCATGTGTTGTTTTGCGCAATGTGGAAAAAGAGGAAACCTCTGTTCTCTCTTTTTCTCCATCTCTATATATTCTTTAGTGAAGCAGAATATGTTCTGTCACTTTCAGAGGTGCCGTATATCTCTATACCTCAACCATGAATATAAAATAACAAAAAAAAAGAATGGAATAAAAGCAATAAGCTAATTAACTAATCTGCTGCAAAATCCATTTTTGGATTCTAGCACTGCCATATACATGTCGGTAGCCTTGAGAGAACACTATTATCAACCTACACTGTTTTATGTGTATACCATGATACACCAAGTTACAGATTCTGTGAGCCAGACATATAGCATTGGCCTGTATACAGTACTGGCCCTTATTTGTAAATTACATTTGAAAAGTTTGAATGGATAAGTAAGGACATAATCAAATGCACATTCGGGTACACATTACCACAACAGAGAGTACTGATTACACAGAGAGCAGGAAATATAATTGAGTAGAAAATCACTGTATTTATATACATATTTTACATATATATTTAGAATTTAGTCTCAAAGGGAAAACCCTTCTGAAATCCATTTACATTATAAAAATTTGGCAAGTTGTTTAAACCACAAAAGAGGCATATAGCTTTCTCCCAGAATGCTTTGTTTCCTTTGGAGTGGTGAGCATGGGGGTGTATGAAGAATACATTAAACTGAAATGGTGGCTAATCAGCTTAGGCGAATGTTTCACGGCCAGTAAAAATGAATGCCTTTCTGGGCCCCAAACGTCATATTACAGTTAAGCTCTCGGTGGGATCCCCGGATCCCTATAGTGCAAGACAAAAGCAAAACCACCCAAGGGATGATGGGACAATTAACCAACACAAATTAATAAGCCAGACATCCTCCAAGCTACAATCATCTGAGAGAAGTTGCTTGATGTTGTTTGAAGAACGGTTTTGTTTTCCTTAGAACCACTGACAGTGTCCCTTTGGTCTCAGCTGTATCTGCACTGTACTTGAGGTTTGAGAAAGGCCAACGGTGGGATTCTTTACAAAATTATTGCAGATTTTTTTTTTTTTTTTTACATTTCCAGAGCTAATTATGATGCCTTAAGGTGGTATTTCATCAGCATGCATCTGCAAAAAAAACAAGGTTTATTCCACAAAATTGTAAAATTAAAAAGGTGAACAGCAGACTGTAACGATGCTTTCTTTTACTGCCACTTTATTGTTGAAACATGACAAGCTAACCTATCTCTCCTTCCAGATTTCAGTGTGGACTAAGCCTGCACTGCATAGCAAAATGCATAACCATGCTGCACAGCTTAGCACAAAAGGGTGTACCATTTTTTATTGCAAAACTACAAAATCTTCATATTATTATTATTTTGTATTTACTAGCAGTGCCCCAGGCAATTTAATCATTGTTTGGCACTATGACACTGAACCTGAAACCAAAGCAGACAGAACAAGAACCGTGACTGACTGACATTCCGGTTTAGCATTGGAAACTTTAGAACTGAAGCACAATGTCTCAGGCAGTGCCAGACATAACAGAAAGAAAGAAAGAAAGAAAGAAAGAAAGAAAGAAAGAAAGAAAGAAAGAAAGAAAGAAGGTGAAAAAATCAATGCAAGAAAAAAAAAGTAAGTTACAGGAACCAATAAGAAATGTGATGGTTCATCTCAGTGAAAAGCATGGTGTTTGTAAAACCACAAAGAAAAAAGAAAAAGAAAACTGGTGTAACTTAAAACTCCAGATTAGCGAGCCCTTGCATGTAATTGTTTTTCTCTACTCTCCTGACAATGAGAAACAAATCTCCTTGCAGGAAGACATGATTGAGAGTTTCTGTTACGAGAAGAGAGAAGTCTCCTTTCACCTGCTGTACTGCTAACTCTCTTTAATCTTATTTTCTTAGGTTACTGCACTACTGTTGGTCAGCCAGGAAGAGTTACTGGTACCTGTACATCTGCAACCACCAGCAATTGTACTTGGGGGGGTTCCACAGGTTCAACACCCTCCTTGTTCTCCACCTCAAAACAAACTTCCCTCCAAATTGGCCTTCCCAGTCACACACCCCTTTTACAAGACCGCAAAAGAAAGGAATGATTTAGTGAGAAAACCACAGCCATTTGATCCCTGGCTCTTATCATGTTTTAATGCTGTAGACTCTTTGCATAACCCCAGGGCTGTTTAAACAAGAAGCTCAACTCCAGAACAAAAAACCCAGTAAGATATATGTTTAAACCAGGTAGAAACAGTCCCAAACAAGAATTCTTTTTTATGTTGGCTTTCACCATGCTGGTTTGACGTAGGGCCTCTGACGGTCATAATAAGTTAGGGTGTCAGTACCAGAAAAGGGGCTGTGATGAGGGAATATGGTCCCTATTTTCAGGGTCCTTCTATCAAACCAACACAATTTGAAATCTGAAATCTGGGGTACAGAGTGTAAAGTAGAGCTATTTATTAAGTAGTCTAAGGAAGTAGTACTAGTATGTTTCTATCTATATATCTACCTTTCTACCTAACTATCAGGGGTATTATAAGCAATGAGTTGACAAATTGTTAGACCCCCATTCATGTCACATACTAATCCTAACTGCTTTACCAAACATTTCCTTCACAGGCTCTGGTCCCTTTCTGCTAGATAAAAATATATTCAGTAACTGCAGACTGCTGTACTGTAAACTATGCCTATTATCTTTGAATGGGATTTTAAAGCATGTAATACATACAACAAAGGAAAACAAACATACAAAAAGAAACAATTCGACAGGGAGATGTTAAGGTAACATTGCGCTAAATTAAACCAGACATTTCCTTTATAAGGGGGACACCATATAATTCCATTGGCATTGGGAAGCAAAGGGCTTTTAGTTTCTGATCAAATAAATTGTCTGGAGCACTTTGAAAGAACCATAAGAAAGTATTTCACAGTAACTTAGACTAATCGATAGATGTGGTTCTTTCCTTAGATCTGAGAAGGCATGCATTAATTTCCAACTTAACTGAGGCATGGTGTCTAAAAATGAAATCCAGACCTCATAATAATAAGACTTAAAAGCGCATTAGCAAAAAGTATGGCTGATAAAAACGCAAAGACTGAGTTATCAGGTTTCGGCATTATCACATAATTCACAACAGCCAGCGTGCTGCATTGTACTGTGGAAGATTTTCTGAAATTGGAAATAGTGCGGAACGGCAACTGAGGGCCCAGACAGTCCCTCAGAAATGCCCCCCATATGGTGTGAGAGGCCTTAATGTAACAGAATGGGCCTGCAGAGCCATTGATTCCTGTGGTTCAAATAATGGATTTGCTGATAACAGAAACAACTCAAAAAACAGAGAAGCCTTATATACTTAGGGCTCTTCGTTTTCGGTTTTAATTTTGGTTACATGATGTCCCTTTAAAGTTATATTGAGCCGACTCTGTTTCTTAATTAAACAAGCGTTGATTAATTAAAAAAGCGTTGACTGTGAAACAAGATCACTTTTGTTTTTTCTCCCATAACTTGAATGAGACGATGTTTCTGTTTCATTGATAATGTAAACAAAAAAAAGGCAGCTCCTTATTTTTAATTCAGATCAAACGCAAAAAGTGAGTTCAATTAAATTGCTTTTCCCGGATTTAATAGTTTCCTTTTAATTACGATTTAATTAAATCAATTTAACTTCACTCGCTGTTTGCGTTTGGTTTGAATTAAAATTAAGGAGCTGACTTTTTTTTTTTTTTTTTACATTATCAATGAAACAGAATCATAGTCTCAATCAAGTTACAGGAGAAAAAACTATTCCAAGAGTTTAATTGAATCAGCTCCAAAAAAGTGACATCATGTGATCAAAAATAAAAACCGGTCACATACAGTTTAAAATACATATCTGTTTAATATCATCAGTGTCAGCAGGGTTTATATAAGGTGGAATGGTATAAAGATTTTAAAATATATTCATAATTCAGTATTGATTCACAAAATATTATAATAATGACTCTACTTTTCTTGTTCTAAAATTACAACTACATCTACAAAGCAGATTTAAAAGCTATATACACTTTTGGATTGAAATTAGGAAGGCATAAACCTGTAAAGCTTTAGCTACAAAAGAGGTCATTTAAGAAAAAGGGTCAACTAAAGCTTTTCAACAGCATGGTGATTTCCAGATTTACTTGGAGCTTGCCAAGCCTGAGTTAAGGTGTGGAAGTACTTAGTGGCTTTATCATAAAAAATAATGCCTGGGTGTATGGGTGCCTGTATGGTAGGAAAGTACCAAGATCAGTCCCAGGAGCAAAACTCTCAGTTGTACTCCGAGGAAACCTGCACATTCCTGTTGGTAATGGTGAAGCCTTGGGAAACACAGATTAGAAGACACTTGTTGGGGTTGAGGTCAGGAGGCCACACATGCATAAATAGACTCCACACGCAGGTGAGGAAGGAATGTTTTTTGTCAATGAACTGCATTCGGTAATCCGGACTACAGAGACAGATGTTTGCACTGAACTGCACTGGCACTTCCTTAAACATGCTGACAGTATTTGAATAGGTGTCTTATCAGGCTATTGTTGTGCAGGGTTTACTGCAGTATATAACACACCTTAATATAAACATCAACCAGAGATATTCATCCAAGATGCCGGTGCCTTTTTGTTCTACAAGACAACAGGCATTTCCTTCAGAGCACTTTGTTTTATAAGCTATACGGAGACCAAAGTTAAGATAAAAATATTACAAAGTATTCCAGCAGGCTGTACATGTTGGCAACAAAAAAAAAAAAGAAACGAGAGTACAGAAATCAACACGTTATTCCATAAACAAGTTGCAATTAGAGCAGGGCTGGAACACTCTTGATGAACTGTGTGCCGACAGCCGTGTGATTTCCAGGCAAGCGGCTCATTAAAAGATACTGCTGTGCAGCGCGGGTTTGATTAAAGGCTGTAATTAGGAGTTAGTGTGAACCTGCTTTACCAGCATGCGGCTCCTCTGATCGTCACAGCCTTTTTTGTCCCACCTGTTGGTCTGAGGCCTGGCCCGATCCCCAGGGCCTGTGTGCCAGCCTTAATGAACACAACAAACACAGCATTCTTCCAGGAGCCAGCTGGAACACATTAACTGCACTACCGCGATTTATCTTCTTTTCACCACTCTTCATGCTGCTAGCATTCTTCAGCCCTGTGTTGGAAATGGTCGCCGCCACTCTCCAAGGGCTCACCAGAGTGCCGTGCATCCCAGTGAAACATGATTTCTGTTGCCTGTATTGGGGATGCCATCGTCACCTTCTCTGCAACTTTAGGTTTTGATACTGTGGCAATCTTTTTACCATGGAAGCACTTTGTTAAATAAAATGTGAGTTTCAAGCCTGAATTTACAGAGCAAAGCCATATTTCCTAACCAAACTCCTGAGTTAATGCTGCCTTTTTCTGTTGTTTTAATGACAATGAAACCCATAATTGGAACCCAATATGGTCGCCATGTTATCAAATATGCAACAACAGTTATACTGTGTAGGTATCAGGTGCAGGATGTTGGCCATTTTTCTGGGTTTCCATCTGCCAAATGCTCTGTGGTGGATGTTTCTGTCACAACAGCAGTAGAAAGTAGTCTTTTGATTTTGCATCCATGAATTGTACTTGACCTCAGTATTGTTATTTTAATGTCATTATCAGTGGCCATACAGTTTAATTAGATTGTGTTGAAGCTATCAGACCCTCAGCTACAGGAGTCCCAGCAGGGCAGGTTTGGACAGAATTGCCACAAGGCTCTCCACAGATACAAAATCCTCAGGTTCTTTTATATTGCTTTTTGTTTTTAGTGTCAAGGTGCTTTTTACCAATGAGGAAATCACCAGACTTAACATAAATAAGTGCCAGCTTGGATTCTACTCAAAATGATGCACTGCCCCTTTAATAAGGTGAATAATTAGTAAAGCAGGACAAGACATTGGCTTCAGGAATGTACTTTACGGCTATTAAATGTGTAATTGCCAATGAATGCACAACCTTTTGGTCTGTCCCATATGGGAAAGATGTTAGCGATTAAATCTTTGAAAGCAGGGTACTACTTAATGCATTACAGTCACATGCTGTAGTAGTTTTCTTCTACACTGCTCTCGAGACCAGCAAATTGTTTCAACAGTTGTTAAGATGAAAATGGGGCTTGCCACAAGCAACTGCATTCTTTGCAAAAATTAAATAATTAAAAAAAGAATATATATATATATATATATATATATATATATATATATATATATATATATATATATATATATATATATATATATATGTGTGCAAAGATTAGTTATAGATTTTTTTTTAATCATTTTTATCTGCTGTGAGAATAATATATATATATATATATATTAATTTTAAAAAGTCATAATGCATGCTTCTGTTCTCCAAAATGTGCATGCCGGATTGAATTGTTGTATACAGTAGGGATAAAGGTTTACTGTAACTTTAAGGGAACATTCCCTACTTTCTGGTAAAGGGAACCTCAAGACATAGACCTGTCTACATGTCAGTCAGCACTTCAAGTGTGATGCACAGGTTTAGATAAATCCTTCTGAGCAGAGAACACATCTTGAACAAATAACAAAACGGGTTACATTGAGCCCCAGGGCACCTCAACTGCAGCTATTTTTAAGAATGAATAAATTAAAGGGAGTAAAACTGGGGAGCACACTTTTGTGTGATTTATTTGGTAATGTATCCTTTCTGCCAGCCTTTAGATCAATAGTTTTGTGACACATTGTGTTGAAAAGATTGTAGGTAAGACGCAACGAAAAAGGCACTTTTCGGTCTTCTGTAAGGTTCTGCAATATAATAATTTTTTTTTAGTAAACAACAACACTGCCTTATGACACTGTGGGGTAGGTCTAATAAGATGGGCCAGTTGCAGCGCAAACATACCACAATTTGCATTTTCTTTGCGACACTTAACAAAGTGATTTTTTGTATCTACTAAGAGAAATCATTCTTTTATCACAGCATACCTCAGTAAACTATTTTGGATAACAGTAAGCTGTTGTCCAGTTGTACATTGTACTTATGGTATGTAACAGGGTGGAGGCTAGGCATGAAGTGGAGTCCATGCACAATACCAGCAATAATCTTAACCACTGCAGAAAGACCAAGGCTTGTTTTCATAGAGCTTTTAACCTCACATCACTGACAGAGATCAGAATCTGTAGTTGCAGATTCACTTGACAACACACTTGACAATGCAATAAGTGTCTCAAGATGTCTCTAAGCATCAGGTACTAAACGGCTTAAGAAGAAGAAGAAGAAGAAGAAGAAGAAGAAGAAGAAGAAGAAGAAGAAGAAACAGCTGACAGGCTCTTGTTGCCTTGTTTAGGGAAAATTAAACTTAATAATGTCCCATGGGTTATGTAAAACTGATCAGTGTACTGTGTTAACCAAAAGTGACTGGATATGCATGGCACAAGAACGCTTTTCCAGTCCCAAACATTGTAGAAACAGCCACAAAAATGTTGGTTACATACATGCTACCCAATAAACTTTTATGAGGAAAAGTAATTACTGCCAAAGTTCTAGTGTTCTTCTTTAGTTCAAAATGCCCCTGGAAAACATGACTTGTGAACTGGTCCTGTGGCTTGACATGTGTGGGACAATGGTGACTTCACACCATGTACAAATGACTCGTTCAGTATTATTTGTGTGCATGTACTTGAGTTTGTGGTAATCATTTTTAACTACAGTATTTGTGTTGCATTTTTTTGTATGCTCCACCCCCTTTGATCAGTTACCAAGCAAACTTTTTTGTCTGGTAACTCTTGAAGAGAAGTTTGTTCACAAGAATCAACCATGAACTTCTTTATGTATTATTCACATCTGATCCGCTACGTTAAGCAACAGCTGACTGAGTGAGCGGAGATAAAAAGTGCTGAATGAACAAGGCTCTAAAGCAGGAGACTCACATATAATCCCCTATCCAAGCCACCTTAATAATGCCCAATCAACATTAGAACATAAGAACATAATAATTCTTGCGTGTACACAAATGAATGCAGCTGATCACAAACAAATAATGCATTGCAAGTTATCACATTAACAATCTAAGGTGAATGATTCATTGCTGTATTTTTGGCACGCGTCAAAAACAAACAAGTTCTCTCACTATAAGTACAATGAAAATGAATTTGTTTTCAGCTAAACATTTCTACTCAGTGCTCAATTATAAAGTGACAATACATCCTCCCTCATGTTATCAAGTTTTCTGCCTTTAAATTGAGCAGGGCCAGCATTCATTAAGCTTGCAGCTTCTCAATAATAATTCTGTCCCAGTGGTGGGCTGGTATTGGATGTCTATTCTCGTCAAAGATCGTCACTGAGAGAGAAACTGCTTTGTGTTCCTTACACTCAATCAATCCCCATAAAAAGCCAAGGGGCTTGAAAACTGTTTAAACCTTTCCTGATTTTTTATTTTTATTTGGCAAGATGGGCATGTAATACCTTCCTCCAGAGCATTTATTTTGTACTTACTTGAAATAAAGCAACGCCAGAATATTTAGTTCAATGTTGTACGGCAGAAAGGCAAAAATATATTTGGCATTGAATGGCTATCCTGTCTGTTATATATTATTGTGTGTGAACTGTTTATTGACTCCAGCCTTTCACTGGCAGACTTGTCCCAGACATTCTCCACTGGCTAGTGATTTGCGTTGCTTGGGTACCCTCGACAGTTGCCTGTTGTTAAATGCTGACTGAGGGATGTGACTGCTGCATACACACAATTAAATCAAGGGGAAATTGAAACAGAATTTAACGGGAGGAAGCGTTTTTGCATGCCCGAAATAAACCATAAACTAATCTAAATGTACATGTTTTTATTTTTGTTGGTTTTTATGGAGAACTTATACAACTTTTTTTATTTCCTGAAACTGTAAATTATCTGTAGTGCCAGTCTGAAAGATATGAAGCAACACAAACAGTTGGTAGGTATTTTAACCATTTCTGTGTTTATGTTAAATAAATGCATTATACATATAGAGGTCTTGGACAGCAAAAAAATGAAACACATCTACTACACACACCTTTTGCTGACATGACTGATTAATGTGCTATGCAAATCTGGGATAAGACTATGAGCTCTGCATACAAAACTGCATAAAAATGATCAGGAACTTTGTATCATGCCTGAAAACAGACTTCTTAAGATTGCTTGAAGTTATTAGTGTCTCGTAATACAGCATACCACCATACTTGTTAACTATTCCACTAACACTTTATTTTGAGTGGCATAAATAAGCATTGAATTAACATACAATTAGCCATTTGCTGAAGTTTAGTTACATGTTAATACACAGTCAATAGATATGTCATGCATGTGTGTACCTCTCATTAGACTGCAATTTGAGCTCCTATATTATATGCATGTTTTTTGAGACTTGGTAGTTTTCTGCTCCAGTAAAAAAAGACATAGAAAGACTGGTATGTAAAGCTATTAATATATACCCTATTCACATGATCATCACAATTTGAAAATGTGACTGTGAATGGCAATCATGTGGTTTAAATGCATATTATTTAGGTAGTGTGGACAGCTTATAGACTAATATCGGTAACGCTACACACCAGTCTTTGTGTGCCTTTCTTTTTACTGGAGCAGGAAACTGCCAAGTATCCAAAAACATACTTAACAACATACATAGGAAATATGAGCTTAAATGGCAGTCTAATGATAGATACACACACGCACATCATATCTATTAGCTGTTTAATAACATGTAACCAAATTTCAGCAAATGGTTAATGGCATATTCATTAAATACTTATTTATAGCACTCAAAATACAGCGCTACCAATATTTCTTGTGGAAAAAGAAGGTGTACAGCTAAGGTCAGAAGTTTTGCATAACCCTAAATTTTGCTTCATAAAGTCAAATGCAACCTGCTGAATAATGTTACGTTAATATATTGAATTACATATGGGAATGTTACATTTTCAAATTTAACATGACATACTGTACTACTATTATGGCTTCCTGTAGACTTTTGCAAGATCATTTTGTAGTTTCTTTGATTACATGATGTTAAATAATGTTCACAGTTTATTATTATTATTATTATTATTATTATTATTATTATTATTATTATTATTATTATTATTATTATTATTATTATTATTATACAAATAAAAACAGTTTAACACACGTTAGCTTTAACTGTAAGTTGCATTTCTATTTCCTCATAACCCTAACACTAAACCCCTCTCTCAGCTCATATTAACCAGTTGCACGGTCAAGCAGGTTCTTTTTTCTCTTTTTTTAAGCCAATCATTGTAGGGCAGTCCCTCCTACATCAGGTTGCCCGTGGACACAGGCCTATTGAGGGTCAGTGAAGTACAAGTAAAGACAAATTTACCAAGCCGGGCCTCACAATGCCTTCGTTAGCACATGAAAGGCTCTCAGAGGTTTTCAGCAATCTGACTTTGGCTCGCTTCCAACCCTCTGAACAGGTGGTGTCCAGATCACAGGAGGGTATCCGAGAGCTCGCTCACTGCCTTCCTCACACTACACCGGCCATTTTGAATTCACAGGGATTGTGGCATCTGTGTCTTTGAAGCTGAGAACATGGTGTCTCTCTAATTACTTTTTTTTTTCTTCCACAGAAAGGAGAGGACAATATCAATGTGTCACAGCCAGGTGAGCATTGTCCCACAATTAATAAATTATTATGTATTTTGTTTATTGTGAGACGGAGAATTATAAAGCTAACAACTACCTTTGATTAAAAGTGAACAAATATGGTATCATGACAGGGGACAGATGGGTGACTACAGTACACTAATCCCTCCTTTGAAATTAATAAATAAATCACATATCCTCCAGTGAACTAAAGCGCAAGGTAAAGTATTGTTAAGGGAAGATCAGCCAGTCTATTTGGGGTCAGGTTTGCTTGAAATAAGCAATACAATACAAGGCATGTGAGCACTGCCTCAGTTATGTTATAAACTTTACAAATGCCTGCTAGCAGACTGTGACCACCAGACAGAAAAATAAATATGCACCTCTCTTACATTTACAGGAACAGGGAATCTAAAGCCTCATTTACCAAACCACTCTGATCATTAGCAAACTGCAATACATACTGTATTCTGTGCATGCACTGTAAAATGGTTGTTACTAAGCCAACTGAAGAACACTGTACCTGCTGTTCAAGATCAAGAACATTATGTCACTATTAGGCTTGGGTATAGACAATAAAATGCCTCTCCTTAGCCAGCCCTGGATGGGCCACCCTTTAAAGGAGCTTAATTGGCATGCCAATCTTTGAGACATGCTTTGGCACCTAGTTTTATAATAGTTTGTAAAAATCATCGTGTTTAACCTAGGCCCGACATCTCAACAGCTACAAGATCAAAATTACTTCACTACCATCCTTTCTCGAATTTAAGTTGACTACCCAGGACCTTAATATTGTGTATGTTTCCTGAAGGATCGTTTACAAAGGAATAAATAAACTAGAGTTGTGAGCAACTATGAAGGCTTCCAAGCAGTTATCGTGAAATTTAAGCGCATTGTTTATTCTAGATGAATCGTAATCATCAGAACATTATGTTGTTATGTTCATAACTGTGCTAATTGTGTCAATTTTGGCACAAATATGAGAAGACTTTTGAAAATTGCCCGAAATTTTCATTAAATGTAAGATGGCTGCCACACCATGTGACCAAAGGCCGCCATATTGACCATGGCACAACATTCCATAGTCCTCTACATCCGTGTCAAATTTCGTGCATTTTGGTGCAGCCGATAAGAAGTTATAGGCAGTTTTATAGCCAGTTGCATATGTTGATGATGATGACGTATGAGTTCTCATAACTCTGCAATGTTGTTTGTGCGGAAAAATAATAATAATAATAATAATAATAATAATAATAATAATAATAATAATAATAATAATAATAATAAACATAACAATAACAATAGGCTTCCCAGCCTTTGGCTTGGAAGCCTAATTAAAGCCATACAAATCAAAGGAACTGCTGGGAAAGTACAGTACCTTAAGTGTCCTTGACATCTTACAGAGGTAGAAACAGTGAGAGCTGTCTGATATGTTTAAAGAGACTCTATTTGTGGAGCAGTCAGGCCAGTCAAACAAACAGCATGTGCCTAAACACATCTAAGCAGTCTTAAACATTGCCTTAAAGTGATGTGTCACAGTTATGAAGGCTGCTGAAGGGGTCACATGTAACAAGGGTTGAGCAATGATACACCCCTGGTTGCCCCCCCCCCCGGTGGGGAAGACAGCAGAGCGGCCAGGTCCGAGACTTGATCATTAAACTGGAGAACCAAGCCGAAACGCTTTCAAGGGCAGCTAAGACTATTTAATAATTTATGGGATATTCTGTAAGCAAATCCATGAAAGTCATGCAACGTTGGAGTAAGACGATCAGTTTTCTTTGGTCCAGCAGTAGGACAGCTGCGGCATTTATCTTTAACTGCATGTGGTGAAGATATTTCAAAAGTTAGAGGTTGGAAAAAAAAGTGAAACACACTGACAGTGGCATGTAGGGCACTGATTTAGCCAGTGGGGTAGCCAGGATTTCATTTCGGGGTGGGATGGTTAATAACACGGGCATAGCCAGGATTTCATTTCGGGGTGGGATGGTTAATAACACGGGCATAGCCAGGATTTCATTTCGGGGTGGGATGGTTAATAACACGGGCATAGCCAGGATTTCATTTCGGGGTGGGATGGTTAATAACACGGGCATAGCCAGGATTTCATTTCGGGGTGGGATGGTTAATAACACGGGCATAGCCAGGATTTCATTTCGGGGTGGGATGGTTAATAACACGGGCATAGCCAGGATTTCATTTCGGGGTGGGATGGTTAATAACACGGGCATAGCCAGGATTTCATTTCGGGGTGGGATGGTTAATAACACCGGCATAGCCAGGATTTCATTTCGGGGTGGGATGGTTAATAACACGGGCATAGCCAGGATTTCATTTCGGGGTGGGATGGTTAATAACACGGGCATAGCCAGGATTTCATTTCGGGGTGGGATGGTTAATAACACGGGCATAGCCAGGATTTCATTTCGGGGTGGGATGGTTAATAACACGGGCATAGCCAGGATTTCATTTCGGGGTGGGATGGTTAATAACACGGGCATAGCCAGGATTTCATTTCGGGGTGGGATGGTTAATAACACCGGCATAGCCAGGATTTCATTTCGGGGTGGGATGGTTAATAACACGGGCATAGCCAGGATTTCATTTCGGGGTGGGATGGTTAATAACACGGGCATAGCCAGGATTTCATTTCGGGGTGGGATGGTTAATAACACGGGCATAGCCAGGATTTCATTTCGGGGTGGGATGGTTAATAACACGGGCATAGCCAGGATTTTATTTCGTGGGGGGGGGGCTGGATCGCCAGGATTTTGTTTTTGGGGGGGGGGGGGTACAGGTGAGGGATTTTTTGTCCCACGTAGTTGAATAATGAATTTCGGGAGGGGCTAGTCTACTGTTGTATGCAGTGTTTAGATTGTTCAGGAGGGGCATGTGGTGATTCATCAGTGATTAGCACTTTCTACAGGGATGTATAGGAGCAAAGTCTGTTCTCTAGAATGAGCCATAGTGCAGATTTGCTCTCTTCTGAGCTCCTTGAGAAACATCACTAGTGTGTGTAGTCTTACCCACTAACTAAATATCATGGATCGCGTGTCTTACTGTCTCATCCTGGCTAAGACAGACTTGCAACAATGAGATTCTCAAAGCTTTCTACCCCAAATTTTTTAAACATAAAGTACAATTTGAAAACTAATAAACAAAATATATTTAAGACTACCTGCAAAGTCTTTAAACAAAGACTTAATTTATTGATTTTCTCTCTCTCTCTCTCTCTCTCTCTCTCTCTCTCTCTCTCTCTCTCTCTCTCTCTCTCTCTAATTTTATTTAGCAGATGCCTTTATCCAAGGCGACTTATATATGCGACTTATATATGGAGAAAAGAGCTACTTGTCTGCTTGTAAGAAATACAAATCAATGTGTCTTGCAAGGGCAGCTTACTTACACAATAATGTGAGCATCAACTTGTAGGTGAAAATAAAAAAGTCAATTAATCCACCCATGCAGTCATAATTAGATTAGTCAGATCTTCCCGGTAAAAATGTAAGAAAATTAATTTCCTGTCTACTTATTTTACAAAATCAAAAATAGGGGAACTACAGTCCAGCACCCTTAAGAGTTCCTTTCTTCTTCCAGTGTGGCTCTCCTGATTAATCTAATATTGTGCCTCGTAATGAAGCAAGCCATCTTTTTTCTTATTTATTTGCTTTGTTAAAGTAACACGATGATACAGTCCTTGAATTGCAAGTTAGCGGCAATCTAATCAATCTGCAGATTCAAATCGAGGAACAAAGGGAACCGAAAGCAGCAAGTCCAGATCTGATTTTCTTTCATACCATTTACCTCCATGATCAAGCTGATTAATATGAGGTGGGCGCCGCTGCATTTCTTTAGTCTGCAGCCCACACACAATAAATATTGTGTTTTCAACCCAACAATGAGTTCACCAATCATTCAATCAGACAGGGGATGCACCTTGACAATTCATTTATGACACTGGGCTGCAACCTGTGTTTGATACACTACAAATAACTGCTGTTGGTTGCTGTTGAGTGGTGGGCACTTTCTGTTGCTGTAATTACTTAAGCAGATCAGGCTATTGCATGTTTTTTTATGTATTCGTTATTAATTATTTGGATACACTTCAAAATACAGGTACATTAGCTAATTACACTACAGTTATAATTTTAAAATATTTATAACACACAAGTCTGAGGAAGTATTTACCAGTTATTTTTCTTATCATATAATTAATGCAGGCATTAAATAATGTAACAAAAGTGTAAGTACAGTGTAGCAACAGTGTTGTTTACTGAGGTGTATCCAATTATGTTAATGGTGGCTTAATACATATTATTGTAGTCTAAGTACTTATCTATCTACAGCAGAGTGCACATTTATTAGAAAAACCCATTGCTTCAGTAAACTTCAGTAGTTTTGATTTGTTGTGCATATGAAATCAAACTACTGTAACTGGAAATCTTGGAAAATTGTCAACATTAGTGATTGTCTAATTTAATTGATGACAGTTGAGCAAATTAGTGATTGTCTAATTTAATTGATGACAGTTGGAAATTGCGTGTATCGAGTAATTTTGAATGACAGCAAAGGTCATTCAAAATGATCTAGACAGCATTCAGAACTGGGCAGTCACATGGCAAATGACATTTAATAGAGAAAAGTGTAAAGTACTGCACGCAGGCAATAAAAATGTGCATTATAAATATCATATGGGAGATAGTGAAAATTGAAGAAGGGATCTATGAAAAAGACCTAGGAGTTTATGTTGACTCAGAAATGTCTTCATCTAGACAATGTGGGGAAGCTATAAAAAAGGCCAAGAAGATGCTCGGAAATATTGTGAGAAGTGTTGAATTTAAATAAAGGAAAGTAATGTTAAAACTTTACAATGCATTAGTAAGACCTCACCTAGAATATTGTGTTCAGTTCTGGTCACCTCGTTACAAAAAGGATATTGCTGCTCTAGAAAGAGTGCAAAGAAGAGCAACCAGAATTATCTCGGGTTTAAAAGGTATGTCATATGCAGACAGGCTAAAAGACTTGAATCTATTCAATCTTGAACAAAGAAGACTACGCAGTGATCAGATTCAAGCATTAAAAATCCTAAAAGGTATAGACAATGTCAACCCAGGGGACTTTTTTGACCTGAAAAAAGAAACAAGGACCAGGGGTCACAAATGGAGATTAGATAAAAGGGCATTCAGAACAAAAAATAGGAGGCACTTTTTTACCCTGAGAATTGTGAGGGTATGGAACCAACTCCCCAGTAATGTTGTTGAAGCTGACACCCTGGGATCCTTCAAGAAGCTGCTTGATGAGATTCTGGGATCAATAAGCTACTAACAACCAAACGAGTAAGATGGGCTGAATGGCCTCCTCTCGTTTGTAAACGTTCTTATGTTCTTCTTATGTTCTTATTAATTTGTTTACAATGTACTTGTTTATCAGTCACAGCTCACGTTTTTTTTTTGTGTTTTTGTTTTTGTTTCTTGCATGACAAATCTGTTTTTATTGAGCAGTTACACAGTGCTTCCTCCAATTTCCAATGACTAAAATGTAGCAAAAACCAAGCGAACGACATAAGCTATGGTAATGTAACAGTTAATCATTAAACAGTTTGATACTGTGATGCATTTTTTTTTTTAAATCTGTAATCTTAGTTGTTTTTGTGCATTTTCATTTGCAAGTGAACTGTGACATTAGGGCCTTATCAAGCACTATTCTGCAATCTTGAATACTGACTTTGGATACTGTTTTAATTCTGGAAAGTTATATTTTTTTTTATCGTTTGCTAAATTGCATTGCCATTTACGTTTTACGCAGTTCTGTGCCTGGGTAACATTTTTATTTCATTTTTCTGTTGGGTACAATACCTACCAGATTTAAAAGTATGTACTGTATTACAGTCCACATGTCCACAGTCGTCTCTTTCGGCAAGTGATATTTTCAGAATCATATCGTTCTGAATTAAAATACTTCTTCTGTTGAACATATAGTACTGTACCAACAAAAACAACTACAGTACATCTAAATGGAAGCCTACTTATTTTAAACCACAGTCCTTTCAGCTATGCATTTTTGACATTGTATCTTTCTTGTGTTCCCTGAAAAAAAGGACAAGGGTTGGAACGGGCCAAAATGAAATAATCAGATATGCATCACACTTGTTTAACCATCACTGAAGTCAAAATTTTATAGGGTCGGATATGTGAGTGCTGACTGTAGGCCACACATGCAATTAATTTAAAACAGTAAGAGAAAAGGAACATATAGCCACAAATGGTAAAAGGCATCAGACTTTTTAGACGTTGTCTAACATGTTTGCACATGAGTGCCTATTGTTTCTATATCCCTGATTACTGACCAGAAATTGAAATTCTCACACCCTGAGAAGGTTTACACAGGAATATAAAGGATATAAATGGCAAATCTTGAGGTGCTCTAATAAATTTGCACACTACTGTATATATACATATATACAGTATGACATGCGTTCCTATTGGAACTGGCATGATATCCAAATTGCTGTGTGGGGACACTTGTACTACTTTTACAGTAGTGTCTGTTGCACATTTTCATATATTAAGAATAGTTTAATGTTAGACAAAGAAAAAAAAACATGTCCTTAAATATTAATTAGTAACCTTAAATAGGTGTTCAAAGAAGTTGCTATCTGTGGGAATTAGGCACAGAATAAGATGAAAGATTATTATTTTAAATGCATTAGTGTAGAAATGATCCTGGATTGATGACCACTGAGCTCATACACAATTAAATCTGAACCCTTGCCATTTACCGTCAAGAGTTACTGTAAACTTGTTTCTACAGCTTTATAACAGAATATCAAGATGCCAGTGTTTCCGCCATTTTAGTTGCAGCTCAAATTAGAATGCTCGGGAGAGGGAGGCTTTCTTGGCATGGATCAAAGACAAGGTTTGCAGCAGAATTTTGAGTTACAGATATTGTCATGTCATTTTTGAGAAGTGGAGTTGGGCTCTTATGGCTAGAGCTGTTTTATGCTTCCACCAAAATCTAATCCCTTTGGTTTGCCCATTTACAACTGACACATATTTCATCATGAAAAACCCTGCAGTTAATCATTCAAAAAAAAAAAACTTGGCTATAAAATAAGACAAACGTTTTATGAAAACACACAGGCTTCTTTGTCTGATTTTAAGTAAATGTACAACAGTGAGCCGGTTCATGAGCTGCGAGTGCTAATCTAAACCACTCACAGATCACCTCTTGATACCATGGATCTCTGGTATATGACCTCACTGTTAATTAATGTCGTAATGAAGAGCTAACCTCCAAATGACAACTGCTGCAGACCCTGAAACCAGACTGTGTCATTCTCCCTGTCCAAACACTGAGCCAAACTCAAAACTCTTGCCTCCTTTCATTTGACTTCCCCCTTTCAAATGTCATGGCACAACGGTCTATTATGAAAGCAGTTATCCCTGTGCCTCATACACTACCCAGTTTCTACAGCTGAGGAGCCAAGGAGTGTGAAATCACTCATTCCAATATTAGACATTAACATGATGATGGTAGCTCTGAGTCCCATGAATGGGTTTGCACCGTTCATAGGACTCTGTTCTGATTACAATGTGGAGTATAAGTGTATACAATGCCTGTGCTTGCCTCATACCATTTATTGATACCTAGAAAATCTGTCAATTCTCTCAAGGACTGAAGTTTTGGGTAGATGCACAGTAGATATCAGGTACTGGGTGCATTACAGAGCATCCCTAGGACTGCAGTAGCCAGCTAGCCCATTTTGTTCTCTACAGCCACAAAACATTCTTTGTGTTTCAATTTAGTACTGGGCCGAGGCATGACATCATTGTTATTCAGGGATTAATGGGCTGACCATAATAACTATTCCTTAAAAAAAGTGAGCTACATTGGAGGAAATACTTTTTCTGGAGCAAAACAGAGTTCACATTCCATTAAATCCCAGAGCTTCACAGTCCAAACAGAACACAGCGTTTCAGTTTTTGGGGGGCTTCAGCACAAAGCTGCAATTATTTGGGTGTGTTATTGTTGGGTGTGCTGCGAATGTAATTGTCAGACCTATGAAGACAGAATGGCTTTTTGCTTGTGCTGAGTAGAGTTCTATGAACATGTCCCGTGGAATGGGAATGGTATCCGTTCATCAAACGAACAGCAGAGCAATGACTGACAAGAACCACATGTGATGGCAGGTGGCCTGCTTGGGTTCTCATATAAAACTATACACTTCTCAAGGCAATGGCAGCTTTTGAAAACTGTTACAATGAGAATCCAGCAGGCCTGCTTTAAATTTCATAGCAGACTTTTGGGGGGCTCATGTTCAACCCATTTCCTGCTTTAGGAAAAGGGCCAATAGAAGTCTACAAAACCTGGACAGAAAAAAGCCCATAGTAATAAATAAGAGTGCAATAACTGGAATGTTTCCCTGTGTAAGTCAGTTACAACAAGCAAGGGATTGCATATGAGAATATTACGTCACTAAATTTTTTACCAGCTAGTTGTTGTTTGTTATAAACTATATGGCAAGGGATTTTAAATAAAATACAATAAAAACTCACTGGTAAAGTTTTACAGTAGAGGGGCAACAAAGCACAGGAGATTATGCAGGGAATGCTTAACATTTTATGAGGTACACCTACAGTATTTCACAAGGCATTTGCTGTGGCTGTAAGGATAGAGCAGAGGAAGCAGAAACGAGCTGTTAGTAAGATAGTGGTGAGTGGAGAGAGCCTGGACTAGAATAGAGGGACAAGCTGCATGGCACGGAATTAGGAGCGGTCTTAGAGAGGCCCGAGCTTGAAATTAGGATAGAAAAGAGATCCTGACCGATGAGCTGTCCTTTACGCGAGGACCATGCTTGGTCGAAGGTCACGTTCCAGAGGATCTGAAAACATATCAAAGGGCTCGGCTCGGCAGAGGCGCCTCTCTGGGTGATAGGAATAGTCCATCAGGACTGAAAGGAGAGATAGTAAAGGGTTCCCTGACTGGTCTGGTGCTGCCCTCGCAAGAGGTGAGGCACAGGCCTCCAAAGCTGGGAGCGGGGAGGCATCCCGCAGGGAACCTGCAACAGAGAGAGATGGGTTAGTTTGGGACTCGGGCACCGAGAGCGTAAAGCGGGACATGTCCTGAGCGAAAGAAGAACAGCGCCTCACATGGTAAGGCAGAGGTAAGGTAGAATAGCACGAGCTGTGTAAGGATAGTGTGGCCGGGGGTCCCCTCTGACTCACTCGCTGAGAACCCCCCTAGTGCGAGGACGAGATAGCGTGGCTGACCTAAGGTTGGGGGAGTGAATCCACACTTACACCCCCCCCCAGAGGAGACCGATGCAAAGGCACAAGAAAGGAAAGAAGAGGAGAAGGAGGGGTGGAGAATGGAAAACACTAGACAGAGAAGGAGCGTGAGATTGGGGTTTAAATAGGAGGTTAATAATGATAGACGTTAATTAAGCAATGCCAGTTACCGCCCCCTGAATCTCGCAAAGCTAACATAAGAAGTTATACAGAAAAGCCTGTGCTTTCCCAAATATCCAATGACAGAAGTACAATTTATATTGCTGCTCCACCTTAAAATCAAAAACGGAATCCTGGGGACTCATTTCAGTAATTTTGATTGTGTAATATTCCAAACAATCCAAAATAATAATTCCACAATTAAGTCTTTATTTCAAAACTTTTGATTGGAAATAATTCCCTTAAGTAGGCTGTACATCATCGAGACACAGACTTGGACAAGAGTGTCCCAGCTAGTTCTCTCACTTCAGTAGCCTTCGAGTATCTCAACAATCTGTTACCACCATTAGCTCGATCTGACAGGGTGACACCAGTAATGTAGCAGTAAAACAGGAAGAATTCATTGCAAAGGAAATGGACGTTTCAGTCAGTGTTTTCTTAGGACCTGAGCCGCAATGCACTCCAGATGTTGGCTTCTCTTGTTGTCCGCTGGGTTCTGCGTTCCAGGAGCTCAAACGAGGCGTAATTGTCTTAAATCAATCCGTCAGCCTTGAAACCGCTTTTTATACATTAACCTCGGCTCAATTTAACAGTGTGTGTCCACAGTCTTATAGTAACTCAAGACTTTTCACAGTAAATCCTTTTAATCAACAGGCTGCAGAAATCATTATAAAAAAAATTCAATTTAAAGGAAGTGTTTGCCAGCCACTATTTCTTATAATTATGGTTTATAGTGTTGGGATTTTTTTTCATTTATTTGGATTATTAACTTTGAGTGATCTACACTGGGATATGTGGAAGCAAGCAGCATCACCTCCCCAATAAATCTTTTAGAATTGGTGCTGAAGTCTATCACAACAAAAACTGTGCAGGACAGTATGTTTCCTGGTTGGAAAACAGGCAATGAGAGTCAATGTGGACCCACAGTTGTCAAGAAACAATTCCAAACAGAACACAAACAGCAGGCTGCGAGGGATTGTGCAGACGCCATCTCACTCCTCTGCTAGATTCCTGGGATATCTCTGGAGAGAGCGACAGGCAGGACTGGGAATGCCACACTCCTTGCAAGGTGGGTCCCCCCTTTCTGTTGAAGCATTCGCTGCTGCCCTCGACTCTGTCAGCCCTGCACAAGCAACAGGTTTTTCACACATTCATCTCAAGACTGAAGAATAGCATTTTTGACAAAAAAAAGAAATAACAACCAACTGCAAAGCGATTAGAGTAATTTTCAATCCAAACTTAATTGCCTCACATTTCCTGCATCAAAATGCAAAGCCCACAAGCTCTAAAAAGAAAAAAGAAAACAATAATTCAATCAAACGATGTGGACACAGGTGCAAAAAAATAAAACAATTAAAAAAATACAGTTGCATGATAATATTCCCACAGAGCATTATTTCTACAAATTTAAAAAGATTAGTTTCTGCATACACTATTTCGTTTGATTCTGATGCACTTTCACATTTTGCAATTAGTCTTTTTTCAGATGGTTGCAGCTGAAGCTGCTGTTGATACACCTAAAGTTCGGTCAAGCCTGCCAGCAAAGCTACTCTGGGAATGTCTGTTCACTCCCGAAGCTTGCCACAAGCCAGGGACTTTATGTTCCAAGCAAAGTCAGAATGGACCAAGGATACAGCAGCATACAGATTTACTAAAGACATTTAGAAAATGAGAAACCAGGTTCTATTTATTTAGTTAACAATAATGTCTGTGAAAAGTGGTCTCCCTGATCCCAGCTATGACTCGCACTCACGTTACATTGATTAAGGTGGTTTCTCAGTTGGCCACACTGGTTCAAGAGCTGACTAAAATCCCCTTCAGCACCCCTGCAGTTCAATCCTGCAGTTAAACTGATAACTGTCTACAAAACAAATCAACCAGCGGTATTTGGTTTTTCGGCAGGGCCGTATGACGGTTAGGTGTTTTTTGTTTGTTTGTTTGTTTGTTTTTTAAGTTCACACCAAGATAAACTCTTGATTCATCCATTCAATACGTAAACTAGTTTAACTCAACAAAAAGAAGCAACATGTATTTGACTGTACTTCTACCCAGTTTACCTACTGGCAGACCAAGGGAGGTTAAGTGGCTTGCCCCAAGGTCACAGTGCACAGTGCAGGTCAGTGACTTTGCTAAGATTCCTCACCTGGCTCTTACCACTTCTCATACATCCAGAGACCAAACTCTTCTGTTTTACTTTGACTCTTCATAAGTAAATAGCAGAAGCTCAAAAGCTGTGCTTAGACATAGAGGGACTAAAAATGCTCTCTTATCGAATGCCCGGAAATACTCAGCAACAGAGGTGAAAGCAGTCCTTAAGGAACTCCCCACCACACCCCCCTGAGGTACATTTACCAACAAAAACAAACAACCGTTGAAGCGCGGCTGGAGTCTGGCTGGACTTAACAAACAGAGCAGCTTCTGTGGTGTTAAAAAACATAAATCTGTCATGATTACAGGGCCAAGGGGCTGCCAGTACACACAGAAGAAAGGACCCAGCAAGTAATCAGCGGGCCACAAGATTCAGAACAGAGCAGGCCTTTCACAAAGCCTCGGCTGCTGCTGATAGATGGATGTTAGCATGGAAGTTAATGTCTTTACCAGTGGAGAGGCCTGGAAGGGAAGGCCTCTTTCACAGCTCAGGGATTAATAAGCCCTCTTCCATTAACATCTAGCACCTCCTGCCAAGATAATGGTCTGAAGCACTTTCTACTGGAGAACTGCCGAAGTGAAGGTGCGAAGAAAATAAATAAATGCATATGCAGCAGTACGTAATACTCCTTTACCAAGGGAAAAATCGAAGAAATAAAAAAACACAATCTTTTCTCACAAATCTACTTCTTTGTGTATTTTGACTTCTTTTCAAAGCATTTATTCCAAAAAAGACTGCAGCAAACGTTTTCAAAATTGAAAATGTTAATCATTTATTTATATGAACAGGGCAACATAATTTGACATTTTAGGAACACATCTGGCATTTAGTATGTGAAAACATGCAGTGGACTGTTTTATTACATTTTACACAGTCACTGCAAAAGGTTAAACCTGATACTTTCTTCCTCTGAATACATCAGCAGTGAAGGAAATAACTGTGGGGTTAAACTCTGACACTGGTCTAACCAAAAAAGACCTCAACAAAAAATAAGGTAAGTTACACCGGTTTTCCCCAGTGAAGGACATTACAAAACAGAACACAAAACTGGCATTACATAAACGTGGCTACATCAGCAGACACATTTTATTAAAACGCAATAACTTAGGCAGCCAAAACGCCCGTGATTAAAATCCCAGAACACTTGACACTTGAGCGTTGCTTTTCATTCTATATCAATCAGCACAAAAGTGATCTGGGCACACTTTGATATTCACACGGGACACACTACGAACCACCAAGCAAAGCATCTACAAAGGATTGTGGGCTAAACACATCCATATGTTCTCCATGCCTCGAATTTGCACAGAGTACACAGCCAACCTGCAGATGTTTGCAGCAAGGTTAGGCCTGAAGTAAAAATGTTAATGAAAAAAAAAAAAGCGGGAGAAAAATTTCTCATTTCCTTTAAATTGTGAACAGGTGTCGTCACCTTCCCTAAACTGGCTTCTGTTGAACTGTTTTACCAAAACTGGCCTCCGCGAGACAGGAGATCTTTTGTTTGTTTTGAAACGATAGCCTGAAAACTGAGACTGTAAAAATATTTAGCCAAACAAAATTAGGAGGGAAAAGAAGGAAGGGAGGGAGGGATGTAATAATGTGCCAATATCACTTAACTTTCTCTCTTCTTAAGATTCTTGAGACTGCTCTTGGCATTGTACTGCAATTGAGAGGCACATTTGTGGTCCAGAACAAGCCACTGGCCACACAAAGTACAAGATATATGAGTAAAATGATACCCATTTGCCTTTATTTGTATTATCATACTGTGTTCAAATGCTTGAATTATGGATTATTTGAATAAGATTTTTGTTGCAGTACAGCACAGTGCCAAAAATGTGTCATTACAGGAAAGCTTTTGAAGAACATTCTATAAAGCCTACAAAATTTGAAATTGGAAATGATGGGTTTTTTGTGGAATCTAAAGCTCCATCTGAACTGCATGCATATGCAGTAAGTTCCTAGATCCCCATCATCACTGTAAGTGCCATCTAAGGATCTCCAAAGTAGTTGAGTCAGTTTAACCATTTGCTAAGCTTGCTTTACAGAAAGGAAATGCTAGGTTTAGTAGTAACACCTTACAGATGTGCAGAGTGCGCTTTACAGAATGGAATTCATTTGGGAGTTCTATAGCACCTTTTATCCATCCCAGAGCAATACCAACCCCAGTAATACTGTATCAAAGACAAGGCACATTTACTACAGTAGGCCTGTAAAAAGGCTTTCAATCTATATTTAAACAGTCAGAAACCCTTTGCTTCCTCCATATAACAGTATAAACTGTTTAGACATGTTGTTTTCTTTATAAGCCTGTGACAGGGTGAAAGCCCTGTGTGTAAATAGTGTGTGTTGTGTGTAAATAAAGATTTATTATTTTGTATTTAAGCAAATCCCTGTGTGGAATGTGGCTGATAAATGTTGATTGATAAATTGATCATCAATAAAATCCCAGACACACGATATAAAAGGGACCCAAATCCTTTGTTTGGAAAAGGCGAGTTCAGTGAAGACGAAAATAAGTAATACACCGTGATAGCATTGCTTGAGTGTCATTTGATTAGTTGTGTTTTGTTTCATTCTTTATTTTGGTCCCTGTACCTGTTCATTTGTTCTTTTTGTGGATTTTTTTTTGTAAATAAGCGTGCACCTCCACACTTTAACTGCAGCTCTCTGTCTCTGTCTCCCTCCTGTCATTACCCTTTCACAGAGCCCTATTAAGCTACAGAGCTGCTCTATTTAAAGGGACTATAACTTTACATTTTTTTCCCAGTAGGCCTTTCTATACCATTAAAATTAAAAACCTACAACCACAAGCTGTAGTACTACTAACAGTAGATTGTGACACTATGGTTGTTCGTGCAATTTTAATAATAAAAATGTAATTAAGCCCCGATAGCTTTGTTTCAATTAATTATCTGTACCAAGAAAACACCAAAGCGAATGTACTGTGTCTCCATTTACAGTACTAAGTCTAGTCATTCTATCAGTTCCTCAGTTTAATAACGCATACCTTCAAAAAGGCACCCGTTCATTTCTGTTAACTTCTAGGATACACTACACCCTTGACAGTATCCGATGTCTTGACAGGTCATATTCTCACGGTTTGGCACGTTGCGCTTGCCAGTTTTTGCTAGTGGTGACAAAATCCAAACCTTCCAGTCTCATCATAGTTTATGGGTCACCTTACCAGTGGAAACCATAAGTGGGTCTCATATAGTAACCTCAAACAAGTCATACAAGAAACTCAATACAGACCCCTATATTGGCTTCTTCAAGACAATCTACTAGCACAATATTAGATTGACAGCTGCAGGATTTTTCTACTGAAGTACTTTTTTAAAGGTATAGATAGTGATTTGTATGGGCAGCTTGCAGGTTTCCTGCACTTATTCTTTGTGTACTGACTGACCTACCAAGCTCTTGGATTTTCACTGCCAAAACTCTTGCTTTGTGATGCTGACTCAGTTCAGCTGTGCTTTCTTTCCAGGTGTACAGTATGCTACATGCTGTAACTCAATTCTAAGTTTGGGTGAAAACTGCTTCAGATCTTATCTCTCCAAGCTGTAATAAGCTTGTCTGGATGCTGCAGTTCAATCATAAATCAGTTAGTCACAGGTCTTGCTGTGCCCACTGACACCTGACCAGCCATTCAAGATCCTTTTTACAGCTCCCCTACTGTAAATGGTTTCTCAAGCCCCTCCTGGTGACTTAATCTCCAAGGCTGTAATGTAAAACATGCTGTACTTTATAGCAAATTTCACCCTGGATTTGAAATTGTTGGCTGTGGCCCATGCAGAGATAAACAGCATGGCAGTACCTGGACAGGACTGAGTTACAGAGAGAGATCTGTGCCAAACAAAAAAGATAGAAAAAAAGAAAAGCAGGAACACTTTACAAAGCTAAATCCCTGTTCACAAACTTTTTTTTTTATCATCAATAAGCTGGCATTGGTACGTTGGAAACCTCTCTGCGTACCAGCTGCTCTTGGCAGGATCAGATTGGCAGCGATTCGCTCTAAATCTCAGAGTAGTTATAGTTTTTTGAAGATTTAAGGTCCTGTATTGCCCAGCTGAGGCAAACGCTGAAGGAAAGCAGTGCAGGCAGCTTGCCAAATAATCATGGGGAGGTTGGGGGTGGGTGGGTTGTCACACAAACCTAACTATACAAAAATGTAATTAAATCAATATATTTACTCCAGCACATGGGCTAATTAAAGTCAGTCCTGCCTCCAAGCCTCCCTGTATACTGTTACACAGTTAAACATAATTAAGGCTACTGTCTTTTTGGGCAACTCTGCTCTGTAAAGGCATATTACTGACAAGTCCCAGTGCTGGGTTTGAGAAACGTTCCATGAGGTCAGTGCCAATTTTCTTAAATTAGCTTATAAGCTAAGAGAAACTCAGCATTAAATAGTTTTCAACGAACCTCATCAATTAACAAGACAAGAAAAACATTTTTTTTTTTCTTTCAGTAGAAATAACATTTTCAATAAATGTTTTAAGAACAGCTTCTGAAAATATAATGATAGTTTCATAGAACGTGTGTCTGCCACAGAAAATAAACAACGGTAAACCCAAACTGCTTTTTATACTTCTGCAATTTATATGCTCTGAGTGAAAAAAAAAAGTATTTATTTAAAAGTACAACAGTTTCCACTGACATAATGTCCTGTTGAAGTTAGCAAAAAAAAACATTAAATGAAACTGTCAAGATGTCAGGATCGCTGCCACCTGTTTCAGTGCCAGCTAATTTCCTTTCAACTGCATTTTTTATATCACTTTTCTGCAAGCACGGTACAATGTTTTTACATCTTACACAGTGTGCAATACCTGAAAATATAAACTTGGGTATTTCAAAGCCCACAAACATCCACCTCAATCAAGCTATATATATATATATATATATATATATACATATATATACTGTGTGTGTATATATATATATATATATATATATATATATATATATATATATATATATGTTACACTCATAGTCACCAACAAAAATAACCATTTTGTGATTTGAGCATTTACAAATTATCAAAGAACGAAATTAAAGGTTATTCCTCAAATTGTGAAATGGAAACACAAAAGAAGAGACAGCTTCTTTGGTCTTTGAGTAAAGAGATATAATCAAATTGCAAAATGTAAAATACCAAACAAGGAAAGAACAAAACACAAAAGAAGAGACAGCTTCGGTCTTCGGTTTGCTGGAGGATCTTTGGAACGCCTTTACAGGCGGAATGAATGTCAATTGTCTGATAGTTCATTCCTAATTTGGACGAAGTACCCAAAGAAAGCAAACCTTCTCTTCGTACAGCAGCAGCAGCTGATTCTGGGGCTATGCAATGCTTCATTTTTGTCAAACAAAGAAGTGCTTCTGTGTGCATAAGGTTTAGTGCAATTCTAAATGCCACAGCAGCAAGGCTTGCAAAAATAAATAAAGTGACGTTTATGTTTCTAAATCTCAATTGGAATATTTTTTTTTTAAATGAGCTCTCGTGCTTTCTTTTTACGTATCTAATTTGATTGAACTATTTTACCTAAACAATCAAAACATTGTTTTAAAATGAGGCTCAGTAGACCAGAGGAGTTCTCAGTATGGTTTCTTTTGAAAATGCTAATTTACCAAAGTTGTCATCATCTAAAATAAAAACATTTAAGAAGGTTTTCTTGTTGTCAAAAAGCAGTCTTTATTCCACAGCCACGCCACTGGCTGGTGCTGATCGGATCTGCAAACCTGTTTTCTAAAAAGTGGTAGTTCACCCCTTCCTATGATTTATGAGAATGTTATAAACGTTTAATAAGCATACTTTCTTTCTTTCGCTTAAAAAACAGTGATTAGACAAACGTGGATTGACATTTGATTTTGCAGTTTAAATACTGTGTATACAGTTGTCTTATAATATGAATAATACATTTTTAATTGTGTTAGTTTTTTTCCTCTAAAACTGTATTTTCCAAATAACAAGGCGAGAACATTACAAATGTTATTTCAAACTCACTGACCTCATAAATTGCTTCCCACGACCACCTTGCAAATGAGGCCACGGTCTCAATTAGTTAACTTCCTGCATAAATAATACATACATAAATAATGAATCAAATACATGTATTTTTAAAATATAATGTACTGATTTTATGTTCATTCAATAAAAAAATGTTGTATTAAAGTTTGTATTTCACTTGATGCCCATTTTTAACACCCTGCAATTAATTGCTATTCACAGATTGGGCAGCATCTTTAAAATCTGTTTGGCAACTGTGCATTTGCTCAAAGCACATTTCACAATTTGATTATATCGCTTTACTCAAAGACTGAAGAAGCTGTCTCTTCTTTTGTGATTCGTTCTTTGCTTGTTTGATATTTTCCATTTCGCAATTTGATCCAAATAATGTGCTCAAAGACCGAAAATAACCTTTCATAATTTGTAAATGCTCAAATCGCAAAATAATGTAACGAGAAATTTTGGCGGGAAATCTATTTTGGCTTTATTGGCGGTTTTGATTGGATCGCCAATAATTCTTCCACCAATCAGAGTGTGGCATACAGTGAGTGATTCCAGCCTCTGACAGACTGGTATGCAGCACAGGGGAAGAATGTGTCGGATGTCAAATTGAAAATGAGAATATGAGAATGGCAGTGTGATGAAGCCAATATGCTTGAAAAAATTAAAAGCAGACCGGACATTTACATCAATGGATTTAGAAAATCTGGAATTTATGATGCGATCAGGAACTCCGAGGCAGTGTAAACTGCACTGCTACTGTGGTACATGTACGACTGCTCTTTTTTATGTTAAACTGTTTTGTGTTATTTTTTTTTTACAAGGGGTTAATTAAGTACTGTAACAGCCAAAATAGTTTATTCCAGATGTGTTAGAAAGTCTGTAACAAAAGCAAATTTCCTTTGGATTATTATTGTTGATTCGTTATATATACTACTATTAAGACATCCATTGTGCAGGTATCGCAACGTCCCTAAACAATGTGTTAAAATAAATTAGTTCTGCACCATATAGAAATTGTTGATTTTGATTTTGCCAGTGCTTGCTAGTCTATTAACTAGTTTTAAATTTAAAGCATTTTTGTTTCAGCTTTATTGTTAAAGTTTTCACACGTGGCAATACTGTCCTACAATTACTAAATGATATTGTGAATATTCCACTGTGTTATGTTAGTGAACCAGAGCTACGCTTTAAAACTAAGAGTTAGCAAATGCCTATCGTAAAAGTGTACTGCAGCTACTAATCCTTTCCAAGTACTGGTATCTTAAAATTAAGGACTATATAACGATAATGCTGGAACTCATTTTTAGAAGGCCTTCTTTGTTCTTATCCAAGTTGCTGCAGTGACACTGTAGATGCTATAACTAGTTACTGTAAATGAGATACTGTTTTAGAAGACAGATTTCATTAAGTAAACATGTATTTGAATGTTTTTTAAATTAAAAGTAGAAAAACACCAATTCCCTTTTCCCAACAAATTTCCTGTTATACGGTAGTTATTTTTATTCGTGATTGACCGAATCCTGACTATGAGTGTAACATATATATATACTGTATATATTGTGAGAAAATGCCACAGGCTGAAAAGCCTTCATTTAAATATATATATATATATATATATATATATATATATATATATATATATATATATATCAAGATGAAATTAGGAAACACGCCGGAGCAACGTGGATGAAAGACACAGCAGACAGGCTTTTGTGGGAGAATCTTGGGGAGGCCTTCATCCGGCAGTGGATTGAAAAAGGCTGAAGATGATGATGATGATTATAATATATATGTATACATATTACTGTTTGCTTTCAAACACACTCAATAGAGACAGCTTCCCAACATTTAACATAAGGGAAAGTGTGTTTGAAAGCAAACAGTGGAGGTACTTATAAGCTTTTGATGCCATGGTAACGACTGTACACTCACTTATCTATCTATTATTGTGTTTGTGATTTGTAATTTACTACATAGTTAATGATGTAATGATCTACTATTCCATTTTATTTAAACCTTCAGGCATCATGGTATCGTCTATCCATTTATTTTCTTTTATTCTTCTTCTATACTGTATATTATCTCATTTTATTTTTCTGAAATCACAAATATATATATATATATATATATATATATATATACATACACAGTATATATAAACCAAAAACGTCTCGTCAGCTTGTCTCAACACACTGCGCACTGACAGCCCGTTGATGTTACAACACAGAGCAAAAAACTAAACAAAATAATCCTCCTCTCCACAGGGGAAGTTAAAACAAGAAAAAAACCAGGGCAGCATCGAGACACTTGTGTTATCAGGGATCAGGTGTCGTGCGAGACTGAGGTGTTGTCCCTGGGGCAACACAAGCCCTGCCGGGGATGGCCTCAATTAGTTAACAATTAATTAGGATAATGGCTGTGCCTTCAGGATAGCGCCTGGTTTGTTGGCATGGAACAGACAATAACATAGTCTGTTTATTTAGTCTAAAACACTTAAGTCATGTTATATTCTCCTGCTCATTACAGGATCCAAAAAAGAGTGAACATTTTTTTAAATTTAAAAACACACATTTCAGATTTATTTTTACTAATGTAAAAGGCAGTTGTGTCTTATGTTTGTTAGCGATTTTTTTTTTTTTTAGCTACTCACAGTATTGACTTTTTGACAATAATTTAAACTTAATTCTATTTAAGACTGCCCAGTTGCAATAGTAGGTATTCTCTAAAAAGGGTGATGGGGCATAGCAGTTGGGCAATACACATTTTTTTTGTAGCAAATCCACATCTTGTAAAGCAAGCAGTTCCATATTATGCTGCTTGATGACCCTGGACTTTAATAGCAAGAACATCAGAGTAATGGGAAATGAAGAGGGCTGTGGACAACATTTTGAAAGGGGTTCCTTAAATGTTTATATGCCAGTCAATCTAAGCTTCTTTTTCCTGATTGTCTTGCCACTGTGACGAAAGCCTAGATCAACATACATATGTATCCTGAAGGTCAGGGAATGCAGACTGTTTAAGTACAGGCATCTTTATAAAGGAAAAAAGCTTCTGTCTTTAACAGCCCGGCTGCACTTGGGCCCTTTCCTTTTCAGTAAAACTTGATTGATTTTTCTTAGTAAACTAGAGTTCTTATATGGCATTCAAACCAAGACAGCTCAGACATATATCTTTGTTGGAATGTTCTTGAGAGGGGCATGCTATTACTGAAGCGTGGATCATACTGATTGGTCCAGACTATGTGAGTTAGAGCCAATCAGAATCTAAAGCATGTGGTATTCCCTAGAAACCAACTGTAAATACAAACAAAAAAACAAATTGAATTCACATTTGCAAACAGATGGAATAACTTTGGATTTTTCAAATTTTCAATTGAAGTATTGCCCAACGTAGTTAGTATCAAAGCCCTATTCTGACCTAGCTGGTGCAACTGGCTCTCTGATTCATGTAGCACATGCTTTTCAGTGGGTGCGTTAAGTAAATGCGTGGCCAGAGGAAGAATTTTTCCGATCACTCAGATCACCAATAAAATCTGCTCTGCAGCACTCTGAGCTGCTCAGGGAGAGCAGAACTGAGCATGTAGTTAAGGGTTCTTTCACTGAGCTACTCTGAGCCGCTCAGTTACTTAAGGCACTCACAGAAAAGCTGTGCTTTAGCGATGGAATCCTAACAGACTCACCAATCACGATGAGCGTATAGTTGATGTTGATGCTGCCGAAGCCGTTGGTAGCCTTACAGATGTAGGTCCCGGCATCTTCCACCTCCACCTCCTTGATCTTGAGCCCCTGCCGCAGCACACGGAACCTCGTCCAGCCGCTGTGGATGGTGCGCCCGTCTTTGGTCCACATGGTGAGTGGCGGGGGGTCTCCTTCAACTGGGCACAGCAACTTCATGGTTCGGCCAATTCTTACCGTCTGGCGATGGATTACCTTGTCTGCAATTCTCGGCGGACCTAAATACAACAAAACAAAGGAGGGTTCATTAACATCTGACATGGATCATCCATTTATACAATAAAAAAATAAAATTGTGTTAAACATTTCACTCTAGACCCATTAAACTAACACTGTCAACCAGTACTGTGTACTAAATTTGGCTTATAGGAAACTGCTAGAGGTAAGCAGGCTTGGAATAAGAAATACCAGATCCACCTCTGCTGTAGATACATTTAGTTCATCAACTCCCCCCAGGGAGGACCAAGCGCTGTGTGACAAATATCCACTTAGAAGCTTCACGTCTTTCAGTCTTTTCCTGTTACTTGTGACAGGACTGGGTGTTAGTAGAGGCTGAACATAGGTACCTGGCTTAAACAGCTGCAGCATGGACAAGCAGGGAAAGTGTAAGACTGCAAGCAGAGTACAGTAAAACAATGAGCAACAACATCCAACTAGTGCTGAGAGCAATTTACAACTGCTTCTAATTTAGAAGGAGGGGAAACTCCAGGGGCTTTTTTGTTCTTGTTTGCACCACTAAATAATAACAAATTAATACATTTGAAAAAAAAAAAGATGCATCTTTCTTGTGGGTGAATCTGATGACTTGCCACCTCAAAGATGTTGGTTATTTGTCAGCATACCCACATATAGGAATAAGCATGTCAGGCTTGTCTGACAGGGTTTTCTGTATAAGGCGGGGGGTGGAGTAGATGAATAGTTAAAAAAATGTAGACCTCCAGGCAGGGTTATTATCTTTCTATAGTTCCAGTGATGCAAGCCATCTGTGCTAGCATTTACATGTCTCTGATCCTACTGAACACTTGTAATGAGCCGTCATTAGGCCACATCAACTCCTCCCTGATTATAAGCCTGAAACAAGGGGCCCAAGATAAATGGTGCCTATGGAAGTCATACAAATAACCAGCAATAATAAAGTTAGCTCCTCTTTTACACCCAGGAACTCAAGAACAGATGTCAGTGAGCTACCAGCCTCTGGAGGACAAAGTTAGTGAAAGTGTGTGTGTCCACCATTGTTGCCGTTTGTTTTTTTCCTGAATTATATTCAATAATGTTGGCTTGCCTGACGTGCAACTGTTACTTGGTGCTGTGCATGAGGTTAATCTAAGAAAAACAAATTGAAATGTCAAAATCTTTGTTGGCGGAGGAAAAGTGTCTATTCTGCCTCAAACCGCATTGGCAGATCTCCGTGGCACGCATTTAAACTTTTACCCCCTTTTCAAAACAATGTCAACAACTAGGCCTCACGTAGCTGGCAGTCACCCTTAGCTGAAAGCTTTGCAGAGCTGCCTGGAGTTCAACTTGAAGTTGTTTAAGAGCAGGAAACCTGGCAGCTTCCAAATTATTTAAAAGAGCACTAACAGATATTTATGAACATGGATGCTCAGTTACTTGCACCATAAAGGAATCACTGCACTGTACACAAAGCAAGGTCACAGCCTGCTGGCAGTAAGAAAACAGCCGCATGAGGGGGTGCTGCTTTAATTCATTAAGCTATTGTTTGATTGGGCAGAAATTTGGAAACCAGATTGCAATAATTGGATAGCCCACTCAAGCAACATTTTCCCTTTTTATCTATGTGGAAGACATCAAAGTGAAATTACTGTCTATGAAAGTGAAAATAAATGTTTTCTTGTTTTAATTGGCAAATTAAAGATTATCTCAGCTCCAATGAGCATCTCAGTGTAAGTATTTTCTAGGTCTGGGCCGGATGAGATCCTCCTAATAGTACTCAAAGAAATGAAAGAAGTTATTTACAAACCACTAACCAAGATCATGTAACAGTCTCTTGACACAGGGGTTGTACCGACAGACTGGAGAATTGCAAACGTAATACCGATCCACAAAAAGGGGGACAAAACCGAACCAGGTAACTACAGACCAATAAGCCTGACTTCTATTATATGTAAACTTATGGAAACTATAATAAGATCCAAAATGGAAAATTACCTATATGGTAACAGCATCCTGGGAGACAGTCAGCATGATTTTAGGAAAGGGAGATCGTGTCTAACTAACCTGCTTGATTTTTTTGAGGATGCAACATCGACAATGGATAATTGCAAAGCATATGACATGGTTTATTTTGATTTCCAGAAAGCTTTTGACAAAGTTCTGCATAAAAGATTAATCCTCAAACTGAACGCAGTAGGGATTCAAGGAAATGCATGCACATGGATTAGGGAGTGGTTAACATGTAGAAAACAGAAAGTACTGATTGGAGGAGAAACCTCAAAATGGAGCGAGGTAACCAGTGGTGTACCACAGGGATCAGTATTATAATTATAATCTACATTAATGATTTAGATTCTGGTATAGTAAGCAAACTTGTTAAATTTGCAGAAGGCACAAAAATAGGAGTAGCAAACACTGTTGCAGCAGCAAAGGTCATTCAAAATGATCTAGACAGCTTTCAGAACTAGGCAGACACATGGCAAATTACATTTAAAAGAGAAAAGTGTAAGGTACTGCACACAGGCAATAAAAATATCATATGGGAGATACTAAAATTGAAGAAGGAATCTATGAAAAAGACCTAGGAGTTTATGTTGACTCAGAAATGTCTTCATCTAGACAATGTGGGGAAGCTATAAAAAAGGCCAACAAGATGCTCAGATATATTGTGAAAAGTGTGAATTTAAATCAAGGGAAGTAATGTTAAAACTTTACAATGCATTAGTAAGACCTCACCTAGAATATTGTGTTCAGTTCTGGTCACCTCGTTACAAAAAGGATATTGCTGCTCTAGAAAGAGTGCAAAGAAGAGCAACCAGAATTATCCCGGGTTTAAAAGGCATGTCGTATGCAGACAGGCTAAAATAATTGAATCTATTCAGTCTTGAACAAAGAAGACAATGCGGCGATCTGATTCAAACATTCAAAATCCTAAAAGGTATTGACAATGTCGACCCAGGGGACTTTTTCGACCTGAAAAAAGAAACAAGGACCAGGGTCACAAATAGAGATTAGATAAAGGGGCATTCAGAACAGAAAAAAGGAGGCACTTTTTTACACAGAGAATTGTGAAGGTCTGGAACCAGCTCCCCAGTAATGTTGTTGAAGCTGACACCCTGGGATCATTCAAGAAGCTGCTTGACGAGATTCTGGGATCAACCAGAATGAGCAAGATGGTCCGAATGGCCTCCTCTCATTTGTAAACTTTCTTATGTTCTTATTTTCTTATGTAGGTGTTATTGTAGTTGATTTCCAAGGTACCTTGGGATTGCTTGCCGCTAAAGACGCTTCCTCTTTTACACACAGAAACTCAAGCGTGGATACCAGCGAGCTACCAGCCAGTAGAAGACAAAGGCCAGCCCTGCAGGTATCCTCTGGAGCGCGCTACGCACCTGGCCAGTAGGGCCCGATGTATCGCGATGAGGAGAAACAATCCCTGGTGGTTTTGCCTCTCTAAACCACAGAGCGCCAGAGCTAATATGACACTCTCTCCGGATTCCCCAGCAACTTCACACAGTTAGGACACGAACCTGTGCTCCTCTGACAACTTTAACAGGAAGAGGAGAAGCAGGGTTATAACAATGTACTGCACTGTACAGAGATGGAGGAGAGTCTTGGAGTAAACAAGGTTGTGTTCGGGAGGAAAATCCAAGCGAGGCCACATTCTTAAATTCTTTTCATTTTACATCTGCCTGGTTTTTAAACCGCTAAAACTGCTGAATGGTGAGTTGTGATGCTTCATTTGCTGTTTTATATGTTCAGTAAATTCCCTGGCTTAACCCTTCATTAGTTTTGCACATATATACATATGGCAAGCACACTGCTCTCTGACCCATGTCCTAGGAGACCAATTTCTGAGACACAATTCAAAGAGACATTTATTAACACATTAAATATATTTACAAAGAGAAAATTCCAAGAAAGGTCAAATGTCTTTGACAGTTTTTGAATGAGAGTATTTTATTTATCCATGTACGAGTCCATCATAAATTGTATGTATATGTAAACAAAAAAAAAAAACATTAAAAAAGAGGCCAATTAGTTTCCTAAAACGATGCCAAAAGACAAAAGTTGCACAGTAGCAAACAGCCAATTTTTTTTTTTGCAATTAGGCAAAAAATTTCAAACAAACTGGGCAGAGGGATATTGATCTACTGTGAGTAGGACTTAAAACCAAGGCAAACTTCCTTCTGAAGGAAAAGGGGATGCAATTTTAATACATTTGAATTTATTTTTTAAAAAGCACCATAAAAAAACCCAATAAATTCCACAATGACAAGTGAAAATAGTTCTTAAGCTAATTTAATGTACAAAAAAATGAATCCAGAAATACACTTTAAACCTATTTTTCCAGCCTTTTTACTTGCTGTTATAGGTAATTGGACACCACCATACAGATTTGATTACCTGTAACACAGGTAGTGAAAGGGATGAGGAAACCAGGTACTTTCATTAACTCTAAAGCACTGTCAAATTGAAAATAGAGACTGGAAAACAAAATGATCAAAAGCACAACATGAAGAGGCCTGTAATAATGCCATATTACACTAACAACAGCTCTCTCTGGCTCTCATTTAATGATCCAAGGACCCAAATATGCCCCCGCTTTACAGATTAACCTGGATTCTCTTTAGCAGCATGCTCATCAAATTTTAACCCAGCATTTTCAGAGGCAGACAGTATAATAAGTCATTCGCTTTTCCTTTGATTTCAGACAGACATCTCAATGCGAGCGCACAAGCAGGAAATTGTAAGTGTCGTTGTTTATGTCTGCGGGGAGACTGTAACCGCCGCACTTGACTCTGTGCCACTTTCTTCACGGCTGGGCCTGGTTAAAGTTCTATCGCATCCCCTTTGTTTTCCTTGGTTGACAGTACTACCAGGGCAACAAGCCCATAAATAACATAGAACCCCACTCTGAGGTAACCAGTGCCAATAGACATTTATTACATGATGAATTATATCTTTTAGTTGATCAGCATTCTTGTTCTAGCTAGCTTTTTTTGTTTTTTTTATTTAAATATTAGAATGAATTACTGAAAAGTTTACCCAGACATCCCTTGCTTAAAAAAAGACTATTATCTAAGAATATGTACAGTACATTTCTGTATTTGCTGCCCCTGCACTCCCCCCAACACATATTATTTCTGTATTGAAACTTGACGCTTCCATTTTGCAAGTCTGTTTCTACACCCCCCCCCAAACCCCCCCCCCCCCCCCCCCCCCCTCCCCCCTCCCCCCCCCCAGTTGTTATTACTGTATATCCACAAAACCAATCGGAAAAATCTTCGGCATATCATTTTTCTGTCAGTGTTGTATAGCATTACTGTCCTCATAAGGAAGGCAACTTCTATACTTTCAATTTGAAGGGTTTTTATAAGCAGGGCAGACATTTCCAACACAATTACCAGCATCAATATGACTCAACTTAAATGAAGCAGAAAATGCAATTTATTGTTGTATAGTTATTAAATCAACATCTTTACATGAATATCTTTATATGAAATATAGTGTTTAAATGACAGTAAGAAATGAAGCTGTTACTGGTATAAAAAACTTCAAACAGCACCTACATAGAAATAGAAGATCTGTGTTATATAGTTTCACCGCATAGTTCATGACTTGTATTTAAATATGTGACGGAAACATAAAATAATAATAATAATAATAATAATAATAATAATAATAATAATAATAATAATAATAATAATAGAAACTGCTTTGCTAAATCCTTCACGTGGTTTAACATTATCTCTTTAAATAACCACTTTGTGCTTTAATTAGACATCCTAAAACAACTTCTAAAAAGTCTCATGTATTTTACCATTTGTGGTTCTGTGTTCCTTTTCTCTTACTATTTTAAATGAATTGCATGTGTGGCCTATTAAAGTCATCAATTAAATTAGACAATCACTAATTTGTCTATTTTGACAAATTTCCAAGATGGTTTGATTTCACATGCACATCAAATTAAAACCACAGAGCAATGAGGTGTTCTAATAAATGTGCCCACTGCTGTATTTTAAAAAGGCTGTGCTATGACTATTAAGCAGCTATAGATTTAGCTGACCAATTGGTTTGAAATTGTAATCTTGTAAAAAAAAAAAAAAAAATGCAGTTGCAAAAAACTTTGGAATGTACAATTTCCATCACACAAAATACTTCAAAGTGACTGTAGTCATGTGTTATGTGTTCAGATTTCTATTTGAATACACACTCCCGACTATCAGATTGATCCTGTGCCAATCAAACAGTTGCATTGTGATGGATGACTAAAGATCCTGTTAATAAAAACAGGTTTTTGCAAGATTGTAGTGAACTTATCACTTATGTAACTACATATTTCAAGGACTTGTTTGTGTCCCAATTTAGTGGACCTGGCCTCTAAGACCTAGAATGGTTTTAATTTTCGTGTAATTAACTTGTTGCTGATGTTGCAAACAGTGTTGGTTTTTGGTGTCTGCGATAAGTATTTGAGTGAACTACATTTTTATACCTACAGTATAAAAATGTAGTTCACTCAGTTGTGACTTTGCATGTTTCATGGTATATAGTAAGACCCTAGAAGGTAACTGTAATTTAAGGCAGAATGCAATGCACTAGTTTATGTGAAACACAGCACTTCCACACCTACTGTATGTTTCAGTGCAATCAGTCAATCAATCAATATTTCTTTTATATAGCGCCTTTCATATCACCACCATCACAAAGCGCTTTACAAGATAGTGAGGAACAATGCACAATACATTAAATACAGTGAAATACAGGAAATAGTACATTAAATACAACATTGAAAAACAATACAAATACATTAAATATAGGAATAATACATTAAAAACAAGGCTAGGATGTGAATTCTAAACATTGTGGATGCGTGTGTCATACAGAATCATACGAATAAGATGGAGTGAAACCCTGAAATAGCAATTTAGACAACAGCTAATAAAAGATCAGGCTTAGAGAGCATTGAAAGCAAGAGAGAACAAGTGGGTCTTGAGAGTTGATTTGAAGCGAGCAACTGGGGGAGCTACACGCACTAAAGCTGGGAGAGAGTTCCAGAGAGTGGGGGCCATGAAGCTAAAAGAGCGCTCTCCAAGTGTGGCACGCTTTTGCTTGGGTATAACAAGCAAGCCAGAGTCAGAGGACCTCACCTTGCATGCAGGGACATAGCGGGTCAACAGGTTGGAGATATACTCTGGACCTCTATGATGGAGGGCCTTGTAGGGGGTTATGTGATCAGGTCTCCTTGCATTTTTTTGGACAGAGATGTCCTTATTCAAAAGCTTTATCAGCTATGAAATAAAATGATATAATCTGCTGTACTACACTTGTTGCCATACGTGGCTATAGGTTTTTCCAGTTGTATGGATAAAAATGGCATTCTAAAACCACACATGGTAAATACAGCACATAGCAGTACATGGTTTTAGAGTTATTTTCTTCAGAAAACAGCAGAACAGCTTTCAGAATGAATACTCCAGAAAATTGTACAGCTTGTTCAGATTAGCATCAAATTGGGGCGATGAAAACTTGTTTCAGTGACTGGCAATCCTGTGGAACAAGGGCCACAGAAATACACGTGAAGTTCACAGGATTTATGGGAGGAAGGGCAGGATGTGAGAGAGTAGTAGTACTCATTTAAAATAAAGAATGAATGTGGTACTGTGAATGTGGTACTGGCTGAGGTGGTGACATCAGGCCCGAAGCAGGAACTGATCCACACACACAGGCAGGCAGGTATTTGGCTACAAATGCACTGCAGCGTTATTTTTATTCAAACAAAAATAAAATAAATATTTAAACAAAACACACTGTTCACAGAGCGAAAATAAAAGTTTAAACAAAAACAAATCTTGAACACAAAATACAACAAAATCTAAGTCAGGTTGGGCAATCGCCTTCACTGATCCTATGCTGTTTTGTTTTTACTTTCGTTTCTTTTTCTTCTCTCTCGCTCCCATTCCTCCTCTCGAACACCCACCCAGAGCGCAGAAAACTGCAGGCTTTTATACAGGTGACCATTAACAACAATTAGCAACAATTAATCAATGAATTAATTAGGGAGATGGTCACCTTCTGCACAAGGGTTTTTTGTGTGGATGGGGCTTCCCCATTTTTTTGACTGATTCATATATTAAATATGTACTGAAGACTCAGTGGAAAATTAATGCCCCTCGGGAAGACTATTGTTACCTCCAGGGTGCAACACAACACACGCCCTGTCGTGTTATCCCTTATTCAATTTCTTATTATTATTCAGATTCTTTGTCTTATATATTTAAGGTAAGGCAATTTTATTTTTCTGTTAAAACTGCACCCGGCTATAGTGCTGTGCCACCCAGCTATACAGAATTCCTGGGGAGAACCTTGATACTGTTAGGTGAATTATCTTAACCCTTTCAGTTCTGAATTATTTTTGTCAAGCTGAAGAATGCAAATTCAAAAAGGAACTTCTTTATTGAGTATACATTGGAACAAATATTTTACATCTATTTTGGTAAATGGGACTTTAAAGTCTGTGAGTACTTTAAGAACTGGAATGGCTCTGAGATAAGGACTGAAGGGGTTAAATGAAGTGCTAATTAAAATGAGCCTTCTGATGAATCTTTGAAAGCCCTGTACATGCATTGTATCACTTTATCAGCAGCGAGTAAATACCACCTGGCACCCAGAACACAGCAGTCTTACCTTCACGATTATTAAACACACAGGCCTGCTTGCCCTGAAGCCACCAGTCAGAAGTCTGCTCTGCAGCTTATAAGCTTTCACAGGGGGATGGAGAACAGGAAAGCAAAGGGATGTTCTGTGTTTATTATTAAAAGCCCTGATTAGCGGGAAATTATTTGAGCAGGCCAAAAAAATCAATAAAAGGAATTTGATACACAATAAACATGTATGTTTGTACAGTACCTGTGTGGGTGTGCTAAATGTGCAAAATGGGAATTTGTGTCTGTTTATGATTCAAGTAGTGGCAGTATTTAATCCACTTAGAATGCAATTGTGAAAAGCTTTCCAAAATACCAATTTCCTTACCTTCTTCAACCTTTTATATTGTAATAAAACTTTCTGGTTAAAGTAATATGCAGTATTATGTAAGTACTGTGTAGCAGAATGTAAAAGGGATGCTTATATTTCATGAATATAAACCTTCTTAAGGGCTCGCTAAAGTGTCACACATGCTTATCGTTATGGAAAGGTAGGAAGAAAAGGCAAGGCAATAAAAAATCTGGCCCACTAGCTTTTAGACACCCCAGTAAGAGCCAGACAAGGGCCTTGACATCAATACATTTTACTAGAGCATGGAGCTGAAGCCAGGAGCACAACTGCCTGTCCTGTTTAGTTTCTCTAGGCTGCAGACCCCCGGTGTGGAGATCAAAGCCCAGCTCTCCATTAAACACATCCCAGTACATAACTGGGAAAAAATGCTTACATTGGAATCTGTGAGCAGAACCCTTGTGGCCTGTCAACACACACACAGGACTAGTGGTGAATGGATGGAACCCTGCCAAGCTTCCTAGACTTCACCTCCCTGCTGGAAACTGTAGAAGGAAATAGCAGGATGGAACAGCCCTGTAAATCTTGCCCTTGGAACAGAGTGTTGAACCCGACTACTGGCTAGGTAGAAATCTGTTATTTATTTATTTGGTCTTTTTTTGGGCATTATTATCATCATCACACAACAAAGAAACAATATTCCAATATTCCAATTTACAAATAAGGCTGTAAATCCATGTTTAATTCATGGATTAATCACTTCTGTGTAAACAGTTGCCTGCTGTTTAATCTATCATACAACATTTTCAACGAAAAAGTAGATTTTTTTATTTGTAGTCATCATTTTATATTTGATATATAAACAGCATGCAATTACACGGGTTTAGAATGCATCAAACTTTTTGAAAAATATCTGCAAAACTCATTTCCAGTTAAACATACTGATACTAAGAATTGTTAATTTCACTTATTTTTACAGCTTTAATTTAAACCTGACAACTGATAAGACACTAGGGGCAGGATGTTCAAAAAACAGTGTTATTGTATCGAACTTGTGGTATAGTAACAAGAGCTTTAGGAGCAAGTGATTTTCAAACGAAATGTGTTAATTAAATCAATCCGTTAATGCTTTGAAATGGAGTCGATGAGGTCGTTGATGAACGCATTTCTCGTTAAAAAGCTTAATTGTCGCAGGTCACATACATCACTTCCTGTCTCAACGACTAGATAAGGGGAACTCGTTAATCAAAATGCATGTTAACGAGATCAAGAACAATGAATGGAAGCAGAATTCACTGTTATGGAAACTACTACTAGCGTACAGGGAGACGGCTCTCCCACCAGCGAGCAGCAGCCAAGTGGAAATAAAAAATAATGGGAATATCTATGTTGTGTATAATTTGTTAACTTCATTTAAAATTGTGCATTTTGTCATGCAGAATTTACATTTATTTAGAACACTTCACATATAAAATGCTGACTTACGATTATCTGGCGGACAGCACGGATTAAAGAAATAAATCAAATTAAACCCCATTAGTCATTTCCCCTCATTCGGGGGGATATTTTGGCACAGCTTACTATATACAAATTTTTTAACATGCATTTTGCAATCTTTTTTTGGTTAAAAAGAAAAAAAATAGCATAAGCCATCTATGTATATTGGTTGGAATTTATTTTCTTATGATGACATCTACTTTCGCATGTATTTTAGTATGTACAATTGTATGCTATAAATACATACGTTTCAAGTGCCATTGGTGTTTGTAGTTGTTAGTTATTATACACATATACCATATATGTAACACTTGATTATATGTTTATTAAGCTTTTAAAATTATGATAGAACTCTGTACCCAATACACAATTTGTTTATACTGTAAATAATTGTTTGGTGAATTCCTACAGTATTATAAGAACATTTTATATGCATACAAACGTGTGAGGGTGAAAGTGTACATTGTACATAAAGTGTGGGGGGAGTCTGACAACATTACGAAATACGTTTAGGCAAAATCCATGTCAATGATCTCAATCGCATTCCTAGTGCATTGCTGTGTGCCCTTGATGCCTGTTCTTCGTTCTTGTGCGGATTAGACACAGGTGTTAAAAGCAAATCTGCAAACACCTAAACAAACTTTATTGTAATAGCTAATGTGCCATTTCCTATACCAAGATTTCAGTTGTATAATTCAAATAAAATCTACAGTAAATGTCAGTTGTTATATAATGCACATATCCAGAGGTCAGCTAGGCTACATTTGCATTGTTAATTTCTTGGCAATAACATTACACTGGGTGCAAATAACAGTATATAATTTTAGCAATAAAACAAACATTCCATAAGGTTACAAATGTTTATAATAAGTGAATAAATCTCATTCATAACCACAAGTATAGAAAAGGCAAAAATATTTTCATAACTACAAATATTGAATAATCAAGGTAGTCTGTAAGAAATTAACCCTGGTCCTGTACACTCTCTCTCTGTATCGTCTGCGTCACAGACATGGTCTGTTAAATGTCTGTTTCAAGGTGAGTTATATACTTTTTGTTGATTAAAACCCTCCTTTTCCCAGTGCAAATTAACTCCTGATAAAGGATGACAATTAACACGGATTTGCTTTAAAATTCCCATGCAAACATTAGAAATAGTCGCAAGAAGCACTGCCTGTGAAGATATTAACATTATTTCGGAAATCACATTAGGACGATTATTTAATAACGAAACAGGCACAGCGACCGCTTGAAAATGCCCAAATCAATGCTACATACCGATTTCTTAATTAACACTGGAGTTATCATTTACAAACTTTTGAAAATCCTGCCCCAGGGCTCTAAAGTAACAAAAGCTGTGAAATATGTAGCACTTTTACACACTCCACCTCGTGATTTACAGATTGATTAAACATTTTACTGTAAGACAATTGAGACCCAAATAAAATACACATTTTTAAAAAACTCGGAATAGATATTGAGATAATGGTACAACAATATCCCCATCACGGAGTCCTTTCCAGATTCTGTGTTTAGGAATCTAGCCCACCAAATTAATGTTGCTCTCCCACCTCTCCATCCAGAATTGATTATTGCAATGCATTATTTTATTTATCTCGACTAAAACCAGAAAATGGGAACATATCACCCCAGTGTTGGCTTCTTTGCATTGGCTTCCTGTAAATTAGAGTTCATTTTAAAATACTGTTATTAAATTATAAGGCCCTAAATAACTTGACACCAACCTATTTAGGAGAACTGCTTATCCCATATATCCCCAATCGTAACCTTAGATCCCTGGATATGGGATTGCTGGTAATCCCTAAAATAAAGTATATTAAATGGGGAGGAAGGGACTTTTGTTATAGAACCCGCAAACTTTGGAATGAGTTACCAACACATGTGAGGGAAGCTGAGACTGAGCTGAGTTTTTAAAACCAGACTAAAAACATATTTGCTTGAGCTGGCAGTTTTATAATATTATTATTAGTTTATTTAGCAGACACCTTTATCCAAGGTGATTTACAGAGACTAGGGTGTGTGAACTATGCGTCAGCTGCAGAGTCACTTACAATTACGTCTCACCCGAAAGATGGAGCACAAGGAGGTTAAGTAATTTGCTCAGGGTCACACAATGATTCAGTGGCTGAGGTGGGATTTGAACCGGGGACCTCCTGGTTACAAACCCTTTTCTTTAACCACTGGACCACACAGCCTCCTATATGTATGTATATGTATATGTATATGTGTATGCATATGTATGTATATATCTTAGTTTTTATTGTATCTGTTTGTATTTTTATTTGCATTATATATATTTTTAATTTGGTTACTGGTGTGTTTACATTATATATTTCTTAAAACTTTTTTTCATCTGACATGTTTGTTTGTTTTGTTTTTATAAATTTGACTATTTTTGTCCTGTAAAGTGCTTTGAGATACACATGTATGAAGGGTGCTATATAAGTAAACTTTGATTTACTTTGATTTGATAAAAAAAAAAAAAACACACACACAAAGGCCATTCTAGTTCTCAGAATATCGCAGCTGTCTGGAGGCCCACAAGAAGCAGTTCCTGACCCATTCTGCTGGCTGGCTGACTGGCATTAGGAGTTCACATTAAGAATATGAGATTTCCTCCCTCTCCATCAAGGCAAATGCTTTGAACTTTCTTGGAAGCATTATGTGTGAAGTGCAACAGCAATCAAAACCGAGGTCACGTTACCAGCACTGAATCTGAAAGCTAAACCCCCTTCCCTCCCCCAGCCCCTACTCTCCCTCTCCTCCTCCAACTCTTCAAGGACAAGGTTTAGCTAACCTTGAAACCAGAGCAGAAGAAATGTCCACATAGTTAGAACCAAGATCCTTTTTTTCTTTTAAATAACTTTTATTTATAGCTGTGCTCACTGAGAGATATAAAGATGCTCTAAACACATGTAATTTATCTTTGTTTGTTGTTGTTGTATGTTTCTATTAGAACACATGGCATGGTTTTAGCTGGGTTTTCTGTATGTTTCTATTAGAACACTGGCATGGTTTTAGCTGGGTTTTCTGTATGTTTCTATTAGAACACTGGCATGGTTTTAGCTGGGTTTTTTGTATGTTTCTATTAGAACACTGGCATGGTTTTAGCTGGGTTTTCTGTATGTTTCTATTAGAACACTGGCATGGTTTTAGCTGGGTTTTCTGTATGTTTCTATTAGAACACTGGCATGGTTTTAGCTGGGTTTTTTGGATGTTTCTATTAGAACACTGGCATGGTTTTAGCAGTTTTTTTTTTGTTAAAACATTAGTGTAATTCCAAACAACATCCCTTACTTACTGTATGCTTCATCATGCTTTTACTATGCTTTATACAGCTCACTAGGCTTTTGCCATACCGAACTTTTATAAGGGATACAACAGAGAAAAATCAACAAGTACTATACATAACCATGACACGCACAGCAGAAGAGTTAGAGACGTATTTCATAACTAAAGGAACTGATTCCCACTGGTTAGGGACTTTGTATGAACATCAGGGGTTATCTAAACTTTAAAACATTTTGGCCAAACGAATGAGACCCTGGACATAAGCACTTAAAGAGATGTCTATATGTATTCCAGTGCTAGTTGTTAGTGTAAACAGGTGATTCTTCTAAACTGTTAGTGGCACCATCGTGGCATGAGAGCCGCAAACTGGTTTTTTTCTACGTGAAGAATGCTGATACTAAAAATGTAGGCTACATTTCCTTTTTTCCAAGCCAGAAATGTTTTTGTTTGCCTATACGTGCTTTAAAACACTGGCAAGAGGTCTACATTCTATGGAAACCAAGCAGTGTTTGAATAACCTAAAATGAAACGCAAATGCAGTTAAAACAATGTTTGTGTAATTTCTAGATTTTTTGGCACGGCTCTACAAACCAGAAATGTTCAAAGTCTTTATTGAAATAGCTCAAAAGACCTGCATATGTTAGTGATATTGGGGAAACTGCATAGCCACCTATGAATTCACCCTTTGGGGGGGGAGGTTGTCTCCTACTATATAAACCTGCCAACATCAGCACCCCAGATTATTTTATAAAGGACCACCATGTTGCTCTCTCTTTTGATTATGACCTCTGTGACATGGAGATTTCATGTGACATTCAAAACAAGCTACAGTGCCATAATAAAGGCCTGGGGTTTTGTTTTCTTTTAAGTAATCAATATGAATTCCCTTGGGGTGATTCTTCAGTTAGATGCTAGATATTACCAAATCACCTTTATTCTGATAGCGTCCAGTTCACAGCAACTGTGTTTTTTGTGGCCTGCTTACATGACTCGATGCTCAGGCACTTGCGTGCTGTCTTGCGATACATCGCTTGCTATGTTATGTCCCTCTTAACATTACTGAACATCCCCTTATGAAACTTTACCACAGTATTTCTGTAGTTTTACCATGCTTTTCCCATGGTCATACAGTACTATGCATTTACTATAGTTTACCCTGGTTTGCCATGTTTATTAATATGCTTTACCATACCTTGTTATTCTTTTACAATGCTTACCTATGCTTTAACATGCTTTGACTGTGCTTCATTACACTATGCTATGCTCTTAGTATGGGAAACTTTTATAAGAGACTGACCATGCTTTTTTGTATTCAATATTTCAACTTAAACATGTCTCAATTAAACAGAATTCACCTGGACTTTGAAACTGTCTTCAACATTAACTGCTCACCATCTTTCCTCAGGCACTACCCTTTTAAAAAGGTGGAAAACCTTTTCATGACCTTCGATTCTGCTACGATGCTATTGAGGAGAGGTATCAGTTGGTCAACGTTTCTAACCACTTAGCAATCAACAGTCAAGCTAGTTCCATTTGGTTCAATACCTTCTTGTTACGTGAGAGTTGAACTTCAAGTACTGTTGTCCCATGTTTATTCCTCATCAGATTTGGCAATTTAAACCCAGGCAATACACACACACACACACACACACACACACACACACATACCCATGCTCACACACAGGCCTTGAATGTAGCAGCAGCAACTGGAGATACTGCCCAAGGTGACTGTGCTGGATTGACTACTGCACACTGCAAACAATGACACACACTGACAGGTGCTGTCAATAGGTCAATTGGTTACAATTCATAAACCACAGCTATTAACATACTGCCCCAGGCACCAAACCTCATGTGCAGAAACCAGACCCTTACAAAATGTTACCACTGTATTTATGCAGGGTTTTTTAAAAAAAATTTTATTGCCATTTTTCAATGCTTTTCAGAAGGCCATACTATGCATTTTTTTCATACCCCGGTTTGCCACGTTTCTTTGTAATCTTTACTGTAACTCGCTTTTCTTTACATTTTTGTCCCATACTTTACAGATGTAATAATAACATTAAAGACAATTGAAACTGGTTTGCAATTAGACCTGTATATAATGTATTAACAAATCGCAGGGCAGGTAATGTTTCTCAGTTGTGCACCCATGAAAAAAGTGGCATAACAGCTAATAAGAAGGAGTTTGGTTTAATGTTTCAGACAGTTTGATATAGCATGTAATTACAGGGAGTGTCAGAATAAGGCATTGCCTAACAATGGTAGTTCCTGGTATCTCAAGACAGAAAGTGTAAAATTCCTGTTGGAATTAATTCTAAACCTCAAAGATAAAACATGTTTCCTGTTTTCAAAAATAAGTCTGTTTTTTTCTTTTTTTTCACTTCTGTAATTACTGACACAAAGTGGGCAACCACTCTGAAGTTTCAACATGTGTCATGGTGTCCCCTCCAGCCAATTAGAAATAGAAGGTAACCAGTGGGTTAAAATGAGGAAGGCCACACACAGAGAGAGAGAGAGAGAGAGAGAGAGAGAGAGAGAGAGAGAGAGAGAGAGAGAGAGAGAGAGAACACATAGGATGACATGAAGGAATCTTCTGTAGTTTTTATTTTCACCTTGCATTTCAGACCATTATTTTAAATATAGCATATGTATTGTTGTTCTTTTTTTTAGAATTTACAGTACCGTTTGACCAGGTTTTGACTAGTTCTTGAGCACTGACTGGGTTGACTGAGTTTCTCACACTAGGTTGCCAAAAAGTTAAGTAAAAAAAAAAAAAGAAAAAACACAAACAAATTTATATATAATATGTAGTCCCTCAGTCTTAGGCATAAGGATAAAAATAGTTGGTGATAGAATTTTTTTGACAGGGCATTTAAAGCATATACTGTATATGTGTGTGTGTGTGTGCATGCGTGCGTGCGTGTGTGTGTGTGTGACATAAAACTCAATTTAGCTCAATTTAGCTCCTAAACTAGTAATACCATAGGTGTACCTATCGCTCACTATCAATGTGTGACCTAAAGCTCACTTTTTTGTCACACATTGATAGTGAGCGATAGGTACACCTATGGTATTCCAAACGCAGTTACTGGCATCAGAACAAAGATAATCACCAGGAGAAAGCAAGGGTATTTTCTTAACCTTTCTCCCCAAATATTCCCCCCTCCGCCGGCAGTCTCAACTGAGTTCTCAGCCAAGCAGGGGCCCACTCTGAAGTGGTTAGGCATCTCCTGGGGGTTGTCCTGGTTCAAATGAACCCAAAGGCCAGTCACCAGATTCTTGTAGGTGTTTATCGTATTTATTTTTTTATTTTTTTGAGAAGGAAAACTATGGCATGCAGCTCAAGCAAAAAAAGAATGGAAAAGTTAAACGCATGACCGGCTAAACTCGCCCAATATATAATAATAACAGGCATTCCTTTTTTTTAACAGCTGTCAGAGGTTACGTTAACAATGAAGAACAGGCTTTGTATGCTGAACAAATATGTCTGTAAAGTTTTGAAAAGATGAGGTGAGGATGGAAGGCCCCATTAGATAATCTGGGGTTACCTGAGCTTGAGGGGAGGCAGAGTTGTAAAAGGTTTGAAATTAGCTTCTGACTGTCAGACCGGGCTATCTTTGCTGCTGGAACTGGTGGTCCTCACACAGCTCAGTTTTAACAGGGAAGGTGATTGAAGCTGTTTTGCTTCACAATATGCAATGTAATAGTATTACTACTGTAAGATCTTTGTTGTTTTAAAAACTGAAAGAATAACTGATGTACTGTTAAGGTTCATTATAATCAAGCTGGTATGGAAAGGGCCAAGGTTGTCTATCACCGTTGTAAGCAGCCAGAACCTGCTTCTGACTAGCAAGAAAACCATGACAGGAAGGCAAGGACTCAGGGTGAACTTCTAGCGGTTCTGCCTGTGGGTGTCCGAATTTGAAGGAAGGGGGGAAAGCAAGGATATTCAGGTTTTCAACAGATAGATCTCTGCCTTAGTAAACTACTTCCATTACAGGAATCTGCCGTAAGAGCTATACATTTCAGAGCAAAGAGATCAAATCACTTCCAAGCGATTACCCCGACTGCAAGCTTGGAAACGCACAATAAAAAAAGACTGCCTTCTTCATACAGATTCGAGGCTATCAGCCTGGGACCGCAACGTAATCATTACCTTTTTCCTCTCCTTCTAATCGATAGATAAGAAAAGAAGAAGGAAAGGGACAATGAGCCTTTCTTCTGGTGCACCTGATGTAAATTCAGTTTCGAACCTGATTCGCTGGGAAGGCCGAGGTGGAGCAGGAAGTGAGGCCTATCAGGTAACGCTAATGTTTCAGGCCCCCGCGATATGGACCCTGGTGCTTTAATGAGGCACACAGGCCAGTGAAGAATAGGAGAACTCTATAGGCACTCAAACAAAGGACAGATAAGATTAAGAGGTTTCAGCTTGTGCTTGGAATGGACAACAACAAAAAGATAAGCTTTTTCAACATTAACTTACATTTACACTGAGATGCACCTTCCTTCTCACTAGCAAAGCTATTATTATTATTATTTATTTCTTAGCAGACGCCCTTATCCAGGGCGACTTACAATTGTTACAAGATATCACATTATTTTTTACATACAATTACCCATTTATACAGTAGGGTTTTTACTGGAGCAATCTAGGTAAAGTACCTTGCTCAAGGGTACAGCAGCAGTGTCCCCTACCAGGGATTGACCCCACGACCCTCCGGTCAAGAGTTTCACTTTAATGTATTTTAACTTTACATAGAGAATGTATGTTTTAAAGTCTTCCATTAAAAATGTTAAATGTAACCATTAAATATTAGTTTAACTTGTTTAAACTGCAACCTTTTAAAAAAATGGTGCAAATTTCACATTTCAAATTTCTAGTAAACCTGAACATTTCATTTTAAAGACATTAGTAACACTTTAATTTAAAGTTTGCAAACCAAATCTAATGATTAATTGAGTATAAACTGATACATATAAATATCACATAAACAAACTCGGTATATATAAACATGCTTGTTTCCACAGTCTGGATTTGATAAAAGCAAGACAGCATATAAAAGAGACCAGGCCAAAAAAGCCACCTTCTCCCACCATGAGGTTTGGTAAACATGCAGGGAGATTGATGAGCATCCCTAATGGAAATGTGTGTCTTGCTGGTTTCTGCGACCACTTGAATCTTTCAGAGGAACAGCAACCAGAACACAGAAAAGCTGACAATGTTACTGGTGGTTTAACAAAGGGATATGAAGAAAAGATGCTTCATAAGGGGGGAGAGGGTGACGGGGGGGGGACACAATTTGCAAGCAGTCATTGAGTTTGTCAATGAAAACCCATTAGGCCTTATAAAGCAGGACTGCGATGGTGGAATGACAGCTTGTGTATAAAGCGTAGTGGGGGTCCGTTTGTCAGGCAATACATCTGGCCATTGATGTGCATTGCATAGTCAAGTTTGATACTGTGCCTTAAAGATTCATATTTATTTTAGTAACTTCAGTAACTGATTTTATTAATCAGAACAAATTGCTAAGATTCAAAGTTGTTTTGTGAGGCCATACTGCCACGCTGCGCTGATAAAAACACTAGTGAGTCACTTCAACAAACAGCTCTGTGGAAGTTCAAAGTCTTTGATTTTTTTTTTTTTTTTTTTTTTGCTGCTCGTTATGATAAAGCCCAATGAATCAATTTACTTGGCTCTCCTTAATTGCTCTAGAAACCAGGGATCCTTGAACTTGTTTGAAAACGACATAGCACCACCATAAACTTCTGGGAAATTAATGCATTTTGCTGCCTTAACGTTTTAATAGGTTCTACTGCAGAGGCTTTGAACCTGCAGGAGTAAGTTGACTTGCAGACATAAATATTGGAAAGAATAAAAACAGCTGCTCCAGAAGGGATACGCGTGTAGGAAACACGAGAAGCCAAACCACACATTTCCCATCACTGACTCTCTCCAAGGACACACAAAATGTTTCTTTTCTAGTACATCTTTCTAGGCCCATGGGGTTAGAGCTGGCAATCTCTACTTTTTAAAACTATTTTAGTATTATCTTAAACTTTGCACATTTGTGCATTTCAAAGCTTTCAACACTCCAGTAAATCAGTTTAGAATGCAATATTTCTATGACAGACTTAATTTTTTTTGTTAAAACCAGTTGACAATTATTAAAATACTATAACTAAACAACTCAGGAGGGAAATCATTATATGGTACAGCTTTTTAGAGGCTGAGACTGTGATCTGGGAAGGGTGACTGTGGCCAGATGCAGATGAAGAGAAACAAAACAAGCAAGTACTGCGGTGCAAAAAGTCACTGCGGCGCCGTTTATTTTTAAAAAACAAAAAATGAATAAAATATTTTAACAAAAACACACGGCTCACAGAGCGAAAACAAATAATCAAACAAAAACAAATCTCGACTATAGGTCAGGCTGGGCAATCGCCTTCACTGTTCCTTTAATTTCCTTTCTTCTCTTGCTCTCCTGTACTTCTCCTCTGTACTTCCACCCCGAACTGAGAGCACTGCAGGTTTATATACCGTAGCCGAGGGGTTTAACTAGCTAGTAATTATTCTTTTACCTCTCGGCCACAGTCTGTTTATTTAATTTTGGATGAGGCTTCCCATCCAAGCTGCAAAACAAAAGCTACGGCTTCTAGCCGTCATATGCTTAATAAATACACAAAAACAGTAACACGGCTATGCCGTCATATTTACATCATAATAATAATAATAATACAAAACAAATATACTTTATATTAGCAGGGCTTTGCCCCGCCATCTTTTTAATGTGCACGGCTCTCTCCTGCTGCCCTGCTACATATCCCCCCCCCCTTGTGCAACGCACACTTAGCCCCAAGGGCCACCTCCCCCCTTAGTCCCAAAGTCCCGGAAGAGGGGAAGCAAGTGGTCCATGGGGGCGGCCATGGTGGGAGGTCCTCCTTCTCCCATTGCTGAGGGAGGGTCAGTCCATAGTCCGGCACCCTCTTGGCGGGACCGACCTAGCGACAGGGGACCCAGGCGCATTGAATGGGGCGTCGGGAGCGCAGGCAGGCGACCGGTCGGCTGCAGCCCCAGGCAGAGTTGCGAGCCCAGGCGACAATGCAGCGACATCTGGGCAACCAGGGGGAGTGAAGCCCAAAAGGTAAAGCAAATATGCCTAGGTGACATTAAGCAGGGACGGAGGATGCTGAGCTGGAATGGAGACTAAACCAACAATCGCACACTGACAGGAAGCTCCAGGGCTTTGTTGTCTTTCTGTGTAAAATCATGGCTTGACTCAAGTGTGCCTGTCAAAAGCAGCATTATGTGTGTGGCTGCTTGCTGAAGCCAGGAGTAATCAGTGAGGGCAGATGGGTTAAAACAACAGTATGCTGTGACCTACTGCTGCAGACTTCCAGAAAACAAGATAACGCATTTTCTGTGCACATGCACTCCTTTTTTCAGGGACAGCAAAGTTTGATTTAAGGTTTCATGCAAAATTGCTTCAGTGGAAAGATTACTTTCCATTACTATCATTATTAATATTTATTTTTGCCTCTCTCCAGACACATATCGAAATCTCAAGGCATTTCATGATTCACTTTCTTCTCCTGGTTCCAAAATGTTTCCAATCTTTCCATGAACAACACGTTTAGAACTGCTAAAATATAATGTCCTTGGATATCCTTGCTATGATGATGGAAATATATTAGAAGCTGTTTTGTTGCCTATTTATGCTTTTTTGGCAGAACCAGCTCAGTGGTTATCATACTGGGTTAAAGGTAGACAATGGCGGCGTTTACATTCACAAGTCATGATAGCTTTCCTCACGACGTGTTTGCCGTACTTTTCAGGAAATGCGTTGCTATGCAGTTCTGATTTAGGAAAAAAATTGTCCGTACCAATGCAGATTACTCAATTCATAGTCATTTAGGGGAGGGAATATTTAAATGTCTGTGTCTGCTTACTAAGTAGGAAAAGAACGACTCTGAATATCGTGAGGAGAGCTTCATGCGTTGCCATGAAGATAAAAACATTTAACAAGAGAAATGAATTCACGTGTTGTCGCACACATTCTGAATTACACCGCGCATTAGCTACTTGTTTGTCTGGTTACCTTTCCAACACACATACACAAAATTATATAAAATATAATTTCTACTAAGTATACCTTTTACTACTTAGCATTTATATTTGTATGTGTGTGTGTGTTTGTGGAACATCTAGACTGTTGTTATCTCTACTTGACCTGGCAGCCATCAATTCCTTCGTTTTGTACACGGAATGAACCGGGGAAAATACCAGTAGGAGAGATTTCATCTTGAAGCTAGCCACAGCGCTTCAGCAGAAACATTTCAAAACTGCAAAGCTGCAGGCTGTAGCAGCTCAACCTGGATTCTGTGCTGCGAGTGACACACACACACAAGAGAAATGATATGTTACTTTCGTTTTAGATTAAAAACTACTTTTGTTTTAACAGTTTTGTGTGTATATAAAACTGTTTACACCTGTATACATACTAGTTTCTTTTGAAATGTTTATTTTATTATAGTTTTTCATTTTTTGAAGTAGTGCTTTATGTGTAGTAAGAAAATAACCGCTTTTGTGTTCAATTGTTCATTTAAATACAGCGTTTCGGCTGTGCAGATGTTTGATATGAGTGCTTGAATAAAACTTTTGAGTTGTATCCGATAGTTTGTCTTTCATTTTAATATTGATGGTGTTTAAAATGTACCGGCGGTTGTATGTATGAATATAACTGCGGTAGTTCTAGTGTTGAAGTAGTCCATAAATGTACATTTTGTGTGTGTGTGTGTGTGTTGGGGGGGGATGTTTTATATAGCCTTTCTGCGGGAGATTACGTGAGATTCAGTCAGAAGAATGGGATTTCTATTTTTATCGTGGAAAGCGATTGACCCTGCCCTTAAAGTCGCGCTGACAAAAGGACGCCCTTTTGCTGTTTCACGATGTATTCGCTTGACAATGTCACACAGTCATGACCAGTGGTGTAGTGCTATATTTAGAAGTGAGGGGTCGCTATTTTCTACCCTGCCCCCACCCAACCCCCCCCCCCCCCCGCTCTCTCAACCCTACCACGCCACCTTTATTTCCCATTTCCCCATACACTCAACAGAACCGCAGTTTATCACTAGTAGTTACGGTATTTGAAACGGCTAACAAGTGTACCAATTAATTATAAATTCAGACAATCAGGTATTGAGGTATTATTGTAAAGCAACTAGATTTATATTAAAGATAAATAAATAAACAAATACTGTACATATTTTCACAACCAGTTTCATACACTAACACACACATGATTAAAACGCTGTCATTATTATTATTATTATTATTATTATTATTATTATTATTAATATTATTATTATTATTATTATTATTATTATTATTATTATTAATCCTATGCGTAACACTCCCCAACTCCCTCTTCTCATATATTGAATGGTTTGGTCCAGAATCAACTCGTCTCACTGTCCTATTGCAGCGGCTTAAGAGCGAATGAGAATGAGGTTTTAAAACAGAAGTGCATCCGTTAGCAAAAAAAGATGTGTAAGGCCACAGGTACCCTTTATTTGTTTGTTGCGATTGAGTTGTATCTTTTAAATAAATGTTTAGCTTATATTATCTACATAATTTCTTATATATGGGTCTCAAAATAAGAACTGTTCCAATTATTACATCTGACTGTAAAACGCTAACACCTCAGCACAGCACTGATACAGGTTGTCTTCATTATTTATCTATCAGGGTTTCTTACGGTTATTGTATTCTTTGCTTATTTGTATGGGTTATACACATGTATATCTCCATATATTAATAGGAGCAAAACAGTTCAATATTCTTATGTGAAGTACGGAAGCGGCGCTCTCCCTGCCCAAGAGAAGTGGGGGGGGGGGGGGGGGGCGGCGCTTCCTCCGCGACCCCCCAGCACTACACCCCTGGTCATGACTGTAGAGTCCATTTTCACATGCATGTAAGCCAAGCCACTGATACAGTAAAAGAAAACAGCAACTTCAGTCTGCCTGCAGTGAAAACAGCAAATTAATCTGTAGAGTGTAGATTACAGATTAACTCTAAATGCAGTCAAACTTGTTCTAACGATCATCTGTATAAGTGACCACACTGATGAATCACCATGTTACATATTTCCATGTTAAATCTCCAGGATTGGAAACCAGCTGGTTATAAAGACCGCTTTTTCCCCCCTTTAGTGGTTGTTTAACTGACTGCATCAAGAACTGCATGTAAACAGTTAAAGTATGATTTAACTGCAGTAAAAACCACTCTTTCTATTGTTCCCTAATGCATGCACTCCAAAGACATTCTTCTTTAATACAGGTAGCAGCAGCAACATGAAATAAAATGGAAGTGTTTTTTCTTTTGCACCGCCTGAGATGGTGAGACTACATCTGTAGAACAGAGGCATTGAGAGGGGAAACTTTATTTTTTATTTTTTATTTAGTGTGTCTAATTGTAATCTTTCCCCCGATTTTCTCCCAATTGCCCAATCGCTTTTCTCCTCACAGCAGCAATTCCCCACATGGCTCGCTGCATAAACACCTTGATGAGCATGCTTAGACATTCTATTGCACTTGACAAGAAACTTTACACTTTTGCAACAGATAGCCAGCTTTACCCCAAATAGCCGTCCTATCTAAATTACTGCAGATTCTGACCACAAGTTTTCCTGGCTTATCACGTTCCATTAGTTAATAACTGAAGCCTGTGGTATTTTAGCCCTTGCTGGTTATCAAGAGCCCAGAAAGAGCGAGGCCTGGGAATTCATTGAAACCTTCAGGAACACAGATATGCAAAGGAGGCAGGCAGAGACAGCATGGACTAGGCCGAGAGTACCAAGCATGTCATCAGTTCAACAACATGACACGATAAAGCAAAGTGTGTTCACTCCCATTGAGCATTGCTTCTGCAATACCCCCCGATTCTAGATATATTAACTAAGGGCAAGGGTATTGTTTTATTGAGAAGAAGGGGTAGGGAGGGGGATGAAGAGAGCTTGCATATTTGCTCCTGTTTATCACTGCCTTATCATTCAGCTGGCAATTCCTAGATGCATAGCATTCACATGACAAGCTGCTACACACAAGCTGGGTGCGTTCAATAAGCAGAGTGCTCTCTCCTGGCGCCCTGTAACATATGTTAACAGTTATTGAACGGTGTGTTAGGATCAAGCAGCTTCACAATAGCAGGCAATACATCGCTGTGTATTAAAACAGTTGCTTCAAGCAAGTTTTGCAGTTTTTGTATATTTTTTTATTACTACTAATTACTACTACTGTACAGTTGTTTTGGTTTAACATCTTGAGGCACAAGTCAAATTTGTCAAGTTATACACAGTCCATGTTTCCTTTTCTAATACAGTCGTCACAATATTAACACAGAAAACAGAATCAGTTTTAAAAAGCTAACATCACAACAAAAATATTGGTAACGCTTTATATTGCGTGGCATAAATTAATATTAAATAGATTCATATTAAATTAATGTTAAATTAATATTTAATAGATATGCAATTGATATTAAATTGACGTTCAATTATTCCTTGTTACTTTCTATTAACATTAAAATCAGATTAACTGCATTTTCAATAAGGACATGTAACAATGGGAAATTATTACATATTTTCAAGGGTAACAAAACGTAATATAAATGGACATAATATGCAATTACATTTTCTATCGACATTTGGTTAACATTTAGCAAGAAACCAGCTATTGATTTAATATGCAATTGCATATCTATTTAATATTAATTTATGCCACGAAATATAAAGCTTTACCAAAATATTACTTATCAGACTTGTGTTGGTCATACAAATCCATATTTTAAAAAATCCCTGATAATGCAGATCGCCCATTTTGGACCTCCAGCAAAGCAGCTCTGAGTTTGACTCGCTACAGTTCAGAAGCGCTATCGGCGTGCAGGTCATTCAACAGAAAGCGCCACGTAACGCTCTGGAGCGCTCTGCCTATTGAACGCACCCCTGGTGTTCAACCCCTGATATTCTGAGATGAGGTTAAAGAGGCAACCAACTTACAGCAGTGGTGCGATTTCATATAAGGGTATTGATTACTTAGCTGAGGAAAGGCTTATGGTCAACATAATGAGAAGGGAACCTTATGCAATGCAATGATTTTGCCAGTGAATGAGTTGGGTGCTGTATTAGTTCCTTTGCCAAAATGTAATCCCCTGCAGCTCTGTAACAGGTGGTATGGGACCTACAGCCACCTCAAAGCCCAGACCTTGGATTAATGAACGCAATGCAGTAAACCTTAAATGTCTAACTTTAGAGAAATGATTGAATTCAGAACCTGGATAGGGAGTGGGGGAACAAAGTGGTCATGTGGCTTGTCTGTGGCCCACGCTGTACAGTGAGTGAGTGGCAAAGCTGGGAATTGAGGAAACCTGCACTCAGCTCTTTTTGGGGTTTCATGTAATAATTTTTTATTGAATACCAAATGAAACCAAACCGGTTTTCAGCTTGGACAGCTAACAGCTGAAGAGGAGAGCGGGAGTGTGTGGGGCCAAGACGGGGTTGGAGCAATGATACCCTTCTGGTACCTAAGGTTCACAGCACAGACCCATGTCAGCTGTGAAAACACGGGAAGGGGGAGGAAAAAAAAGTCAACTTGCATCCCAAAAGAAGAAAAGAAACCCAGCCTTCCATGAAATCTAGGTTGCAATCCTTGTTCCGCACTCTGAACTCGTACAAGAAAAAGTGAGGCACTTCCTTTAGAGGAAAAGAATTAAAAAAAAGAAAACAGACTTCTGTTATCTCTGCTCTGGGCCTATCGGTCATTCCCTGTCAATCTTGTTTTGATAATCAGGGCGGCAGACTAAAACCTGTAGAACAGAGGCATCAAGAGAGGGGGGAAAGTTACAGCCTTGGGCAGCTTGTTCTCCTGTCAGTAGCAGTTTTAAGCACATGCAACCCATGCAATTGCATGGGGCCCCCAAGGCAGCAAGGGGCCCCTGTTGTCGTGGCTCAGTTTCTACTTTTTTCTATTATTCACCTCTAGTCTGCACCAGCCATTTTACAGTTATTTGTATCTATACGCTGCAAGCAACAAACAGAAAAAACACAACGCGTCAGAGTTTAAAGCTGTGCGCAAGTCTATGTCAGTATGTCCCATGTAATCAAGACATTTAAAAAAAAAACAAATGTCGACACACTACAAACAAAGTTTGCAAAGTGTGCCGTCAATGCTGCAGACTTGAGGGGAATACATGTCTCACACACTTAGGGCTGCGTGTTTGAATGAACTTGGAAACAAATTTAAATAAATGCGTTTCCAGCTGATGTATCGTTCTCGTCTTTTGCGATGCTCGACTACATTTACAAGGGAAATGTGCTGGACCTGATTCCTAACCTAAGTATTGCTTTGCGTCTGCTTTTGACTGTGCCTGTCACAGTAGCATCAGGGGAGAGAAACTTTTCTTTCCTAAACATGAAAATAATAATAAAAAAAAACTATTTACTTTCTACAATGTCGCAGTAACCTTTGACTCGACTCAGATATTGATCGTGCACCAGATTTCCTGAAAAAGGGATTATTCAGCTAAAATTTGAGACGTGTCGCTGCGAAAGCAAAAAAGGTTAATTTCTAACTGTCTCTGTGAGTGTGTGTTTTTGCGATCACTGTAGTAAAATGCAATACATTTAATAGTGTTGTTGTTGCCCTGTTTGAAAGTCATGGTATCATAGCGAGGTATACTGGTAGAAATGGGGAATGGGGGCCCTGGAACCAAGCTTTGAACAAACGTGGCCACCGTCTCCTTTAGATTGCGTAAACTTGTAAAGTTGTTCCAAAGTCTTTCTTGAATTATTTTGACGTTTCAGACTTTAACTGCTCTTTTCCAAAAGCACGATTGATTGTCAAAGTAATCCAACTGACAGCCATGCTGCCATTCAGTTGCGACGCCTGCTCGCTACAGAAATGTTAATATCATAAATTAAAAAATACAACGCAATGGGCAGTATCAAAGTCTCTGTGTTTTCCGGGGGTTTTCTTTTTTAGAGCAGGCACTTACTGCCAAGGTAATCACAGCATCTACTTGAGTTTCCTTTGCTGTTACTGATTACACACATTACTATATTGCTTCATAATATAAAATGAAGAGCCTAACTAAGTAATATATTGTAAGGGTTGTTGCCAGCTATGAATGTGCACGGCTAAGCTGTGTCACAACAACTCAGATAAACTGCAGTCTGTTTAATCATTAAAAGGCACTGCCTCCATTGCACTGATAACTGGAAGACTGGTTCCAGGGTCGAATGCTTTTGCCTATTATTATCTATCCAGAACAGGGTGTTTTACTCTGAGAGTCAGCTCCCTACATGCTTGTATTTGTAAATATTTACCAGGCGGAGAGTTCATGGGCAACCAAGATAGCTGCGGACACAATCGTTATCTAGAAATCAGACTACTTTAAATGAGCAAGAGACTAACTGTAAATTATAAGATTATACCTGCTGCTTTCTGAAATCGATAAACCAGCAGTACATTGATAACTCAATCACAGAATTTGTTATGATGAGCACATTGTATTTCTACATTTCCATAAAAAACGTTTTACCTTCTGCATCTTCCACAGTCTATCATAATGAAATAAAGAATGATAATACATATCCCTACCCGATGTACCCCGCTGACCCTTGAGTGGGGTTAAAATGAGCATGCTTCCCTGTATTATATGTGAGTAAATAAGAATAAAGCAGTAAAGCTAATATTATTGTGACAGCATTTCCATCGTACACAAGCCTAATACAAACAACGGGATTCAAAGACATTTCAAGTGGCTGTGTCACCACACTAAGGCCTCTGTGGAAGGGGAACTTTCATACTGCAAGGACGCCTGTCTGTGTGTTTGTCTCCCTGTAAGTTAATGTTTGACATACCTGTACCAAAGCAAAACAGCAAGATAGCCAAATAGTGCCCAAGTACACTGTACCCGTTAGCTGTGACAAGTGTTCTGTGGCATAGCCTTCTATCACCAATCAAACTTGATCATTTAGCTGTTGCAATCCCAGCCCCAGAGCTATCTTAGGCCAGGCAGGCATTGGGATGGTTACTTTAACCTACATTATCTACATGCAAATATTACAATATGAATACGTGAAAGCACATTCTTCAGGAGAAATGCAGGGAAGCACACTGTACCAGGTATGCCAAATTAAAGCACTGTGAGCAATTCCTGGAATACCTGAGATTGCTGCCTGTACAGTACACAGCACTTAATTACTTGGAAACCTGGAATGGATTAAACTGATATGCAATGGGAACCTTATCATTGCATACAGTATTTATTAGATATATACAGTATTTATTTATACTATGCTTTTCCTATGGTTCTAATATGCATTTATTATAGTTTACTCTGGTTTGCCATGTTTATTAATATGCTTTTACCATACTGTACCTCACAATTTTTTACAATGCTTACCCATGCTTTACCATGCTTTCACTATGCTTTATTACACTTTGCTGTTCTTTTACCATAGTGAACTTTTATAAGGGTACTGAGCTGGTTTATATTGATGTTGAGTAATAATATTATTATTGCCTATCACAGGGCTGAGAGGTGGTGCATTAATTTACTGCAGAGACACTGGGCCTATAACATGCCTGGTGACAGCCTAAGGGTTCTCAGACTGTCTGTGAATATTGTCTAAAATAAATCTGTCATCATTGTACTGCTGTACCTGTCATTACATCTCGACATCCGCCCCACGAGTGACAATTTGTTCAGCGTTTTACATACGGATCACTTTACAGATCAGAGCCACTATCTCAGCAGTTAAACAGAACCCCCCTCCCCTCCCCCCTCTCTCTCTCTCTCTCTCTCTCTCTCTCTCTCTCTCTCTCTCTCTCTCTCTCTCTCTCTCTCTCTCTCAGTAGTTGCATGAAATTAATTTTTACATGCTACAGACTCATTTTTACTTTAAACTGTATACAGTATGTGTGTTTTACTATATTCCAAAATAAAGTTCCCACACCTCATCATTTATTCCAAACTATTTCCATATGGTAATCCAGACACAGGCACACATTTGTGCTTAGATAGAGAAGCTCTGCCTTCGCGAGATAGTGTATGAAAGTTTATAAGCTTCCGGATCTCGACAGCAATTGTGTGAAAAACAACTGGGGCACAGAACTGCAAGGATTATCAGGTAACTGCAAATTACCACATGAGAGTCTGGATGATAACAAGTGACTTGGGAAGCAAAACTACACTCACCTTTAATTCTCCAGAGTTATTGCAAGAAGACTAAATTAAATGAATGTGTCCAATTCATCAATTTCTCACAGACAGGAAACCACCACTTAATCTAAACTAAGTGACATCTTTTCTGCAAAAGACTGAGTGAGAAATGAGGATGAATTAACATCATATTTATCCAACCTGAGTGGATGAGGTGGGAGTTTTTGTGAACAAAAACAAAGTATCCCCAGTGGTCAAGGGGTCTTTCATATTAGGATAAATGGTTTGTACACATGAAGTAAAATGGAAATGTGACAAAGTATGTATTTTGAATAAAATATGTTCAGAGGTTAAAAACAATCCGGCAGATACAAGGTTAATTTCAACTGGACACCACCTATTATTGGACTCTATTGAGGAAATCAAAGAACACAAGCTTGTATCGAAACTCTCTGAAAGCAAGTGGTGTGTACCATTAATACGGTCAAAGGTTAAAAACAAAGTCGAAGCACAGCACAGTGCCTTCAAGATTAAGCATAAAATGAAGTCTTAATATTGGGTTCCTGTATAATCTCTTCTGCAAGTCAATCCGTGATTGTACAGTTTGTACAGTACTTGTGCCTGCACATACGGGAACTCATAAGTACATTATATGTCATAGAAACTTGATTTGGCTTAGACTGTTTCTACAGGCCAGGCGCCGAGTGAGCTTGGGGGCGGAGATTTGCTGGGCGATTTGTCCTCCAGAGGCCGGTAGCCTGCAGACATCCGCTCTCGAGTTCCTGGGTGTAAAAAGATGCCGATTGGCTCGTGGGATAGGAGGACACTGAGTCCCGGGTCCCTGAGCTGTGTGGGGAATCGCTGCGGCGAAGGAGAAAAATAACAATAATAGTTGGGCATTCCAAATTGGGAGAAAATCACGGGTAAAAATAATTGGAGATTCTAAAAAAAGAAAAAAAGAAAAAGAAACAGCCACATCATGTCAAAGGAGAATCAAATACAACAAGAACATTATTTCTGTCTGCACAAAAAATTCCTTTTTAGCTATTTCTTTCTGATTGATTTGACCTGAACAGAGTCCAATTCTTTTATTATTTTTTTATTGTAAGCAGCCATATTACTGGTCCCCCTTTCATTGTGATACAATTATTTTGGTTCTTGAGTTTTTTATTGTTTGTTTTTGCTGTTTTACTTTAATTCAGTACATGTACAGTAGTCCAGATTTTTCAAATACAATTTTATTGATAAATTAAAAAAAGAAAATTGTTGCTTCCTAGTACAAAATCAATTCAAGCACTGCATGACAAGGTCTGATTGCAACTAGACCATTTACATTAAAGCAAGATTTAGAATAAGTTTTGCTCAAGAGAATAAACTCTTATACCAAAGCAGACAGGATCAACTGTACTTATTAACTTATAACACAAGAAAAGGTGGCTAGGGATAAAAAGACTAGTGTAATTAAGATAATATAAGAAAATCACTTCTTTAAAATACATCTTCAAAGATGCCCTGGAGATAACAGCCGCAAATATTGCAGACATGAATGCAGTAAATGAAATGCTGCAATACTCTGTTATAACAGAACCCCTGTTATGGAATTGTTTTTGTCTCAGTGTTCTATTCCTCACACTCTATCTTAGCTGGTTTGCTATAAATGAACAATAACAATGACTTTGTTCTCTTTGAGCCAGGCATGTTATCAGCGTATGTTCTCAGAACCCCTAAACACCCATTCATCTCAAGGCACTAAAGCTATTACACTCAGCTTGTTTGCTTATTGTTAAAACAGATTGCACAATTACACATTTCTTGACTTAAAAATGAATTGGAAGCTTCCCTGCTGATACAGCACTAGTTAGGCAGGCAGCAGTGTGGAGTAGTGGTTAGGGCTCTGGACTCTTGATGGGAGGGTTGTGGGTTCAATCCCCAGTGGGGGACACTGCTGCTGTATCCTTGAGCAAGGTACTTTACCTAGATTGCTCCAGTAAAAACCCAACTGTATAAATGGGTAATTGTATGTAAAAATAAGGTGATATCTTGTAACAATTGTAAGTCGCCCTGGATAAGGGCGTCGGCTAAGAAATAAATAATAATAATAATAATAATAATAATAATAATAATGTGAAGGTTGATAACTCCCTCACTACGTGAAGGGATCAGTCAGATCAACCCCTCTGCTTATCTTGGTGTCTCTGCCAAAGGAGCACATCAAGTTCCTCCTTCGTCCGCTGATTAGACCAACATGGTGCTAAGCACAGCCTTTCACAGCCTGCTTATCTCAAACAGCCCGGTAGAGGGGAGAAACGACAAGGACAAACTGCACACAATCTCGACGGCCTGTTAGATGCAATCTTTTTTTAACTTTTATTCCAGGAGAGGCCGGCCGTGCTCGAGCTGAAGGAAAGGCAGCGAGGCACACTTGTTAAAGACGGCTATCAGGCTACCTAGGCCTAGGGCTGCATTCCATCTAAACCTACTGCAATTACATGACCTGCGTCTTTTGTATTTCATTTGTTAATTGTACGGCGCTATTCAAACAAACCTTCACATTTTTTAAATCAAACATGTTACTCTCAGTTAAAAAATCAATAAGACCATATGTGAAAGCTCCTGTGCTTTCACCCCTGATTGCTTGACCCATATGTAAATAAGGCAGCACTGTATTTTTGTATGAATTAATATTAATGTTTTAAATGAATCCAATGCTGTAGCAAGAATGTAAAACTGGTTAGCATACAGTTAACTGGATCTTCAATTCTTTCTTGGCTTGAAATGCCAAACAGTTGCCCATCAACCTTTTAACAAACTGTACCTGTTGCCCAGCAGACTGTTTATCCAGTGTTATGGCTTGAAAACGGGAGACCTACAGTAAGCAGATCTGACAATTTACAGACACTATATCACACTTCTGAATACCTAGATTACATCAACAGCTAATATAAAAAAAAATACATTTCGCCTAATAGCTCAAATCATGAAGTGTTATACTGAGGTATTAATGAGTTCTACCTTAGCAAAGACCTTTAAAAAAAATGTAAAATCAAATAAAAAGAACAGGAGATTTCCATCCCTGACTTGTAATAAATCCATCGTATTTCATTTTGTGTTTCCGTTGCTGTTGTCTGCTTACAAGTATCCTAGAAATGTTGCAGTGCATTCCAGTGGTAGCTTGCTTTCATAAATGACATAAAATAAAGGAACGCTCGATGGCTAGTGACTCGGGTGCCTTTAATCCTTCTGCGTACCTTGAGATCAGAAGGACGGCAGACAGCTGTGAAGCAGGCTACCTCACGCTGGCCCGCACAAACAGCAACAACAACCAGTGTGAGAAATGCATCCACTGAATTTTTTAAATAATAGTAAATTTCCTCTTGTAAAAAACTGGATAAGAGCCAGGAAACCAACCCTCCTGCTGTCCAGATACTTGGAGCACAATGACTCACCAGCATGTACAAAACCAGCTGGGTTGAATTAAACTGTTACCAAATTAAACACTTGCATAACTGATGACCTCTGAGTAAAAACACAAAAAAAAACAAGACCTACCACAACCAGCAGATGACGCACTTCTATATAACTTAGCATCATAGTGGCACCACCAGGGGTTAATTTGTAAACAAAAAGGTCCCGGATCTTACAATTAAAGAAGAGGGACAGCATTTCTGTTTCTAGACCTAATGTACTGAACCTTGATTTACAGTAGCTTCCATATATTGCTTCTAATGTGCTTGTGGATTGAGGTTTCATGTCTTATTGTTAGTGTTGGTAGCTGCATCCCATCCTTTGCCTAGCCATGTTTTAACATAATCTTCAGGTTTGAACAATACCAGCGGCAGGCCGACTAATCTGAAGAACAGGCGCAACAACACTTTTGTTGCTAAGCGTGCTAGTTTATTGGCATCTTGCCGTTTAGGGTATAAAAAACTTAGTAGACGTGGTATCATGAAATATATCGTTACAGTACACTTTTGTCATTCAATTCATGAAAATGTTTTTTATTGTACATGTCTGATATATAGGTAAACCTATAAATGTATATACATTTCTAGAAAATGTTTCCTTGAAATAATTGAAGAACAACTGTATTTTATTGTATATGCAGGGCTAAGATGGGCACCCCTGCTTTCTGAAAGTGGTGGCTCTTTCAAACAGGTATTAAGCCAGGAAATCTCAGGACTGGCTGGTACAGAAGCTAGTCCAAAAACTTATGTCACTGTCTCTGCCCTTCAAAGTTTAATCAAAGACATATTTACATGGAGGCCGCAGGTATGTGAGCTTGACCAGAGAAACAAGTGCTAAAAGATGTCCCCTTATCTCTTCCCTTCTGGGAGCGTAGAGAGGCAGGCAAGCTACAGGCCTGACCTCTGCACAGCTGTAGGCCTCGCGACAACCTAAGGCTGAGGAAAATAAGCAACAGCTGGGCGAGACTGGAGCCAGACCTGGTGGTGAATTGCTTTACATAATTAACAGCTGGTTTGTCATGAAGTTGAGTAGGACAAAAAGAGGGACTGGGGGGGGGGGATTCAATCACAAACACAGCAAATACTTTTAGATCACTGCTGTTTCTCTGTTATGTGGCTGATTTCTACCCTACTTCCCGGCAAAAAAAAATTGCAATTGATCCCAGTATTGATCAGTGGACACCTCACAGCCCAACCAAAAAGAAAAAAAAATATGTAATTGTTCAACTTCTCCACTATTGCTTTGTTCAACTAATAATGACCTACTGACACTTGTAGCCATTGAGGAAGCACGATCCTTTCTACATCACACATTACACTGCTAGCTTACATCACACGTTACACTGCTAGCTTCCAAGACTGCCTAGTGTTAGGGTGCAAGTTTTTGCCCACAACTCAAATGGGGTATGCAGGGGGTTTGTCATTAAAAAGCATTTTCAGTCTTCAGTCTTCTTTTAGCATAGTAGTATTGCGTCACACAGTCAGTAACTGACATCTTGAGTTAAAAAGTTATGTTCATTAAAATACATGGCCTAACTGGAAATATTTTCAATTCTTCAAGGGAACTGACTGAAAGCAAGACGCACACAGATATTTAGGGGCCTATACATAGAAGAGAAATTCTCTGCAGACAATGCTGGGTTTCCAACGCTCAGCTTAATGGGGGTTAGCCGGGGTGATAACGCAAGGTCCATTCAGTGAAGTTATTTAAGCCAGCTCTGAGCTTGTTTTCTTAAAACTCAGCCAGGCATTACCACTGCCTTAGTCGCGTTCAATCAGCCTTTTACCGCAGAACTAAAAACGAGGAAGAAGTCAAAACCACTGGAGGTTTCCAATGAATAATTCAGAAAGAAAAAAAGACGTGTTGAAAAAAAATTCTTTTCTGCAGACTCCATGGAAATAACTCTGTTTGGCACTGTTCTTTAGAGTAAGCCTCTGCTGAGGCTAGTCAAGCCTTTTATTTATGTTCTGACAAACATTTAACCCTCTCAGCCCTTAAGACCCAAAAGGACTCTCTCCGTTGTTTTATGGTGATTTGAGGAAGCTGTCAGAAGACCCCTGTGGGGCTGTTTTATGTACCTGTTACATGTTATCATTGCAGCATGACAAGCAGTATTACTGACTAAATGTTGAGGCAAATGCATTAAAACAAGCTGACAAACCTTCTTGCTTTACCAGTACTTTGGAAAGCAAAAATAATCCAATTACATAATTGTACTTCCAAATAATGGGAGTTGCAGCTTAAGCCACAAAATACTAGACTTCAAAAATGACTTAATTAATGGATAATATATCATTCAGAGAGATTTAAAGTAGAAGGGCAATTAGCACTCAAGTTTATCACAGAAGTTAAACTGTTTCAGTACAGAGGAATCGCTTAGCGTGACTATATGAGAGTTTCAATTATCTTTTCACAGCAAAGACTGAGTTTAAACAAAGTTTGTCAGTGTAGTATTTTTTTTTAAATTAAATTTACAATAATGCCTCACTTTACAGTATTAGTCATGTTCACGTTTTGCATCACCCCTTTAGAACTGACACATTTCTCTTCATAAAGTGGATTGAAACCTGCTGAACAATGTTACGTTAACATAATGAATGACTGATTTATAGTTTTCCATATACTTAACGAAAAACTGACAAAAATGGAAACATGTGGTATTTCGAAATCTAACATGAAATACTGTACTACTATTATGACTTTTGTAATATTATTTTCTAATTTCTTTGATTACATGATGTTAAATAAAAGATTAAAATTATGTTCATATAGTTTTTTTATTTTATTTTTATAATAATGCAAAACTTTTGGCTAGAGCGGTATGTTAATATACTATGTAGATATATTAACACAATTAATACAAATACTACAGCTTAAATTACTCAATAGTGTTTGTTCTCCTGTACTTTATTCTCACTGAAGCCTTTATCCTAAATCTTTCACTGTGCCAGGTTCTTGGAACCGTATTATAACACTTCCTGTAGATCTCGCCTCAACTTGCTAAAAAAACACAGACTGTCTGCCTCCAGGGAAGACTATCACGGTGAACGTGGAGGAACTGAGCATTTGTAGCACACAGAAATATAGCTTACAGATGTCAAAGCCATTATAGTTTTTTGTATTTATTTTTTATTTCTTTAAAAAGTAAATTTCACATGAAGACGACAGCACAGAAGAAATATGAAGACGATAGCACAGAAGAAATATGAAGACGATAGCACAGAAGCAGTTAGCAGGTAGATCAGCAATTAAATCACCAGGTTTTAAAACAACAAATGAAAATCTCTTGGCCTCAGAAACATGTGTAAACCAACAAAGCATAATTGTGTGGTTTGTTTTTGCAACATTAAAATAACCCCACACACAAACTAAAGCATGGTCGAGTGAAAAGCTCCACAACCACGGTATAATGCATGTCTCTTACAATTGCCTCAATACTGTATAATGCATGTCTCTTACCATTCCCCCAATACTAATGAATCATCAAGCACCTGCAAGCCAAAAAGGGCTCTGACGTTTCCTGAAATAAAAGATCAGGATCCCAGCAATCAAACAGTTGACAGAGACCATCCATATGTGAATCTTTACGTATGGAATGCTTCAGCCCTGAGAATGAAAGAATGCCTTAAAAGAGTTTTAATGCAGCTGTCAGCGGCCCTCCGACCCTCCCTTCCCTGCTCAATCTGTTTCACCTTTCTCAGCGCGTTTCATGCCGTAAGTAAATACTGTACTGCTACCCCATTAGCGTTTCTTTTTCTTTACTTGAAAAGCTTTTCTTTTTTTAATCTCAATCGGACTGTTGTCTAAGAGTCAAACATCCATTAAAAGAAAATAAAGACAAAACCCTATTTGTCCATTTCATTTTACAGCTTACCACAGCCCAGACGTGGCCAGTCACTTCAGTTCAAGGGCCCGCAGAAGCTCTCCTTGTCAGCACTCCTTACTTTGAATTCATGCAGTAGATCAAACTGGGAGGAGGGTCCTGATACAAAGTTTAGTGTGTTTCATGTGGACTATGTAAAGCTTGCAGTCTTTCACAAAAAAAACAACACCACCACATTTATACTGTACTAGCTTGGCCATTAAACAATTGAAAAATAAAACATGCTTTTCAGCAAACCAGTTGAATACATCAAGGGAATGTTTTTTTAACAGATATTTTTAGGAAGGACAGCTACAAACTAACCTACCAATTATATAACTTTTAAAAGGTGCCCCAAATAGAAAACAAAAAATAAAATGGATTGCTGTCTCCACCATGAAGGACCACCATTTTATGTTATAACAGGAATGAGAGGTTGGGGCTTGTACTCACAGAAATGAAACAGACAAGTTCAAATGAAACAGCATGATGCTAGCTTTATATCAAATATTCTCACATAATCTTGTTGACATGTTTCAAAACAGAATACGTTTCATCTACTGTGTGACAGTTACAAAACTTATTTTTTGTCAAGACTTAAACTGGATTCAAATCACTTCACGAAGTCAAGCTCAGAAAAAGCATAAAAAACCACCAGCTATAAAACACATCTGCTCGACAGCAACTGACAAGCAAAAGAGAAAGGCCAACAAGAGAAGCTGTCTGAAGTCTGAGGGTCACTTTCAACATCTCATTTGTAACGTGACTGAGGGAACAGCTGAGGGAGGTGGTGTGGCTTTTCTCAATTGAAAGGAAGAGGAAACAAAAAAGATAAGGGAAAGCTGTGGAAGAAACCACAGCCCCCACTGGAGACCTGACATGTTATTGTACTGGCCTCTGGTTAGGGGCTGAGCAGGGCACTAACTCTGACCTGACCTCCTTCCTTTCTAATGGGAAGCAGCTATGCAGGGCTTCACTCTAGAGCAGGCCCACACAGAGTACACATCAGTGACTGTGGGATAAACAGGCAATGGTTGTCTACATACTGTATAGGTCAGGCTTCCAAAGCTTTGACAACAATTGCCTTTCAGCTTCTCTGCAATTTGCTACAGCTTTGTACAATCTGTAAATCAGCTAGCCTGTAGTAATGAGTTGAGTGACCACTTTTCTTTTGGAAATTCTCATGTTCTTGTGTTCTTATGTATAGACAGACAGGCAGACAAGCAAAGGTTGCTCCAAATATCCCGATTCCGATACTCTCAAGAAATGATGGGAAAGAATGTAACCAATGTGAAACCAAGTTTTGTCACAATTTGATAAGCAGTTCTCTAAACGGAAGTAAACACATATGTGTGACCGGCAGACAGACAGACCTGCTTGGTTTAGGTCGCAGTAAATGAAGCTTTATTACAATGATAAAAAGAAAGCTTCACAGCTTGTCTAATGAGCCACTTTTACTCTCTAGTTTACCATGAGTACACTAATTAACCCGCTAGTATGCTAACTCTTACAATATAAACACCAGTTGAACAAATATCTCTTTTATGGATTGCGCTTTTAATAACAATCACACTATTTCAGGTCTACCTGACACAGGGACTTTTCAACACGTCCCTTGCTGTGCTCTTTATATTTGTCCTCTGCTGTTCTGCCTCTATTGTAATGCAGATGGTTGTAGTGTGTTTGTATACACTGGCCTCAGTACTTTGTGTGTTGTGGTTCCTGGCTTCACAGCTCTGAAAATCCTGTGGATTACTAGGCAACAAGTCACTTACCCCACATGGTCTTTGCTGTGTTATTTACTCTAGGAAATTAGATTAAGGAATTGTAACAATGATTTACATGCCGGCAAAATAAACTGATCTTGTATTTGTTGGCACCCAAGTTAGACAACAATAACAACAACAAAACATTGTTAATACACACATACAGACTTCCTCTGAGAACAATGGTGTGTGTTTGTGCCTCCAGATATTAAAGTGAGCACTTGTCAGTCACAGCTTACGAGGGGAGTCTTAAAGGTGTATTAACCCAGATTTAGATGAAATCATTACAATATGAATGCTGGAGTTATTTCCAGGCACCAGCAGGAAAAAAGAAAGTTTGAAAAAAACTTCAAACTTATTATTATCACTGGTTCAGCTTTCCTGTCCATTTTCTTAACTGCTTTTATTTCTAAGCTCATGGGAAAGTAAAATCGGCATTTCCTCGTTTTGTGTTTTAATTCAGATTCGCTTTTGGTCACCTGGGTTTTAGGGAAAGGGAAGTGTTTAAATGTGATGACTGAATGCTAACAACAGGACTCTGCAATGCAGGTTTCATCTGTGCAATGGCACAGTAAAATCACTGGACTTTATAGTCCTAAAAGTTTGAACTTTACAGCCGGAGACTGAAACTGCACCATAGGAGAAAATAAATAACCAACTGCAGAAAGCTTCTTTAAAGGGACAGCAAGTGTTTAATGCTAATGACCTCTGGTGTGTCAGACTAATAGAGCAGGGCAGGGCTTAATAATCAGCCCATTGTTCTCTCTAAATGGACCCAGACTCTGTAAACATGGCCTGCAGTACTGGAGGGGAAAGAAGGAGGAGGGAAAGGGGGTAGAGTATGTTAGTACATTTCCTCTGGCCAAACAGCGGTAATAAACTTGAGGGAGGGAGGGAAGGAATATGAGAGAAAGATGTGTAAACATGAGTCAAATATCAGGAGTCAAATAAATTTCTCTCTCTCTCTCTCTCTCTCTCTCTCTCTCTCTCAACTGTCTTTTATTGAAGGTGCTTATTGAAGTTAGCATTCTTCTAGCTTGGTTAAGGAGGTACCATCCTTGCTTGTATTTATTTCTTCAAAGAACTTTTTATACAGGAATGCCCTGCTGGGATGAAACGTCTGTTTCAAAGAGGTACCCTGTCGCTGATGGCATAAGCAGCCCCAGCAAAACGCCTAAATTACATTCAAATTTCACACATCTTCAGCAGAGCAGAGCTTGCCTCTGAAAACAATCACCAAACAGTTCTTACAGTGACCAGCTGGGGAGGTGCTGCTGGGGGGGGGGGTATTGTTGTTTTTTTGTTTTTTCAAAAGCATTATTTTGTTCCAAGCCACATAGAAATGAGACGAGAGGGCACAATAATTCCTGAACTTATTGGTTAACTAAGCGCTTCCCTTAAAAAGTTGTTTGCACCATGGGAACATAAGGTAATGCAAGCCGGATCTGAGAAGCCCAAATGTAGCTACATACTGTAATTAGGAACCAATGCTTCCAGGGGGTGAAAAAAAAATATTTCCTTCCGATCCCTTAGTGAGTTTTTGCAATGTTTAAACACAATGGAGGCAGTGTGTGCCTGCTCTGTGTTGCGTGCTGTTGCTGTGACCATTACACTTACATCATCGTATGTGAGTCGCTACACACCAAGAACAAGGCAACGACATGTGTTTTTTTTTGTTTGTTTTTTGCGCCATTCTAAAACAACTCCTCCTGGAGTATGCCAGAAATCATTAAAAACATCTTTATGTTGTACCTCATATCAAAACATTAGGCCCAATTCAGTAAACTTAAACTCCTGCTTTATTTAACTGCCAGAAAACGTGGACCAAAAGCGCTCTTCCATTTTACTACCTTTAGGTTACATTAGAATCAACTACAGCCCCTATTTTGAAGCACCAGGGAAAAATTTCATGAATGCAAAACATTTGTTTTGTTTATTGTTATTGTATCGTGGTTAGATGTGTTGACTATTTAAAAATACTTAAATAATAAAAGTTTTTGCTCAAAAGAGCCAACTTCCCAATGTTTAGGTATGTTTACATACCTTTGTCAAGGGGAAGGGAAGAAGTTGGTCAGACAGTGATTAACACAAAATGCACGCAGTACAGGGCCACAACCTAGACATGCCATTCAGTTTGGTCTAGGTTTACCACGTGTGTACATTCCGTACAGTTATTGGAAAGAGGCTAGTTCTGATTCCAGAAGTTAAAGGGTTAAATTAGAATAACATACAGTACAAATAGAAGAGATTCTGGGCTGGTCAAACTAAATTGATAATGACAAGAACAGAAACTAATCTAAAACAGAGTTTAATTAGAAAGCCGACACAACAACCCTGCAGAAACACAAGCAAACACTGAAATTGAAACTGAGATCTGGTAAACATATTTCGGCTTTCACAAGCTGAGCTTAACCAGATCTCCAGAGCAACTCCACTTAACCGCCCCCCCTCCCCACGGAAGAGAAGTTGGCCAGCAGACTAAAGGGTATTCCTCCATTGTGTGTCTGATTAGCCTGATTATCCAATCTATATTATTTGTTGATGGGGCACCCTGTTTACACTCTGGAGGCCAACAGAGAAGTTCTCTGACAAAATTATCATTAGGTCCACAGTCTATTAAGTCTATTAAGAAAGAAAGAAAGAAAGAAAGAAAGAAAGAAAGAAAGAAAGAAAGAAAGAAAGAAAGTTACATAATGAAAGGACTAGTCTTTCAGGTAATTTTAAACTGTATTTATTCAGCAAATGCTCTTTTTTTATAATTGAGATGAAGGCTGGGCTTGTATCCCAGCTCAGTGAAAAGTCCCTGGCCAGTCATTTGACCTCTTTGCACCTCACAGCCTTACATCAGCTGTAACAATTTAATTTAGCTAAAAACTAGAGCACATGATACCCGAATCTACTGTACAATGTTGAAAATGATTCTACCTGCATATTGAAATGGGGACGATCCCCTTGTAGGTGTGGAGAACAATGGTTGATGTGAAATGTCTGTACACACTGTGAATGATATGAGATATGTCTGACACTTTGAACACTTGAAGTAATGGCACTAAAGGTTGTGGCCCTTCACGCCTCACATACAAGCCAAAAAAAGTGTCAGCATTCTGTTCAAAGTGGTAGGATTGGCCTGAGGCTGCTGCAAAGAAGAAGCTCCCTTCTTTAAAATAACAGCTGCTTTTAGTTGTGGAACAGCCAGGAATCGTCCCCAGACGCTGTCTTTGTGGTCTGCTTTGTAGAGCTGTCAGAATCACAAAAGTGAGTTAATTCACAGGTTGTCAAAACTCACTACATGGAGACAACAAAAGACTAGGAACAACAGGTTAAGGCACATCTGCCTAAAAGTGATTCTAAACACAAGAGTAAAAGGGAAAGAAATATTGATGAACGAGTAAGCCTTTACAGGGCATGGTCGGCTTTTTCGTTGTTGTTTTTAGGTGAAAACGCTCTGCTTTGGGGTGAGATATCTGAAACGGGAAAGGTTTTCATCATCTGTGTGTTTCATTTAGTGTGCAGCCTGGGCTACCCAGGCCAGTGCATTTGAGTTGCTTTCATCAGTGATGTTCTACATAAGCTGTTAAGTTTTAGTAGGACACATTTAAAGTTAAAACTGCTTCTGAGGTACTGTTAAAGTTTTCTGCACACAAAAATACCCTATCCAATTCACTAAAATAATGTTTTTTGGAATACAAAGTTCTGTAAATGCACAAGAATAACAGTATTTAAACTTAACCCTAAATATGAGTATTCATTCTACTCATATAATTCTACTCATATCGTTCTACTCATATTGTTCTAATCATATCATTCTACTCATATTGTTCTAATCATATCATTCTACTCATATCACTCTACTCATACCATTCTACTCATATCATTCTAGTCGTTCTACTGAGTCTAAAGCAGTGTAGTCGAGCTGCAACTCACATGATAGGCAGGCTAAGTCACATGACTCACATCTCCCGCACAACGGTCTGATTCACTCAGTAGTCCTCTTGATGCAATGAAAAGAGCATTAGGAACTACTATTACGAACTACTTTAAGAAGGCTACACACAAAACTACCACTGTGGACACAAACACAAACAAAACTCTTCCTGGAATGACAGCGAAGCTGCTACTGACACACTGTGAAAATAATTGTAGCACTTAGATAAATGCATTACCTAGTATACAAATAAAAGGTGAATTCATATAATAATTCTTTGTAGGAAAATCTATATTTTAGTGGGCTTTTGGTACATTCCAATTTAGGACTACACCATTGATCTAAAATATCTTGTTACAGAAATTCCACCTTGCTCAGGCTTGCTCAGAGACTGTTCCCTAAAGGTAAAATATGCTGTGACTATTAAATATGCCAAATAACCATGAGTGCAGAAATAGTAATAAATGATGATTAAAACACACATATAAACAGTTAAAAAAGGCATTATGCAAACTCAGAGGATATTACATGAGCCTGATCCTGGTAAATTAGTCTTAGGCAACATCCAGCACTTTCTACACTCACTGTCATGCGCCTAACGCCTGTGGAGCCAAGACAAATCTACAGTAGTTAGTTACACTTGTATTATTCATTCCTCAAAAACCACTGGCTATGACATCCAAACCCTACACATGCTCCATGAAGTAAATTCACTTGCATGAGGGAAAAGATTGCCTGTCATGCCAATACCAAAAAAAAAATGTCAACTTCTACTGTTACGCAAAAAAAAAGCTAAAGTTTCTCTCTGCTCTGCTCATGTGTGTGTATCTGTGTGTGTGTGCGTGTGTGTGTGCGTGTGTGTGTGCGTGTGTGTGTGCGTGTGTGTGCGTGTGTGTGTGTGCGCGGAAAGTTCAAATGCTACATTGCGGAAGTAGCCTGGCTTTATTCCTTCCTGAAAAATTGGAAATATTTTAATTAAATAATGAAGTTAGGTTGTGTACACCACACGGGGGTTGTCGTACTGGAGAGAAGATACAATGGCAGGCCTGTGTAATCAACACGACTCCAAAAGCTTCTAGCAGCCTGTGTTTGTTTGACTTGGGAGAGAGGAAGAATTGACTCGCTACTGTGGCAGCCAACATTCCTTCACAACTTCGCAAACGTGTATACTTCCCTTCTTCGTGTGTTTATTTGACAAACTTTTTATGATTTCACACTCAAACTCAAGTCCAATGACACCATCTAGAGATGCTTTAACTAAAGAAGGAAAATCATAACCACTTGTTTTTCTTCTTATTAGGTAAAACCTGGCCTTGACATTCTTTTTTTTTTTTAAAGCGTTACTTTGTATTTTGTTTGAGCGTTTTGAAGTTATGGGAGATTTCTCGTTTTTTAACCAATGACCGTGGAATTTCACAGCAACAACTGAATGTGGGTCTTGGTGTACGTAGCTGGACCAAAAGCTTTCTCCACACACTAATCTCAGATACTACACTTATATTTTGCCTGCATTACTTCCCTAGAGCCAGACTTTTTCAGTGTTGTATTGTATATTGCAATACATTTTAATGATCTATATGTCCCTTATATCACGCATGCTGTATGTCACATACAGAAAAACAGTCAAAGCCAGCATGATAGCTTGGATATTCACAATAGAAATGAGCTAAAGCCCTTTCCATAACAGCGCTTCCTTCTTGTTTCAGCCATGTAGACAACCATAAATAACACCTTTTGACAAGCCTACAAATCACCTTGCAAGCATGACTTTAAACTGCTTCACATAGCAGCCCACAAATCAGCTTCCTGTATGCTTGGCTCAGTAATGTAGTTGACAACAGATGTTAGTTTCAATGGTGGTGGGGGGGGGGGGGTGCTTTGGTTATGGCCATTTCAATGAAGGAGCGAGTGTAGCTCAGAGTATAGACTAAAAGTCAAGGCAGAAGGATCTTTCCAATGTTGTCTCCAAAGCACTTTTATTAATAGCTAGTATACTATATGCTTACATTACAGCAATATGGTAAAGCACTAAAACCTGCATACTCAAATACAGTATCTCCAGCCGAGAGTGGAACAAGCAATAGTCCAGACCACTTTTCTTGGGGATGGGTCGTTTTAGTTAGCAAAAGACTACTTTGTTTTAAGATTATTTTTCCCCTTACTTTTTCTTTTACTCATGAATTATTTATTTAAAAATCTGATGAATTCATTTACTTATCTGATGAACACCAAAGTTAAAATGAAGTTTTAAAAAATTTAAAAAATGCTGATCTTTCAATATCATCACAATGCATAAAAAACGGTTATTAGATTCCACTTTTTGTTTACTTTCAGTTAAGCAATAATAAAATAAAGGGTTGCTTTTTCAGTGAATGCATCATTGTTCAATCGTTTGAGATTTAATCTGTTTAGGCACCATAGCACAATATTGCAAAGCATATGTTATGTCTGAGGTACACAGCTGAAGTAGCCAGAGAGATAGAAAGATTTTGTGACTATGTCCGAGTACGCATGCACAAAATATTTCATGTAACCGCCTTATCTGCCTGTTTTATATAATCCCTCATTACTTCTTAAGGTGGAATAAGGGATGTTTTTATAAATTGTGAAAAACACACCATGTTTTTCTGTCTGCATATATATATATATATATATATATATATATATATATATATATATATATATATATATATATATATACATATATATATATATATATATATATATATATATATATATTAAACTAATCAGACTTTGGGTCAGATTCTCATTTATTTTTAAAAGTAAAAACACTAATTACAAATTACTAATTACAAAACAATTTAGGACTAATTCTCAATTAAATGCCATTCATTTCTGCTCTGGTAAGTGAATCAGGTGCATTTTTTCCTTTCTGATAAAGATATTAATGGCATTGTGGAGTAAATCACTTTGAGAAGTCGACTCTTTGGTCTGCTTGGCTAGAAATATTAACGTTTATAGTTGAAGAACACTAAGCACTTCCAGAACCTTCCATGCCTTCACAGCCCATGGCTAACCTCACAGGACGCCCAACTTTTTGCACGCTACGATTGTGGGCATATTACTATGACGGCAATTTTGAAATCAGATTTAATGTACCAAGAAAAAAACTCTCATATCAGTGATCTTGCTAAACAATAAACAGGAGGGTTTGTTTTGTTTTTGCACAAACCTCCATCTGGTATTGATAATTGCAGTAAAACATACATGGGTGTTGAGAAGTGATGCCTGTGTGATTTAGGGTTAAGTGTTTGTTTGGTCTGCAATTGGGAAAGCAGAGAGAGGGACTCCTGATACACACAGTAATGGCACTGTTGTTGTTGTTGCTGTTGTCTTCACAGAGAACTAGAATCTATCTGAGAATGTTTACACAAAAACAAGAAGGGGTGTCTCGGGGTTATCTCGTTAGACAAACGACATAATAAACTTCTGATTTTCGTTAGTGGTTATATGAAAGAAAGAAAGAAAGAAAGAAAGAAAGAAAGAAAGAAAGAAAGAAAGAAAGGTGTCTAGCTTGCAACAGTAAACACTTTTGATATGCACGGGTATTCAAATAGCCATTCACGTTTTACTTACCCCTGGCGCAGTCTGTGAATGCAATTATCTCCAAAACGAGAAGGGCAATCTGTAAAAATTCCATCCTGACACTGAGAAACCTCCGATTTTCTAATCTAAAATAAAAATAAAAGCAATACATTTCAATTAACCTGGGTGTTAGCATGACTTTCCAAATGTTAAATCACCAGTTAAACACCCTTTAAGGACCCAGAAAACAGACACTTTTAATGCGTTTTGCAGCACTATCTGGAGTACTGCCAGACGTTGTAAAAATATAACACTGGAGTACTGTACTTGCCACAAGTAACAATACACGCGGTATTTAATAATCTAACACGCTAAACTTGTCATGTATCCTTACGCTGTTAACTTCAGATACGTGAGCCAAGAAGACCTCATTCTAGGAACAGATTCTGCTTTATTCACAAACCCTCATTCAAATGACTCGCTCTTACTTTATCCATATGTTCTTCTGTTTCTACTTATGGAAGTTATTCTTTTCGATTTTCTTTACAATGCAGAACGCATTCGTTTTGTTTAGTGTACTTATGACGCTACTTTGTATAATAATAATAATAATAATAATAATAATAATAATAATAATAATAATAATAATAATAATAATAAATCTACATTGTTCAGATAATCCTTAGCACACATATAATCCAATTTTTTGATTTTTGATGGATTTATTGATTTTTTTTTTATTTTACTTTTGGTAGGCTGCATACTAGTGTGCAGTTTAGGTTAGGATTTGCAATAGCATTGTAGCTTCTGTCTGGTTCCAAAGCACTGTGTAAAATCTGCATCTTCGTGTGTTATTTATTGCTTTATGAGAACATTGTGCACGCATTTAAAACTCTATCCAAATGTCTTAGATGCAAACATAAAGCTTTCTTTTTTAATAAATTCCTGCTGATAAATTGTGCATTATTGATAGCAGTATTAGCTGTTCTTCGTTAAAACGCCCGCTTAGTCCGAATCCCTGCCTCTTGTAAACTCACAGTTTAAGTCTTCGTGCCCCGGGGACACAAAGCAACCCAACAAGTACAGTAATTACACATTGTCACTGGCTGCTAATTTGCAACGAAAGCTCTTAATAGAAATGCATTAAAAAAAAAAAAAAAAAAGTATAATCCTCCTTCAGGACATTTGCTTTATGCAACAGCCTACACTTTGAGTATCTTTTTTTGTGCCAACTGCTGGCTATATTTATCACAGAAACACACACAAACACAATAATTATTATAAATGTATGAAACAATGTTATGTCCATGTACTTTATATGTTTAAGTGATTATAACAGATTTCGAGGAAAAGCATAGCCTGCTGAAACGATACAGCAAACTGGATATATGGAGATATTTTACCCTCACCTGTTGATATTTTGTAACAGGGAGTCTGAAATATTTAACGTATATAGTCTATACGGTAATGGATATTGTTCTGGTTACGCAGTTCAGAATAATAAATAAATAAAATTACATGTCAAAGTTTTTTTTTTGTTTGTTTGCTTTTTTGTTTTGTTTTTTTGCAAATACCATACATATTCTCGTTCATACATGCCAAAATACCATTTCGAAACATGTTATAAGACTAAGTTAGCGAACGATTAGCCAACTGTTGCATGAACTGTCTGTCATCAGTATGGCAGAGCTTCAGTCTTTTTAAATTTGTGTACAGTCAATAGGCTACTTCACATTCCATCATTCGCCTCAGAAACACACATTTTGTTTTATTAATGATACAACATAAATAGGTGACCACTATTGCGTATCCGTCAAATTGCATGCATGTCCATCAAATTACCTATCAAATTAGGCTTAATAAAATACATCAATAACCAGGGACAATATTAAATTGTAGTGCATTAATAAACTGATTACTGTAGTCAAACAACCATGGTTTGTTTAAAACACAAATGTAAACGATACATGAGGTAAAGGCTTCACGGTAAATAAACATTGATTCAAGAGTTACGGTAAAACCGCAGCGCAAGAATGTACTGACCGCATACCTGCAGTTCCACTTGATGCACGCTTACAGTCCTTTTGCAGGTTCCATATTTAAATTATACCCCTTGTGTTACTTTTTTTAATAAATCCATTAAGTCCATTAGATACATATGCTTCCCGCTGATTCTTAGTCCCAGGTTTTCCGCAAGACTGCAGTCGCCGAACACAAAACTCGTGCGATTACTACAGGCTGAATTATTCTGCTAGCAGCTGTATCCCGGTCAAAAGGTTTAAAATACGTAATGTACAGAACTTGTAGGATCTCAGAATCGTAAACACACAATGTAAAAGTGCTAAAGCAGCCCCTATGAAAAGTTAAAGTCCTTTAAAACTGCTTCTTCATGTGTTTCCAATGTGCAGTGCACTCCTCCATCAGTACTAATAATCAGAGATCCGCAGTATTCCCACTGTGGGAATAGTCGTGTCAGATCTCCCTGAATTCCAGCAGATCTCTTGAGTGTAAACTGGTGGGGTGTACCTTTCTCTCCTCCCGCGTGCGTGTGTATTTGAGACGAAATCAAGTTAAAAATTGGATTAGTAATTCCAGTACTATCAGCGGCAGACTCCGGTACCAGGCGATCGGCGTATGATTGTAGCCCAGCCCCGCTCAAAACTTCTGGCCAATCAGAACTCAGCGATCTGAAGCGCACAGTCAAAATTTAACTCTACAGTTTCTGCTGGAGTATTGAAATGCGTCTACAGATTAAATTCAGCCAAGTGTTTTGTCTAGAGAACTGTGCAAGCGTTTTCTTTCCTTCATATGTCTGTTTTATATAAAAATGCAATAAAAACTTGTGTTTTCATGGAATTTGCTAAAAGTTGGGTTTGATACAATCACGTATAAATATAAGCAATACCAATTTGATATTAATGTTTACACTGCATAGCGCTTGTAAGTGGCGCTACTGCACAAGGCATGGTGCAAAGACAAAATAAAATAGAGATATATCATTGTTTTGGCAAGCCTGAAGTCATACAGTGTGTGTTTCATTAAAGCTACATTCGAAGCTCTTTGATCTGCACCGTGCTATGTACTCGTGTAGGTCACTACTAGTGTGTTTAAATATTTGACATGCTTCATTATATTTGATATGTTTACATTCTGGAGTAAAAACCTTTTGCATGGTGTTTTTTTTTTTTTTTACAGCGTCTTCCAAATTATGAAGTACTGTACGTCTACTGTTACTATGGAAGAACCCTAGTCTTTTGGAATATGCAGACAGTGCGGCGCACCGCTCAATGGATACCAAACGATAGTGTCTTCCATAATGTGTTCAGGCTGGATCGTGTGCATTTGTCTGCGTGTTAAGGGAGGCAGTTGCCGAGAATTTGTATGAGGTGTTGGGTGAATGCGCCGTCCCTATATATATATATATATATATATATATATATATATATATATATATATATATATATATATATATATATAGTCTCAACATAGGTAGGCTATAGCCTAACAATATGTATTAAAAGTTGGTATCAACAATGCAATAAATACAGTTTGTCTTCATGAACATGTAATTTTATCAAATGCAGTTTTATGGAATGTAATACGGTTTCTTAAACAAGTACAATAACTGCAGATAAAAGCTAAATATAAATAAAATTAAGATATCATAAAAAATATTTCGTTTTTATTTTATTAAATTTACTGTCCATCAAATCACATTTATTATTATTAATAGTAGTAGTAGCAGTAGCAGCAGTAGTAGTACAGTATTTTATTTATTAATTAATTTATTTTTTATTTTTTTATTCTGGGATCGCCACTTACTCTGGAATCGCTTACCGCTGCCACCCCTACGCTGGCTCGGGAGAGACGAGCAGTAACAGTCAAAGTAGTAATTCAATGTGTTTCCATTCAGATGGTTGAATTTCCATTTTACCATCAACATCTATTATTTTTGTAACTGTATTAATTCCTTCAATAGAAACCCACAGAGAAGTACTTCACTATCAGTATTTTGAATATCTGAAGTATGGCATTATAGTTTTCTAATAAAGGCGTTTTAGGACAGTGTTAAATACGTCGTTAAATTCAAGTAGTGTGCACAACTAATAAATGGACGAAATAAATCAAATATATTTTTTTAATTATTATAAAATAGAATATTATTATTAATTATGTCACCTGTCATTCAAAGATGTATCCTATTTAGGGTGTTGTATTAAATGTTACATCGTTGTCACACACGCACGCACGCGCGCACACACACACGCACACACACACACACACACACACACACACACACACACACACAGATAGATAGATAGATATTTTTAATATCCTTTATTTCAATCAATCAAAACAATATTAACATTACAAAACAAATGGCACAAATGTCCATACAAAACCTTCTATTACAACAATTACAAACACATTTTTAAATTATTATCTTCCACCAAGCACACCACCTCTCCAATTGTCCAAATTGCCTGAAACTTTTCTAGCTGGTGCACCAGTTTATAAAAAGTAAAATCAACTTTAATTCTTGAGATTACCAATACTTGAGATTACCAAAGATTTTTATTTCCTTTAGCATTCTTCACCTCAAAAATAAAAGTAGTTTGATTAAAACTCAGACCCAATTTACTAAACAAAACATTCAATAACTCAAACAAAGACTTTAACCGACCACAAAATAAATAACAATGAAAAACTGTTTCCCTTATCGAGCAAAACTGACATGTATCTCCTCCCCCCGGCTGAATGATGGAGAGAAATGAGTTGGTGCCACAATAGTATGCAATATTCTCCACTGTAGATCCCCCACTCTCTTCAGAACTGGTGATCTATACAGATTCCTCCATTCAGGGGTGATGGAGTCCTCTACCTGTAGCCTCTCTCACCAATGTGTATCAGGCAGGTTTTTTAAATTTTGAAAATGCAACACTTTCACACACATCCGATACATTTTTTTTTTTTGTATCCCCCCGAACTGAACCTTATATCCTGCTCCAAACTTTAGGATCTGCCCCGGGGTATCAGTGGTCTGCCCTACTGCTGGTTGAACTTGCAGGTCCATCTCTGGCAGTTCTGTCTCCAGCTGTTTTTTTCCTAAGAAAAACTGACTCAACTGCTGTAACATCTCTGCAGGCAAAACAGCTTTAAGCTGCACTAAAAACCCCTCCATCACACGCACTGATCTCACACCAAGCTCACTTGCTAGTGATTCTGCAGTTTTCCAGGCTCGGTTATCAAAATGAATTAAATCACCGACCTTCACTACTCCTCTGGAGATTAAAAGTAAAACAAAACTCTTTGATTCTAAAAGATTGCATTTTAATGCTGAATTATAAATTAGAGGCTCTTCTAACAACCAATACAACCCTGCAGACTTCAAATCTCTGTTAATTCTAAAAACCTTCCAAGCTAGATAGATAGATAGATAGATAGATAATTTACTAGATAGATAATGGTCCTATTTTGAAATGCAAATATTCAGTGAGAAAAAAAATTATGGCATAAAACAGAACAATTATTGAGCATGTTATTTCCTGAAACCAAGTTGTTTCTTGTTTATTTCTGTACTGTTAATATTATTGTATCCCTCCAAGAGAAAACAAAATAACGTCACCATACAGTTACAATAAGCATACTGTATTGGTTCCATTCATTATTTAAACCGTGGTTATATCTGTTATGCTACGCCTTCATAACTGCGAAGTGAAGTAATAACACTTTAAAACAGTAGATGTCTTATCCACAGAGTCAGACCCACCAAGCGTTTGCTTCATTGCAAAGTTTGCAACATTGTGTTTAAAGGAACACCGACATGATCACCCTTGTATCTGCTGTAGTGTTTAAAGAGTAACATTTACATTTAGCCGGATATGGATAATAAACCTACTGATTGTAGAGTCCCAAAGAATACACTGTGTAACAAATGTTTTATTTTTTTTTTGTTCCTTGTAGTAAGTGTTATTTCCTAATTGCTTTTGCCTCAAAAGTATAGAAAATGGCTATTATTCCCCACAAACCTTGCTTTTGTGACCAGGACAGTGATATTTTGAAATTTACCTATTTTCCAGAACATTCCAGATAGATTCAGTGCTGAGTAAACTTGGGGTAACTTCTAGAACTTTCTAGAACTTTCCAGTAATATAAATAGTAGTATAAATACAGGGGCCTTAAGCCCACCAGTTCAGTTTAGTTCCAGCTGCCTAAGTGGATACATATCTGCATTTTTCTGAGATGGCATCAAGAGTCTGCAAGCATCCGGCAGACGCATTTTGCTATGTCTGCGGCCAATTTATCAAGACAAGAGCGAAAAAGTACTCCGTGGAAGCATCTGCTAAGATGTGTGAGGCCTACAAGGCATATTTCGGCATGCCTGTCGGGGATCAAGACAAACCCTGGGCACCTCATTTCACCTGCGAGCACTGCAAAAAAACTCTGGAAGGTAAGATGGACAATTGTTGCTCGGAATTTTATGTTATAAAATTTGTTAAAATTTTTAAAATTGTAAAAGTTTTTAATTTTAAAATGTTTTACAATTTTCAATGCTATTGAAAAAATATATCATATATGAAAAATGTTGCGAGAATCTCTTACACATTAGTCATGGGTGAAATAAATGTATTTTTGTAGGATGGTACAGAGGGGAAAAGAGAGCCATGAAGTTCGCTATCCCAAGAATTTGGCGGGAACCCACTGACCACTCAAGCAACTGCTACTTCTGCATGGTGGACCTTTCCAAGCGGACCGAGTTCTCTGTGGGGAGGAACAAGGTCACGTGGGAGCCACTGGTGGACCCCCGGAAGGTGATGATGCCACCTCTGCACATCAAATTGGGCCTTATGAAACAATTTGTCAGAGCTCTAGATAAGGAGTCAGCAGCCTTCAAGTACCTTCAAGACTTCTTCCCTAAGCTGTCTGAGGCAAAGGTCAAAGCCGGTGTCTTCGTCGGACCACAGATAAAGAAGATCCTGGAGTGCAATGAATTCCCCAAGAAGCTCACTAGTCAGGAGAAAGCAGCTTGGAACAGCTTTGTCGCAGTGGTTCGGGGCTTCCTGGGCAATCACAAGGCCGAAAACTATGTGGAGCTGGTTGAGACTCTGGTGAAGAACTACGGCACAATGGGCTGTAGGATGTCCCTCAAAGTCTATATCCTTGATGCTCATCTTGATAAATTCAAGGAGAACATGGGAGCATACTCGGAGGAGCAAGGCGAGCGCTTCCACCAGGATATACTGGACTTTGAACGCCGCTACCAAGGACAGTATAACGAGAACATGATGGGAGACTACATTTGGGGGCTGATTCGTGAAAGTGATTTACAGTATAATCGTAAATCTCGAAAAATTACTCACTTCTAAATCTTTGGTAGTCATTTTTGTATTACTTTAGTATAAATACATGTTAATTTGGATTCATATGTTGTTTTTTTCTGACTTTATGTGAACGAAAAGACACAAATTCGCCCATTTTCTCATTGGAAATAGGTAAATTTCAAAATATCACTGTCCTGGTCACAAAAGCAAAGTTTGTGGGGAATAATAGCCATTTTCTATACTTTTGAGGCATAAGCAATTAGGAAATAACACTTACTACCCAGGAACAAAAATTGTGTTACATAGTGATATTATATGCAGGCAAAGGGGCAGCAGTGTGGAGTAGTGGTTAGGGCTCTGGACTCTTGACCGGAGGGTCATGGGTTCAATCCCAGATGGGGGACACTGCTGCTGTACCCTTGAGCAAGGTACTTTACCTAGATTGCTCCAGTAAAAAACCCAACTCTATAAATGGGTAATTGTATGTAAAAAAAATGTGATATTTGTATAATGTGATATCTTGTAACAATTGTAAGTCGCCCTGGATAAGGACGTCTGCTAAGAAATAAATAATAATAATAATAATAATAATAATAAATGTTAGAAAATATAATATAATAATGGAATCGGATGCTTTCACACCCGTTCTTATAGAATGATATCAAACATTTACATAAGACTTGTAGTAGATTAAAAACTATAAATGCCACACTGCAGAAAATGATGTGGATAGAAGATGTATTTTCACAGCGAATGTAACATTGGTTCATTTTCTAAACTTTAAGAGATTTTAAAGCCCATTTTAAATCATGAGATTTGGAGAGGGTTAGATGGTTTTTTTTTTTTTCTCTCAGTTTTCAAAGCAATACAGTGCATGTGTGTGTGTGTGTGTGTGTGTGTGTGTGTGTGTGTGTGTATACTGTATATATTTCCCTAGTCTATTGTTGTGCTGCATGTGAACAATTCTATATATATATATATATATATATATATATATATATATATATATAATATATATATATATATATATATATATATATATATATATATATATATATATATATATATATATATATAATTCAGAACATTAATGACTATATTTCATTTATGTCTCTAAACTGTAATACCAGATGTTTGGAACACATTATTATAACAAATTATTAAAATACTTTAGTTTTTGTTTAAATTGTTTTATGCTATATAGAGCCACAAAAATGCAAGTTTAACATGACAGTGTAAATATATTAAAACAAAACAAAAAAAAAACATTTAGAGTCTGTTGGGTAAGATTTATGGTTAAGTCTTAAACACTTGATTTATAGAGTAAGAAAGAAAGAAAAGAAAATGTTACAAAATAGCTTCACAGAAAGTAAAGATAAGACTTAACTTGAGAAATGCAAAATGGTAGATTAAAACAAAACTGCAAAATCATATTCAAAACTTTTCTAAAGACATTTTCATGTCAGTGAATGTTGTGCTGTACGAGGTTTATAGCAGAGCAGTAGCCATGCCTGAACCAGCTGTTACAGAATTAGATCCTAATGGCTCCATACTGCCACCTGGTGGCATCCCATGATATATAAAGTATGTGTCACACTCTGCATGGCTGTCTGTGTCTATTTCAAAGCTCTTCATTACTCGGCAGTGCAGTCAACCCCTTTTCACATCACTTCAAAGAGACTGCAAAAAGATGGGGACAATAAGCAAAGCTGACTTCATCAGGAGCTCACCAATAATAGTTAATATAGTTTAAGGTACTGCACTGATAATGATATAGTTTTGTGTACTGCATTGATTACAATAGTGTTCTTTAATACATCTTATTTGCAATTAGTACAGTATAATATACTGTACACATAAAATGTTTACAATGTAGAACAAAAATTAAACATATTGTAAAACAAATGGCAAGCATACATGTTACAGATTCTGCATGCTAGACTTATTGGACATTTCAACACTGTGCTGCTACATACTTAAATATACACTTTCTTATCTTTTATTGGGTGTGCGACTGATAAATATGATGTGAACTAGATCTGGCACAGATCTTTACACGGTTTAATTGTATTTAAAGTACTGCATTATGTGACTAAAAGGCATTTCGGTATGGTAACATCCCCACAGCAACCTGATTGAGTTTAATAATGCAGTCAATTTCATGCCCCTTATTCAAATATTTGTAAAGTAGGCACAGTCCAACGGCTAAAGAAATGACCCTAACCCTATCCCTAACACCAGAACCAGTCCAACAGCTAAGGAAATTACCCTAACCCTAACACCGGAACCAGTCCAACAGCTAAGGAAATGACCCTAACCCTAACACCAGAACCAGTCCAATGGCAAAGGAAATGACCCTAACCCTAACACCGGAACCAGTCCAACAGCTAAGGAAATTACCCTAACCCTAACACCGGAACCAGTCCAACGGCAAAGGAAATGAAGTGTCTTGGGTAGTGGGTACTAAGTTCTTACAGAACTGTGGCAGTGTGATAAATTGTATTCAAAGTTACATAGAACTTTCTCTGATTACTCTGGAACTGTCCACAGTGATTTAGGGTCCAGTGAAAAGATAGCGTCACGGCCAAGGCTGGTGAATGGCAGGAAAGAGACTCAGAGACAAGGAAGCTGCAGTTTAAGCACTAGAGTGCATATTTAATAAACTACAAATAAACAGAAACAAAGAAACTGGCACGAGGGCCAAAATACAGGTTCAAACAACGGACTAACCGGCTGTAGGCTAGGCAATCGCCTTCACTACAAGTTGTCAATTTAATCCACAAACCCACAGCTCCAAAACACTCATCTAACTCTCTCCACCAGACAAAGGACTTCTGCTTCCTTATATACATGTGGTCACTCCCCAATTAGCATCAATTGCCTAACTGGGAAATGGCCACATCTGTGATTGCTGGCAGGGACAGATTTAACCCCATCCCTGCCAACCTTACATTCCTACACTATCTACAGCAGAAGGGCTTCTGCCTTGCCACAGTCCCCACGACACTAGCGTTTCCAGTATTATTTCAGCACAGTTTCCGTATACTTGTTGCTCTTAATCGTTGTGATATTTACTTGCCCACGAGGATTCTGCTTCTAGATAAGCAGGTCTTGAGTTTCATTTCTGGGGCTGGCTGAGAGGTTTGTTTTCGTTTCTCGTCAGGTTGGGTAAGTAGCTTTGTCTGCTACTGGATGTGAACAAAGCAAATTCATTCTGGCAGATAAAATTCTTCCAGTCTGTGGTGACATCATTAAGTTCCAACAGATTTCATTAGGAGCCTGTCTAAGTGGTCTGGTCACATGAAAAGGAATAGACCTACTAACCAAGCTAGGCCTCCTGTCTTAGGGTGCCAAAGTTTAGCTTCTCAAAGCTCATTTTTTATTTATTTTTTATCTTATCACTCTTCTTTCATTAAAAACACATCAACATGACATAACATTTCCAGTTACCATGTTGATTTAAATAGTTCAGGGAGTTAAAATGTATTGTGTATTAATATATTTAATACATTTAAACTAATATTCACTACTTAAACATTAGGTAAATACATATTTTTTTGCAGTTCATAACTATTTGACATACTTAGAATACACCCATTTGCTAGACTAAACAATATCATGCAATGGTATTGCACTTCATCAGCTATTAAATGACTGTTCCAGTTCAATAGAATCATTGGAAAGGCTCTGCAGGACCTTTTAGCTTTTATTCTGTGAAACTTCCGACATAAGTTGTGAGTCAGTGTGTACAGCTATGTACATCTTTCTTTTTGGGAGACAACATTCAGTAAAGTCCAGGTACCTTCCACTCCTCACTGGATAAAATAAATATGCATGCAACAAAGAGTATCCACATTCTGATTTACTTTTATTTGTGCAACATCAAGGTTAAAAAGTGAACACAGCAAATCAACGTTCGGTGCCATGCACCTTCGTCAGGATTTGCAACACATAGAAGTCAGTGAAGTCAGCCGAATGTCCAAACAGACACACACAGGGGTTGTGATTTGATCAACCAGGCTAAGCCACAGCTGGGTTTCTGTAGAGCATTTTGTACCACTGTGAATCCCCCCCCCCCCCCCCCCCTTCTGTTGTCATCCTGAAATGAAGTGGTTGGTGCAATCCAGGTGGATTGTAAAAAGCACTAAGAAAAAACAAAGTCACTTGAAGGAGGAGTCCTGAGTAGATTGATGTGTAGATGCATTGCAACTGAAAGTGTTGCCCTTGTGTGTTATGGTGTGGTCTTGATTTAAGAAGCCATGTGTTAATCTTGTTTTGTTATGTGTTAAAGTCAATGTTTATCCTGTTAGTGTAGCTCACGCGGTCTGCCTTGCTTAATCGGAAGAAGAAGAGTTAGTCCTTTCAGCATTGACATTCAAGCCAGACCCTTCAGGATTTCATTGCTGCCTTTTGATTCACAGGTGTGTTTAGAATTTGTTATCTGCCATATAATGTAGTCTTGTTTCTATTTCTCTGTTTAAATTGGTTTAACATAACCAGCTGTAACTAATTTCCAGGTGATCTCCAACAAAAACCTTGACTGTCAGTGCTTTGAGGTGCTCTATGAAGGGTGCTTTATAAATCCCAATTACATTACATTGTATTGTATTGCATAGCAGACAGTACAATCTAATATTTCAGATACCTTATTCATACAGCCTAAATAATCACGTTTTCAACACATGTTGATCACACATCGTTTAGATAGGGTTTAATATAAATTAGAATAAAAAGAATATATACTGCTTTTATTTATGTATGTATTATTATTGATCTTATATAAACGTGAAGTCTCTTGGGGAAGGAGTAGGTTGTCACTTTGTCTGGTACTCTATGCTCCAGGAGCATCTTTTATATAGAGAATATGCTTCATAGGCAGCTGTTATACAGTGTGAAAAGGTAGCCAAGTTAGCCATGTTGACCAGGCTGCTACTGTAGGGTCCGTGACCCTGCTCATCAGCAAGTACAGGAGGATCTTTTATATTCATTCACATTGTAAATAGAACCTCTCAGGTTTACAATTAATCTGACAGCCACAACCTCATCTCATATAACTTGCACATACTGTCTTACAACATTTGTCTGAGGATTCAGCAGTCATTATTTTTGTGTTGTTTATTTAAAACCTGTTACAAAGGGTTTTGTGTACCTGCAAAAAAAACCTTTTCAAGTTTTCCTTTATATATATTATACATATACATACACATACTGTTGTAGTCAAAAGTTTACATACCCCAATGGAAATTTATCATTTCAAGAAATTTCTTGAAAACAAAGAGTCAAAAGTATTCATAACCTTCATGCTATTATACTATTGTCTACAAGGCGCTAGAATTTTCAATATGATAATGCAGGACCTAATTCTAGAAAAGTCTACACAATGCTCGATTGTAGGTGAACATTCTTAGAGAGTATAAAAGGGTTAGGCATTGGATGATCGCTGTCATTACCAATAAGTCAATATGGGAAAAAGTAAAGCACTATCTGAAGACGTTAGGCAGAAAATTATTTATTGTCATAAAGTTGGAGAAGGATACAAGAAGATTTCCAAGCATTTGGTTATCCCAATTTCAACTATTGTTCCTATTATCAAGAAGCACAAGACTCATGGTACTGTCACAACGCTCCCTCGGTCTGGAAGAAAGAAGGCTCTTTCACCAAGAACAAGTAGAAGACGTGTGAGAAAGGTTAACAACAATCCAAGATTGACTGCCAAAGCTATTCAGAGTGAATTGGCTGCAAGTGGGACTGGGGGATTTCTATTTCAACCATAGGTCGAGTATTGCATGGTGAATGTCTCAATGGTCACAGGCCAAGCAAAAAGCCACTCTTAGGAAAATGTCACAAGGGCAATCGCTTAAAGTTTGCAAAATGGCATTTGAATGATGGTAAAAGGTTTTGTGGAGTTTGTGGAGTGATGAAACAAAAATCGAGCTATTTGGTCACGCTGATAGTTGTTACGTTTGGAGAAAGTCTGGTGAGGCATACAAAAAAAAGAACACCATACCTACTGTCAAGCATGGAGTTGGTAATATCCTTCTATAGGACTGTTTTTCCTCTAAAGGCACAGGAAATCTATTCCCAATACATGGTAAAATGGATTCCATAGCATATCAAAAGATATTGGCCAATCATCTGAAACCCTCCGCTACAAAACTTGGTTTAAAACGCAACTGGACGTTCCAACATGACAACGATCCAAAGCTGATCTAAATCCAATTGAGAATCTTTGGTATGAGTTGAGGAAGGCTGTGCACAAGAGAATTCCTCGGAATTTGAATGAACTGGAATAATTTTGTGTTGAAGAATGGTAAAAAAAGCACTAAAGGATCATGCCAAAAGCTCATTGACAAATATCCTAATTGTTTACAAGAAGCTATTATTGCTAAAGGTGCTTCAACTAGCTATTAATTTAATTTTCATTTTTCCAGGGTATGAATACTTTTGAATGAGCATTCTTGGAGTTTTGCAAAAAAAATTGCTGAAATAAATAATTGTAGACATCTATTTCTTGTAACTTTTTTTCCTCATCCACAAAAGCAAAACTTTTGCTACAAAAGATTTTTCTTATATTTGTTTGTTTGAGAAATTTGTTTTATAAATTTCCATTGAGGTAGGTAAACTTTTTACTACAACTGTATATATATATATATATATATATACAGTATTAGGAAGGTGTTCCTAATGTTTTGTACACTCAGTGTATATATATATATATATATATATATATATATATATATATATATATATATATATATATATATATATACACATTGTATATACTGTATATATATATATAAAATATTTATATATTATATATATAATAAACTATTTTTTTATCTTTTAAAAAAAAATTGTGTACATTTTTTTAAAAACCTTTTCTTTCATATGCCTTCAATATTGTACACTGCAGTTATATATATATATATATATATATATATATATATATATATATATATATATATATATATATATATATATATATATATATATATACATACACACAGTGAAACGTTGCATATCTGACCGTCACATAACCTCCCTGATCAATTAACCGCCTCGCTAAATAAATAAATAAATATTAAAAGTAGGCTAAAAGAGTAATGGCATTAGCAGCAAATGCAGCTTCCGCGATGGAAGCAGAAAGAAAACATTACAGCAATCAGCCTTTTGGTGCGTTCCCCTTTAAGAGAGGCGGGCTGTGTGCGTGTGTCAGTCAGCTACATGTAGCAGTGATGTTTCAATACACCAGTCGAGAAAACTTTTTTTGTGCAATGTGTTTATATGATTGTAGCCCAATTAATCGTGTTTACATTTGATTACTTTTAAAGCAAAAAATGTCCCCATGTTTAAAGTAGTTTGCATGTTGTTTTTGTTCATAACCTTGATTGGAGTCCTTACACAGGCTGTACTCAACTGGACCTGGTCCTGGGGAAGATATCAGGGGCAAGATTTATCAAGGGCTTTACCCCAAAGTACATTGTGCATTATATATGCTGTGTATGAAACATGAAACTGTCACCTGTGAGTCTTTAAATTCACCTTATGAGTTATGTACTACTAGTAACATGTAAACTACTAGTAAAACTATCAGTTTTATTTTACCTAAACCAAAAATGGTGTAAATCTGGCACTATGGTGAGGAAATAAATCCATTCATTAGCAGGTTCCCTGTAGCAAGGGATTCAAAAGAAATAAATAAATAACAATTTTACCTGCTGCATAAGACGTAAAGTTAATGAAGTAAAGCATTTCACACACATACTGTAAAATCTGTTCAATAATTTGCAGGAGCTTGATTTTAAAAGACTAAATAAAGCACAAGCAAACATGTTTGTTTTCAAAAAGTTGCACATTTTGTATCCATTTGTGATATTATTTATCTTTCTTCAAGAACCAGAAAAAAAATAAAAATAAAAATAAAAGAAATGTGTTGTTTATTATTATTATTATTATTATTATTATTATTATTATTTATTTCTTAGCAGACGCCCTTATCCAGGGCGACTTACAATCGTAAGCAAATACATTTCAGAGTTTATGAACATTTTATTTTTACAGCTGACAATTTCAGCAAAAATATATCCAATTTCTTTCTGAACACGATTGTACTGTAATAATCATAATGAAAACATTGGGGACCTTAATGAAATATCTAGGCCGGGCATGCCAAATAATATAAGAAAAATGGTAGAGTATGATCTTCTATTTTACACATCACTCTACACAAGGTTATAAAAAGTATATTGCATTTTAAATGGAGATCATTACAGTAGCTGAAAATAGTTTAAATCTACAAAATCACTTCTTAGTTAAAGCCATTCTGTTGTGAGGACAAAAGTAGATACAGAAATGGAAATATTTCTGCGCAAATTCATATTCAGTTACTATACATGGGGACCCATGTACGATGATTGTGTCTGTCTGTCTGTCTGTCTGTCTGTCTGTCTGTCTGTTACACTCTACATGGTGAACACAATAACTGCCTTGATTCTGCACTCCTAGCCTCCTATACAGTAGATGTTTCAGATTGCATTTTTTTAAAAAACATTTTGAAGCTTTCAGATTGTGTGTGATTATTATGCGATTATGAGGACCCTTGGTATGTGTGTGCACTGGTTTCAGTTATTCCCTTAAACTATTAATGACTTATTATCAAATAAAAAAAAATAATGTAGCTTTTGTTCTTGTTGAAACTAGTCTTTAAGGACTGCTTTTCAAGTACATTTAAAATAGAGAGGATGAGTTAGCACAGGACAGAGGGGAGGAGAATGGGTTAGCACAGGACAGAGGGGAGGAGAATGGGTTAGCACAGGACAGTGGGGAGGAGATTTGGTTAGCATAGGACAGAGGGGAGGAGAATGGGTTAGCACAGGACAGAGGGGAGGAGAATGGGTTAGCACAGGACAGTGGGGAGGAGATTGGGTTAGCACAGGACAGAGGGGGGGAGAATGGGTTAGCACAGGACAGTGGGGAGGAGAATGGGTTAGCACAGGACAGAGGGGAGGAGAATGGGTTAGCACAGGACAGAGGGGAGGAGAATGGGTTAGCACAGGACAGAGGGGAGGAGAATGGGTTAGCACAGGACAGAGGGGAGGAGAACGGGTTAGCAAGCCATCATGTTGACGCTGAATAATTAGGTCCTTTAGAACCAAATTAAGATCAGTCAGTTCTAGGAACTGGACAGGCATTGATGGGCTAAACGGACTCCTCTTGCTTGTAAATGTTCTTATGTACAAAATGTCTGGCACCCCTTATTCATTAAAAAAAGTAAGGAAATGCCATGCCAGGAATTCATCTAGCTTGATGTGATCAAGTGTGTTTCTCTATTAACTGTACATTTAAATTGGGCAAAGATGATTTAGTGTGCCAGGGGGAAAAAAACATAATTTTTTAAAGAGTTACCAAGAAGTAGGAAAAGTTAATAGCTGATTCCTTTAGTATTTAATTTACCCGTGAATCAATGGTTACTAATGTCACACGGTATAGCCAAATTGATTTATGTCATTTTCACAGAAAGCATTACAACAATTTTCCATTAAATAAAACCATTGATTGACGTGGAAAACAAAGACAAGCACTAAAGATAATTCTGAAGCAGTGTGATTACATACACTTGCTCTTATTGTATTACTTGTATTGTAACACTTGAAATGTATTTGCTTACGATTGTAAGTCGCCCTGGATAAGGGCGTCTGCTAAGAAATAAATAATAATAATAATAATAATAATAATAATTTTTATTCTTTTCATACAAATTAAGCCCCAGGGTCAAAAACTTGGATGAACTCGCACATAACAGTTCTTTAAACTCATCAGTCATCGTTTCTAAGTTATTATAACTTATTTTTATAATAATAGAATACTTGATGACATCTGTACTTTTGGAACCAGGCCAGGACAATCCGTTTCTGTCAGTAATATGTACATACAGTTATATAGTAAGCCCATTTTGATGAGATTGTGATTATTGACCTCAAAACCCAACAGTAGCCAGTTTGTCATGGTTCAATCATATATTTTCATTAATATTGTCTTTGAGCAAATTAAATGGGCTCAGCAAGTTTATAAGGTTATATTTGCCAGGTACTGTAACAGCATAAAATATGATCATTAAATTGGCTCAGCAGTTTGTACAGTGAAGATAAAAAATTAGGTAGGAAAATAATAATTATTTGGAGAATTAATTAAGCCTGAAAGGTAATTAAATACATATAGCAGAAGTAAGGGATATGTTTTATTAAGTTTAAAATAAGCAAAAACTGACTAAAAGTCTGATGATTCTGGGGAACGATAATTTATATTAGCAAAAGGATGAATTCTATTTAAAATCACTGTAGAAGTTCATACTAATCACATGAGGAAACCTGACCTAAACTAAAGTCACTTCAATGTTCTGAGTTTGAGTAACCCATGAAGGTCTATGGCTTAAAGGGTAAAGACAGCTTCACATTTATATTAATTGTGTTGCTGCTGTCATTTTTTAATACCTCTCTTTTAACTTTTTATGAAGTTTGTTGTGAGCCTTTTCTTACTGCCTAATTAGTTTACCCCTGTGGTTTAAACAGGTAATTTAATATATGTGGTCCTTGGCATTATTAAGCTATAGCACATGTGCTGCCTTGCGACACCCATGATTCTAAAAGTGGCTCTGAGTCCGTGGGGACAGCGAGTGGTCGTGGTCACAAGCCCATCGAAACTCCTTGAGCCCAGGTGGAGGAACACTTTTGTTTGTTTTCGAGGACGGGCTTTGATAAAGCAGGGGGAGAGTATAATGGATCATCTCCTCCATCTAAATTCTCTGAGTTACTAGTATTGATATCAGTATAAGACACGTCCCTACTTACCTCTCGACCGCAGAGCTTGCTCTTCAGTTGAATGGTAAGACGTTTGGCTTTGAACCACATGGTTCGCGTCCAGCCCTTGCCATTTCCGTTCAATTCAAAGGGCCGAGATGCCAATTCATTACACCATGACCAAGTGTATTGCCTCTTACACCTTGCTGCCGCGGTAGCACAGTGAGAAACAGTACCTGATTATTTTGCCTCCAGAGCCAATACAACACTAATCCCCAGCAATAATCAGCAACTTACAATCACAGTCATACAGTCAGGGTGTGCTGGGAAGTAGTCGGTATACAGTGTTTATTTAGATTTCCTTATACAGTGCTGGGAGACTTAACACAGCTGGGGCACTCGCTACCCCTGCGCTGCCCCACTCTTTGTCACTCTGTGGGTACTGTTAATTAGTAAAGCTGACTCACAAATGCATGTGCCCTTGAGGAAAGGAAATCATTTCCATCTCATGTCTTCTTTTTGCCCAATGTGAAATGATCTCTGGGGCTTCATCCCAGTTCCTATTGGACAACAGCTGAATACACTTAGCTCAGGGTCTTCATAGAATAAAAAAATATGGCATTGTCTTTTATTTTGAAACCATTGCAAATCTACGTAAAGCTACCCTAGAAGTTTCCCCATTTCGCAAAACCTTTTGAAGTCTCAGATTTTTTTTTTTTTGGCAATGTTTTCTAAAGGTTGCTGCAACAAAGCTGGCACCACAGAAGTATTCCATTCTGTCAGCATAGTAACAGCGTATCATTTTTATATGAGAAATATTATTACGGTTTTCTGACAATGCTTAGACATGCCAATATAGAACCATCACTCACTGGTGGTTTATATAACAAGTTGCTGTTTGAAACAATGTGGGAAATTCCCAGGTTCCTACAGAATGTATGCACGGATATCTCTGAACACATTGTAATACAGTCTGTGTCTTACAGTGTCAGTGGATATACAATTGTTTTATTTACCTAGGGATGCTTTTTTGCAGACCACCCAAGCTTCCATTGTTTCGGAAGGCTATGGGCTGTAGTCTGGAGCAGCAGTGCAGAACCAGACCAGTGTTTGGCCCCTATCTATCCTTGGTTGCTGCCCCAAACCACAGCTATAGCCCACGCAGGCCAAGAAGACATGCATTCTAGCCCAGCGCAGACAAAACAGGGTACAGATAGTTGGCTGGTTAGTTCATGAGGTGCTTCAGTATTTAAATAGCATATACATTACTGTGGCATTGGTACCAGTAGCTTGCATCTAGTAAATAACCAAATGTCATGCATTTATACTGTTGTGCCAATCCTTATCATTGCTTTAAAATTACAGTCAGATAGCTGTCCACTCAGATGTGAATTTAGCAGGAACATAGATTGAGACACCTATAAACAAAACCATTAAACACAATAAAGGAGCAACAGAAGTTATTTACTGTTTAAGGAACTGCTGCCCTGTTGAGGTGCGTGATGACTTGTTTTTTTATGTTGAGGTTTTGGCTCCCTCAAGTGGGCATACTACTTACTGCATTCAGTAAACTTACTGGTTTGTGTTACTGGGAAGATTAAACATCTATTTTACTTCAAATGTATTCTTTTTATTTGTCACTGTGTTTAATTGTTTAACTTTATTTATTTATTTATTCAGTCTGTTTGTGTTCAACTGTACAAAACTGCCTTTATGCCATGCCTTCAAATGAGGTCACCTGTGTCACTGCACTGTTCCACAGCCATGCCAATGTTCCAAGAGTTCCTCTCTTCAACTGCCACCCACCTCCCATTAGGGCTTGTCTGCATAAAAGCTTTCCAAGGCCAAGACCTCAGGCAAACCTCTCTGGGCAGCATCTGGTCTTACATGTCAAATACCGCACTCTTTCCAGCTTCTGAGATCTCCAGGGTACTTTGAGATGTCTTGGGTTCTAAAGTGGGAGGGGTGGCCCCTGTATGAATGAACAATCAGAAGAAAAATAGGTTCAGCCGATTACTACTTGAATCAGTAAATGGGGGACCAAATGAGTGATCTGCCGCACACAGGTTTCATATGGGTTGCCTATCTAAGTTGATGATGATGATAAAACAAGAGCACCCTAATACAGCCAGAATAGTCTTAATACCAGGCTTCTTCTAACCCTGCTCGAAGGTGTATTGTAAACTCTACATTGTGTAGTGCACAGGAAAGAGGAATCTCTGTCATTCACTTTCACTGGGATTCCAAATCATGTTGTTATTATTATTATTATTATTATTATTATTATTATTATTATTATTATTATTATTAATTTCTTAGCAGACGCCCTTATCCAGGGCGACATACAATTGTTACAAAATATCACAATACTAAGAGCAGTTATAACTTATAGTGAATATTTGCTTATTTGAGTACGGTTACCTATAAGTTATATCAAATAAAAGATACAGTTATAGTTAAGAGCAGTAGTTGAATGCAGGTATGGAGGTACAAGCTGATGCAAGTACTGTTACAATTGGGTGCCATGTACTCCAGTATAGTCGAGAGTTGAGGTTTACAGATGCTGTCTGAACAGGTGTGTCTTGAGGAGGCGCCGGGAGCTGATCATGGACTGAGCAGTCCTGATATCCGTGGGTAGGTCGTTCCACCACTGAGGGGCAAGGGTGGAGAAGGAGCGGGCTCTGGAGGCGGGGGAGTGGAGGGGGGTACAGCTAGTCTGCCGGAGGTGGAGGAGTGGAGGGGGCGAAAGGGAGTATAGGGAGAAATGCTAGCCTGGAGATAGGAGGGAGCAGAAAGGTCAAGACAGCGATAGGCGAGTATCAAGAGTTTGTAATTGGATGTGAGCAGCGATAGGGAGCCAGTGCAGAGAGTGGAGCAGCGGTGTAGCATGGGAGGAACGAGGAAGGGAAAAGACAAGGTGAGCAGCAGAGTTGTGACAGTACCAGGGCCTGAACTAGGAGCTGTGAGTACTCTGTGAGGAAGGGGCAAATTCTGCGTATGTGGCTGAGGAAGAAGCAACAGGAACGTGCCAGAGTAGAGATGTGCTAATAGTAGGAGAGGGAGAGGTCGAGAGTGACACCGAGGTTCTTGGTGGATGAGGAGGGAGAGAGGAGGGGGGGATTCAAGAGGATTAGAGATAGAGAGATCAGCAGTGTAATGTTTCTTTATCATGTGATAAAGAAACATTACAAAATGTCAGTTGTCAGCACAGCAATAGCAGACTGATTTATCAGTGAAACTCAAGAGCAAAAGAGGCACTTGACTTCTATTAAATAAATAGGACTTTAAGGCACGACCAAAGCACTTGTCATATAATAGCTATACTTTGACTTTGTCACACATTTGATCCATTCAGAAGACATTTGTACATTCTTACATCATTGAACTCCTATGTCTTGCATCAGTGCCATCATTCTAAATGCTTTTTGAAGACAAGCCTGAGGTTATTACCACTGTTTGCAAGAACAGATATTCACTGACATATCAAAGCCTATAATTACACATCTATAATACACTGTATGCAACAACATTTATAATGCAGAGTTCAACTGGCATAGGAGGCTGTGTGGTCCAGTGTTTAAAGAAACGGGCTTGTAACCAGAAGGTCCCCGGTTCAAATCCCACCTCAGCCACTGACTCATTGTGTGACCCTGAGCAAGTCACTTCACCTCCTTGTGCTCCGTCTTTCGGGTGAGACATAATTGTAAGTGACTCTGCAGGTGATGTATAGCTCACACACCCTAGTCTTTGTAAGTCGCCTTGGATAAAGGCATCTGCTAAATAAACAAATAATAATAATAGAGTTGAATTACCGTCAAAGGCTAATACAAGTGACATAAAAAATGAACAGTTACTTGGCTGTTAGACAAACTCTGTTGGGGACATGTTTGGCTTTTATAGCTTGTAATACAAATTAGAAACCTGTTTTTTTTAACAAGATATTGTTTTAGACTATCCCACCAGTGTGTTGAGAAGGTACTTGGCTTGGGTTATGGCTTTTTCATCCAAAACTTGCTGTTTAGTGGCTGCTTCTTTGTATAAGACTCCTTGACTTTTGAAAAATGCACAGACGGTAATAAATCAGACTGATGAGAAATGTAAAAATCTAAGTTATTATTATTATTATTTTATTTATTTGGCAGATGCCTTTATCCAAGGTGACTTACAGGTAGTACAGGGTTACAATGCAAAATCAGTATTGAAATACTGTATAGTTTACAGTAAGTGCAAATTATACTACTAAAGTATAATATGAAATAAGATGGAACAAGTTAGGAAAACAACAATTTATGTCTACAATGACAGAATAGTAGTGCATCAGCTGAGGATCCAGTAATGTGGTACTTCGGTCAGGCAAATAGTAGGAGGGGTAGATCAAGAGATTTACAAGTGAGGGTAGAAGGCAGCGAAAGGCAGGGAGACATGTACATACATAAGGACAGACTGAATTATCTATATACTTAATGCTCAATAACTTGTGCTAAAGAATGACCAAACCAAGTTTTATAAAATGTGAATGAAAATCGAAGCTGACAAATGTACATATGTAAAGACAAGAATCTCCTTATACTGTATGCACTAAATTCTGATGTTCTTAATACCTTGCTCTAAAGATGGTCCTAACCAAGTTTTATCAAAATCGCAATTGGATAAGGGGTTATTTAGACATATCTAAAACTGTAACTATGTGCACGCCCAGCTGGGGATAATAAATCTCCCTGACAGATTCAGAGAACCCTATATAATTTAAACAACGTCCCTCAGACATTATGCATGGATTATATTGGGATACATGGGTCCACTGTACCTACAGCCATCACATACCATATCTGTGTGACTGCCACCCATACCAGTGCCCTCTGGTAGTCATCCCTGCTCAATGGGAGGGTTATCAGAAAATTAATCTCCTGACCGTCTTATTTGTAATGCTTCTAGGCGTCTAGGACCTATTTCCAAGGCTTCATCAGATGAGACACGACCCCCCTTCCTATCTTGTTGCAGAGCTTTGATCATATGGTCGTGTTTTATTTTGTATTTATTCTTTTTTTTTTAACATAGGTTTATCCATAACTTTGCAATCATTAATTCTGAAGAAAAACGACATGCTTGACAAAGTTTTCGGTAGTATTCCAGTACAATATCTCACCCACAGAGGGCAGCATAACACTGCCTAGGCTAGCTATAACTCTGAAGAACCGTGGAACAGGGAAAGCAGAGGCCTGATTTGAAATTGTATGCACCAGCATGACATTGTGCCTTTTTATGAATGAGACAAAATTAAAGAAAGGAAAAAAAGGTTCTATTGCAATATTCAGTCAAACTTTCCACCAATATGTGTTCTTTTATTTTTGTTTGTTTTACTTTTGAAGGTATTTTTAGAAGTTACAGTACACATATTGACACAGCTCTTCTCTTTAAAAAAGGGTTGTAATTACATGACATGAAACACTGAATATTAGTTGCATCATGTGCTCCCAGCCATAAAGATGTACAGCACTTGTATACTGTATGTGATTTGGAAGATTTTCTCTGAAACAAAACAGTAGGTGTATCAACACAAAGCAGCTGACCATTACCCTATAAGAGTTTACCTCTGTAAAAGCGCACAGTAATTGTGTGGTTCTGTTTTTACGGTGCTTCTGTTTCAACAAAGCTTTGCATGGGTTTGTAAAACACAACACTGTGTATGTCCTTGTGTGTTCCAAGATGCTGATACTGTAAAAAATGGAATCCATACATACACACTGATATTTCATTAAGTCAAAGAAGACACTGTAGATTTGCAGTACTCTTAGCGCCTGGTTACAAGTTTTTTTAATGCCTGCTCCGTTAGTTTATTGGAACCGGAATTAGACAAATTAGTCAAGAAACTTAGGTCGTGTTCACATTGGGTTTGTTGCAAACAGTCCCAGTTCAGTTCCTTTGGGTTAAAACAATGAACTTATGAAATGGAGTTTGTTTGTTTTTTTGGTTCATTTCCATGTTTTTTCATTTGTGTTCACATTATTATTAGTGGACAGGATGTATTATGTCATGTGTGCGTGTATGTTTAAGGTAAGTACTCCGCAGGAAACTGGTCAGTCTTTAACTTGTTTATTCAACATGCAGAATAAGCATGCAAGTGAACAGTTGCAGCTCCATGCGTTTCAGCATTAACTCTGAAGTTCATGTCAGGGGCGTTGCCAATTAACACATAAAACATATCCCCCAAATGCTGTCAGCACTTTCGATACAGGCTCCTAGCATTAAACTCCACCTGAACATATGAAGCGACAGGATCTGAGGCATGGGCTTGGCATGGTGCAACAATCCAGGCAATGGTCTGTGGTCTGTATGGGTGACAAAATGACGTCGCAAAAAAATATTGGTGAATTTCTTCATGGCGAAGATGACAGCAAGGGCCTCTTTGTCAATGTGTACGTAGTTTCTTTCAGCTGAGATGAGTGTTCATGATGCAAAGCTGTTCCTAATGACTCTGCACTGCAGCTACTCCATAAGGTGAAGCGTCAAACACGAACACCAAAGGCTTCTTCTCATCACAGTGGGCCAGCACCCTATCTGCCTGCTGTGTTGACAGTGCAACGATAATCCCCACAGAGCCTCAGGCTACCGGCCTCCTTGGTGACAGGAACTATCGATGTAGCCCATCTTGAATGGAGCACTGGCTGTAAAACTCCTTGCTTCACAAGTCGATCTATGGTCTCATTTACCTTGGGACGCAATGCAAATGGGTCAGGGCGTGCCTTCAGGAATTTTGGAGTGACAGCAGGGTCCACTTCAATGGTGACTGGCTCCCAACTCCTCCTTGAAAACTTCAGTGTACTTTTCCAAAACTGAAGCGACGGACTGCTGACGGACCTGGTGTACTCCTGTAAGAGCGATGCCTAGGGTGTTGAACCAATCACGTCCAAGTAGACTTGTCCTTTAATCACAAACAATGGTAATATGCTCTGCTTCAGGGGTGTCCAGCCTTTTCTTGGGCATGAGCCACTTTTAAATTTCAGACTAAGACGCGAACCACAGCAATAGATTTCACCGTGAGGCTTGTACCAAACCCATATTTAGGATGTAAAATACTAACACACACAGCAGGATAGTGAGGGAAACAGCACGACCTGGTGGACACTAAGAACAGCATGAGTACTATGCAGCCAGCTCAGGCACTTTCAACACATTTTCAATTCTCGGTGATGTACTTTTATGAAGGTTTTTATATTTTATTTGTTTTTCACTAAGCACCCTGCTAAACCAAATAATAGCCCCACATCCCCTTTTTATGCTACCATATATAGTCAACAGTTAAGTCAATGTATTGTAGCGGCTGGCTGCGTGTGTGAAGGTCCCAAGTGGGTGAAGGCGGTATTGTAGCCCTTACAAGTGCTGTGTCAGGTCTATCAAGCAAAGGAGTCAGGCAGACACCAAATAGCTCTTTTGCTGAGTGTTTTATTGTGGAGACAGAATGCCAGTCAACAGCAGTACACCACTCTCACTCTCACGCACACAACCGGCAAACAGCCACTCCCTCACCACTCCACATAACACAGCCAGACACGGTGACAAAACATTAAAGAGCTATATAAACATGACAACAAATACTATATCATGAAAACTAAATAATAAAAGTTCTGTCTTTTGCAGAAAAATAAAAATGTGAATACACTATCAACTCTTTCATATATTGTGGCAGACTGTGATAGAGAGAGAAAGGATCGATGCTGCAAATCTCCCTCCCGATTAGAAAGGGCACTGTGTAAGGCGGAAGGTATGCTGCCTCCTAGATCTACCACCGCGGTGGTAGATGGAAACCGGAAGGTGACCATATTAGGAGGGGCGCGTAGCTGCAAGTACTCAGGACGATTCCATTGCAGTCAGCTGCGGGGCAGCCCTCTATTGGAGAAATCATGGCGACAGTTGTTGGCTGCAGGGAGGAGTTTGCTGGGTACAAAGGAGAAGCAGCTATGTCAAAACCTCCGCTTGCGCTGAGAATGAAACACAAACGGCCGGAGCCTGTATTGTTTTTATGATTGTGGATTACGTGTGTTTTGTGTTGCAGAGGAGGAGTGAGCCACGGACCGGCAATTATAAAGAGCACGTCCCTGCACTGCATGATTTCCATTACACGAGAGTAGATGTTAAAACTTCATGCTGATTTGAACTCGGCTCTCGCCAAGATAAGCACCAACTAAGACGTAGCTTTACAGTAAACTAATGTGATCCATATGCGTTTCCATCCATTTACGTTTCCTTCCATATGATGATGTAGATATCCTTCTGTCTGGTGTTAATGGCTGAAGTGTAATGCTGGCTCCAGGGATCAGCTTATTTGCCTCCCTGGCGCATCAGCACACACAACGGCTGCGATGCTGGCTCCGGGGATCAACCAAAGTGCGGCCTCCCCAGCGCATCAGCATGACAACCGTCTGGATTGAGCTAAGTAGGGTACATCTCTGGGGTTTTCAAGTGGGCACCTTCCATCCTCAGTGTTTCGTCGACTAGCCCACGACACCTCAAGAGGGCTCGACGGTGATTCTGGCGTCCCAGCATCACCCCCCTCCGTCCCCCACTCAACTCAGCCCAGCTTACTTACCTGTCCCCAGCCAGAATCTTTCCGTCTCAACCACAGCCAGTTGCTGCTCCTCTCTGCTGCTTCAGATAAGTTCTTCACTGTGCGACGCAACTCTTGGCCACTGAATCCGACGTCTCTGAGAAACCGGGTTGTAGAGTGTGCCACAAATCCTCGACAACCCACTTCCACTGGGTAAACCCGAACTCTCCATCCTCGCTGTTCCGCTTCAGTGGCTAGTTGAGCATACCGCAGTTTCTTCCTCTCATACGCCTCATCTACAGCGTCCTCCCATGGCACTGTTAACTCTACCAGGTGAACAAGGCGTGCTGATCCAGACCACAAGACAATATCTGGTCGAAGGTTAGTGGTGGCAATCTCAGGTGGAAAAATAAGCCGTTGACCAACATCTGCCAGCATATTCCAGTCTCTAGCAGCTTCCAGTTGTCCTGGGCGAGGATTGGTTTTAACACCTTTTCTTGGTGGTTGCTCTCCTGGGCGGAGGAATGTTGTCTTTTGTGTGTAATGTTTTGATGGAACAGGTGGCAACTTATTGGTCATGTTACGCTTGTCTTCCAATGCTAAGGCCAAACATCGCAGCACCTGGTCATGGCGCCAAGTAAACCGTCCTTGGCTAAGAGCCACCTTACATCCTGTCAAAATGTGCCTTAATGTTGCAGGTGATGAACACAAAGGACATGAGGGATCCTCTCCTACCCAGAGGTTTAGGTTCTGTGGTGATGGGAGAACATCATATGTTGACCTGATGAGGAAACTGATCCTGCTCTGTTCCATTGACCATAGGTCTTGCCAGCCAATCTTGCGTTGTTCCACACTCTCCCATCTCATCCATTCTCCCTGTTTGGCCTGGGAAATGGCCTTTATACACCTCATCCTCTCCTCCTGCTTTTGCACCTCGTTGACTACCAGCTTCCTTCTTTGAGCTGGGGCCGCCTTGTGCCATGTAGGAGGAGTTGAACTGAAACCAAGACCCCCTCTTCCATGCTGAACTTGCCCCATGATATCACCAATTCGAAGGGCAGCCTTTGCATCTTCCACAGCTTTCTTTGCCGCCCACTTTCTTCCAGTTTTCAACACAGGTGCTGCCTCCCTTACGCATTTATCGCGTGACTCTACTAATGTCATTTCCAGTCTGACCTTGGCGCACTTAAACTCCTCTGTTAGAGCAGAGACTGGTAGCTGCAGTATTCCTTTACCATAAAGCCCCACTCTGCTGAGGCAGCGTGGAACTCCCAACCATTTCCTGATGTATGAACTGATTAAAGCTTCCAGCTTCTCTACTGTCGTCAAAGAAACCTCGTACACAGTCAGTGGCCACAGCAACCTCGGCAGTAGACCAAACTGAAAGCACCAGAGTTTTAGTTTACCTGGTAGAGCGCAGCTGTCTATGCTCTTCAACCCTTCCACTGCTTGTTGTCTAACTTCTCCCACACGAACTGTGTCCTTTAGATCCCCGTCGTACCATCTCCCAAGACTCTTCACTGGCTTCTCAGACACTGTTGGTATTGCCTCACCATTAATGAAGAATGTTTTATCTACTACTTTGCCTTTAATTATAGAGATGCTCCTTGATTTAGTGGGCTTGAATTGCATTCGTGCCCATTCAATGTTATTGGTTAATTTGCCCAATAACCGATTAGTGCAGGCTACTGTTGTAGTCATGGTTGTCATGTCATCCATGTATGCTCGAATTGGTGGTAGTCGCATTCCAGAAGCCAAGCGCTCTCCTCCTACTACCCATTTTGATGCCCTAATGATTACTTCCATTGCCATGGTAAAAGCCAGTGGAGAAATGGTGCATCCTGCCATTATTCCAACCTCTAGGCATTGCCATGTAGTGCTGAATTCTGAAGTTGAAAAACTGAATTGCAAATCTCCAAAATAGGCTTTCACTAAATTTGTTATTGTCATCGGTACACTGAAAAAATCAAATGCTGCCCAAAGTAGTTCATGTGGCACTGAACCATATGCATTAGCCAAATCCAGGAATGTCACATGGAGCTCCTTCCTCTCCTTTTTAGCTGATTGAATTTGTTGCCAGATCACATTGATGTGTTCTAAGCAACCTGGGAAACCTGGAATGCCCGCTTTTTGTATTGAAGTGTCAATGAAGCAGTTCTTTAATAGGTAAGCTGACAATCTCTGAGCAATAATGCTGAAGAAAATCTTGCCTTCTACGTTTAATAGGGAAATGGGACGAAACTGACTGATGCTTGTAGAATCTTTTTCTTTAGGTATAAAGACTCCACCTGCTCGGCGCCATGCTCTTGGTACAACCTGTTTTTCCCATGCCACTTTCATCAATTTCCACAGAATTCGTAGAACTCCTGAAGCACTCTTGTACACTCTGTACGGAACTCCATTAGGCCCTGGAGATGATGAAGCCCTTGCTTTTTTCACAGCTTGCTCTATTTCTTTCCACTTAGGTGCACAGTCCTCCATTTGGTATTCTGGTGGATTGATAGGTGGGATGTCCGACGGAATTGACATAGGCTCCTGCCTTTTTGAATCTGTATGTGTTTCCTCCAAATATCTCTCCAGCTCAACCTTAGATGCTTTTAGTGTGCCATTCTTCTCACTGGTGAATAACTTCTTTACAAATTTGAATGGGTCTTTATAAAAGTTAGCTCTCGCACGCTCCTTCTTTTTGTAGCGTTTCCGTAGGCGCTCAGCTCTGCGCAATGTTGCAAGCTTATCTTTTATGACCCTTTGTAAGAGATTGAGTCCCTCCTTCTGACTTTGTTCTGCTCTTCTCCATTGGTTCCTCAGCTGTCTCCTTTCTCTAACTAAGCGTTCAATCTCCTGCTGCCGTCTAGACTTTCCAGGAATAGTTTGTACTTTTTCCTTCCTTTTTTCAACTCCAAACCTCTCACTTCCATATGCGTAGATGATGTCCCCAAATTTATCCAGCTTCTTTTCAACTGTTCCACTTAATCTTTCCAATGCAACGCAGAGATCTGTGTTTACTGTGTCCCATGCAGTTTTCTCACAAGCTCTTGGCCATTTAACTCCAGGCTTGTGCCCGTTGAGGTTCTTTTCTCTCTTATGCTGGTTTGTCTGACCGGGTTCACAAGGATCATTAGGTTCATCACTAACTGTGTCCATGCAAGTCCTCCTCACATCTATGACAGGGGTGCTGATATCCTGCGAACTGTGGTTTGCTTCCTGTCGCTGGATTTCATTCGACTGACTTGACTGACTTCGTAAGAAGTACTGATCAATGCGAGGCCCTTGTCCCTTCTTCCTCAAGCATTTCATTCTCCCTTGATGAATCTTCAAACCCCTGACCGTTGTCGCCTTGCTCCAGCCGCAGACACAAACCTGGAGTTCTATGTCTTTGTTAACTGCAGATCTTGAACTAGTCTTTTGTGAAGTACTCTCCATACTCATATCCGTTTCCGTTCCTAAGTCGTTAACCGTGTTGTCCAACGCTGAGTCATCTTCCGCCCCCGCTCTCGCAGACTCTAGGGGTATTTTTCTCTTTAATTTCTTAGAAGCCTTGGGCGGGTGTCTCCAGCATCCTGTAAACACAGAGCTGGATACTGCCGACAAGGGTAGCTAACCCTTACCAGCCCCAATGGGGTCTCTTTCCTCCTGTCAGCTGTCTCTCCAGGCTGTCACAAGGTCTTTCCCTTGTTGCCAGCTGCACTATTCACAGCAGTCACTGGACGTATCCAGATCTTCATGATTTCCATTACACGAGAGTAGATGTTAAAACTTCATGCTGATTTGAACTCGGCTCTCGCCAAGATAAGCACCAACTAAGACGTAGCTTTACAGTAAACTAATGTGATCCATATGCGTCTCCATCCATTTACGTTTCCTTCCATATGATGATGTAGATATCCTTCTGTCTGGTGTTAATGGCTGAAGTGTAATGCTGGCTCCAGGGATCAGCTTATTTGCCTCCCTGGCGCATCAGCACACACAACGGCTGCGATGCTGGCTCCGGGGATCAACCAAAGTGCGGCCTCCCCAGCGCATCAGCATGACAACCGTCTGGATTGCACTGCACCACTCACGGCACCACTCTTCTCTGGAGCGAGAGCACTGCGTGCACAGAGAACGTGGGGACGGACAAAGTCCCGTTTTTGTTTATTGTTTTAAGAGAGCTGCCGTGTACCCCCCAATACCATCGCTGGTAAAGGGGTGGACTTATTTTGTGTTATTTGTTATTATTTGTATTATTATTAAAACCCACAGACTGTTTTGGGAGAAAGGATTGTGTGGACTTGATTTATTTACTGCAACACTGCACCTGACTACACAGACCCAAGGGTAGGGTGATTGAGGGGAAGTATAGGAGGGGGGAGATTGTAAGGGGATTGTGTCCAGCCACAAAATGGCCGACCCAAAATTGACTACAATCCACAATATAGCTTCTCGTAGGGACTGCACTACCCAGAGGCCTTAGTGGGATGGCAGGGTGTGGTCAACGCACCTGTTAAGAGCACATGGGTGTGGTTGACCTGTTTAAAAAGAGGCTGACTCTCAACTCAGGTGAGTGTGGAGTTGTCGTGGCGTGAGGTAGGAGAGCCGTGTAAATATATTGAGAAAACTATTGATTTGCAGTGTATGACTCTGGACTGTTTCGAGAACACTATTGCCTGTATTGACCCACCTTTGTATGAGAACCTGAACTGTGTGCCAGAGTTTTGCTTTGTCCCAACGACCCTGTGTATTGAACATTTTGTATATTGAACATCCATCCTGTTTTACCTCCATTACTGTCTCCAGTGTCTTGTCTCCTAAACCGATTTGGGTAAGTTTTACTCAGATGGGTAGTATTTTGTCACTGTGAGGATTAGTTCATGTAATGTAGGTATCCAAGGTGTTATTGAGTGTGAAGAAGTGAATTGATAGGACACCAGAAGTCAAATGAAACATACTTTTATTTTTACACAACACAAAATATATTTGTGGCAGAAAGAAACTAATAAACTTTAGTAAAATCCTTTCCAGACTATGTTGTCCAGTTTTACCCAAGTCCTTCAGTGAACTGGGGCTGCCTGGTAAGTAACTCTCCTAACTCAAATTATTTTACTTCCACAAAACATAAATTAATAAGTACAGTCCACCCTCTTTATACCGCCAGGTAAGGTAAGGCCCATGGGCAAAAACAGGCAATAAGCAAGGGTGGCGTTATAGTGAGGGTCAACAACAAAAATTCAAACATGTAATACAATTACAGTATCTCCAGGCCATTTTAATAAAACATTCATCTTTTTTTAAAAATGCAGTACTAGTTCTTAACACAACAGTAGCTCTACTGGTGATGTTTTATCATCTTTTCCCATCTGTATGAAACATACACGGTTACTTTTGAGGAACAGTTTATACTTAAAATAAAAAATAAACACTCATTTAGTGTCAAATCACCCAAACAACAATTCTATAAAAACAAAAAAGCTTACGATTTTTTTTTTTTTTTTTTTTACTATACTTTTTTTTACTTACTATACTGCTCATGTGAACATTACTGTTTGTGGCACGACTATAAGCCTACTATCCCTCATTGAACAATGACATCTATTTATTTCACAAAGCAATTATAAGCCTAGATAAAGGGGCATTCAGAACAGAAAATAGGAGGCACTTTTTTACACAGAGAATTGTGAGGGTCTGGAACTAACTCCCCAGTAATGTTGTTGAAGCTGACACCCTGGGATCCTTCAAGAAGCTGCTTGATGAGATTCTGGGATCAATAAGCTACTAACAACCAAATGAGCAAGATGGGCTGAATGGCCTCCTCTCGTTTGTAAACTTTCTTATGTTCTTATGTTCTAAATTAAAGCTCAACAGCATTCTTTTTTAAGCAGGTAAAAAAAAAACATTAAATGTACAAACACTTTTTTTAAACGAAAAGTAAAAAAAACAAATATTCTTCTGTTTACAAAACTGACGCTTTAGTTTAAGTGAGCCTTCACTTGTGCAAAATGTGCATGTAAACAAACAAACCTCTTACCATACTTTTTTTTAACATTTACTGTGTTTTATAAAAGTCACTTATTTTAGACTGCGTCAAGCCTTTTTCAGGTTAAACAAATCGACCCGTTCCATCAAGGTAAGCCATTTGTTTTTATCCATTAGAATGTCTCCAATTGTCCTTCGATTAACAGTATATGCCTGTGGCGGTGTGAGGCAGGCATCCTTGGATGGAGCGAGGAAGACATCCTTGGGTGGAGCGAGGCAGGGCAGGAGCAGCCCCTCCCATGGTGGTGGAGGTGGAAGCGGCAGGTAGTCCACCCAGGGTGGTGGAGGTGGAAGCGATAAGCAGTCCTCCCATTGCGGTGGAGGAGGGGTGGCCAGTAATCTTCAGGTGGTGGTGGAGACTCCTGCTGCTCTGCTCCTGGCGGTAGTGGAGGCAGAGGCAGCTTCTGCTGCTCTGCTCCTGGCGGTGGTGGAGGCAGAGGCAGCTTCTGATGCTCTGCTCCTGGTGGTAGTGGAGGCAGAGGCAGCTTCTGATGCTCTGCTCCTGGTGGTGGAGGTGGGGGCCGAACCAGCAGGCATTTTCCCTCTGCTGGCTGAGGCAGGAACAGCAGGCACCCTTCCTCCACTGCTTGAGACCTGGGTTCTGGACCTGTGGATCTCCCCTTCCTGGGGTCTGGCTGCACCGGTTCCCCCTTCTGGGCGCTGGATGAACGGACTCCCCCCTTCTGGGCAGTGGATGCACGGGCTCCCCCCCTCTCGGCGCTTGAACCAGTGGAGGGGCTTCTCCCTCTGTCGCTGGAGACGGCAGTGATGGCTCCTCTCCCTCTGCGAACTGGTGCTTCTCCTTCTCCTCTTCCTGGAGAATGGGGCAGTTGACCACAAAGTGGCACCACTCCCCGCAGGCAGTGCACCAGTTCACAGCCTCAAGAGCGCTGAGGTAGGCTTCCCAGCTGCCCTTCAGTCATCCCTCCTCCTCCTCTCCGGGGCGGGGGCAGTGGCCCCCCTTCCCGCAGGAAGAGCACCAACTTGTGGCCTCGAACAGGCAAAGGTAGCCATCCAAGCGACCACTCTTCGGCTTCCGTTTCTTGGGCTCTTGATGCTCGGCCTCCACCCTCATGGGTGTGGGAACTGGCACCTACTTCTTCGCTGCCTCCTTGGCACCGCCCCTCCTTCCCTTCTTCGTTCCACCTCCTGCCGACGGCAAAGCACCACTCCTCCCCTTTGAGGCAAGTTTCTTGATCCGCCTGCGGCAACGGTATGGCCTTCAGGCGGATCCACATCTCTGCGGTCTCCACATCACCCCAATCGAAGGTCTGCACAAAGAGGGGGTCTTCATATGGGCACACGTCAGGGAAGTAGCCATACTCCAGGCAGGCGTATGACACAATGACACCAACTGTGAACAGGATGGCTTGCAGTGGTGACGTCAGACCAGAAATAGAGACTCAACTTCAGGAAGTAGCGGGGAGAAACTGAGGCGCTACGGCGCTCAGTATTTTATTAAATAATAATCAAACAAAAGATTTAAACAAACACTGTGTGCCGTAGCGCCTCAGTTTCACCCCGCTACTTCCAGGAGTTGAATCTCTGTTTCTAGTCTGATGTCACCACTGCAAGCCATCCTGTTCACAATACCTCACTTAGGCAAGAAAACATTTGCAATGTCTTGCTTTCTTATTTTCAGATGTACACATATAGATTTATTTATTTTGATCTGGTGTTAAATGTAGGGTCGACTCACCATTTTGTACTTTCTGTTTTGCTTTAGGAGCGGGAGTGTTGATACTATTGGTATGAATGTTCAGCGGGGTGGCGATATAACAGGTAAAAATAGCACTGTTTTATATTGGTGACATTTGTTCAGAGAGAATAGCTGGCAGTATGCTAGGGTGACGTTATAAAGGGAGGTGGAATAACGTGGGACACTCTACTATTCCACAGGTTGTATTAAGTCCAGTCCAACAGGTGGCAGGCACTGTTCCCCTGAACAGTTGTAGAAACTTGGGTAAGTGTGACAGGTAATTCAGTAGGTGACGCTGTTCTCCTGAACAGTGTGTCTAGGGCCCCCTGGAGGCAGGTCTCTGAATCGTTATTTTGTAATCTGCTTGTATTCAGAATATTCCACAGAACAGTAATGTCTGTAATCCTTTTATAGGTTCCTCAATGTTGCTGAAAAAGGTAGCCATTTCCCCTACCATTTTGTACTGCAGACCTGCACTGGTAGTATGGTCAACATATAACGTGCACCAACAAAAACACAAAGTTTTAGTCCCTTGACTCCAGTGTGTATTTTTTGTATTCGTTTTTTTCACTATGCTTTATTGTACACAGCCTTGCTGCCTACATGCAGCAGGTTACTTATACAGAGTCCCAGGTGCCAACACATGCTTCTTCACCTTTTAAAAACACGAGGACTGAGTGTTGTGTTTCTCACATTCACTTTTAAAGTGCAGTGGCCTTATTCTACACAGTTAGGCTGCCTGCATGCAGCCAGTTACGTCTCACAGTCATTTTTTTAAAACTGCAGCTTTCACAGGCGTATCCACCATTACTGTTAGTCACTTGGTTTATAACATTCACCTCCGCAGACACTTTTGTTAATTTCCATACAGCGTCTTAATTGCACAGCAGTTATCACAGGAGCAGTCCTGACCAAGTCTACAATATATTATTTTCTCACTCGGCCGTGAACACTTCCTTCCACAACAGGACACAGAAAGTGGGAGTGAAGTTTACAGCAGATTTAATTCTCACTCAGCGGTGAGCACTTTCTTCCTTCATTTAACAAACTGTCAGCTTGTTACTGGTCTACTGGGCATTCATTGATGCTGTTTCATACGGGCATTCATTGATGCTGTTTCATAAAGGCATTCATTGATGCTGTTTCATACAGGCATTCATTGATGCTGTTTCATACGGACATTCATTGATGCTTCTTTCATACAGGCATTCAATGATGCTTCTTTCATATGGGCATTCGTTGATGATGTTTCAGATACGTGCATTCATTGATGCTGTTTCATACGGGCATTCATTGATGCTGTTTCAGATACGTGCATTCATTGATGCTGTTTCAGATACGTGCATTCATTGATGCTGTTTCAGATACATGCATTCATTGATGCTGTTTCAGATACAGGCATTCATTGATGCTGTTTCATACAGGCATTCATTGATGCTGTTTCAGATACATGCATTCATTGATGCTGTTTCAGATACATGCATTCATTGATGCTGTTTCAGATACGTGCATTCATTGATGCTGTTTCATACGGGCATTCATTGATGCTGTTTCAGATACGTGCATTCATTGATGCTGTTTCAGATACGTGCATTCATTGATGCTGTTTCAGATACATGCATTCATTGATGCTGTTTCAGATACAGGCATTCATTGATGCTGTTTCATACAGGCATTCATTGATGCTGTTTCAGATACATGCATTCATTGATGCTGTTTCAGATACATGCATTCATTGATGCTGTTTCAGATACGTGCATTCATTGATGCTGTTTCAGATACATGCATTCATTGATGCTGTTTCAGATACGTGCATTCATTGATGCTGTTTCAGATACGTGCATTCATTGATGCTGTTTCAGATACATGCATTCATTGATGCTGTTTCATACAGGCATTCATTGATGCTGTTTCAGATACGTGCATTCATTGATGCTGTTTCAGATACATGCATTCATTGATGCTGTTTCAGATACGTGCATTCATTGATGCTGTTTCAGATACATGCATTCATTGATGCTGTTTCAGATACGTGCATTCATTGATGCTGTTTCAGATACAGGCATTCATTGATGCTGTTTCAGATACAGGCATTCATTGATGCTGTTTCAGATACAGGCATTCATTGATGCTGTTTCAGATACATGCATTCATTGATGCTGTTTCAGATACAGGCATTCATTGATGCTGTTTCAGATACATGCATTCATTGATGCTGTTTCAGATACGTGCATTCATTGATGCTGTTTCAGATACAGGCATTCATTGATGCTGTTTCAGATACGTGCATTCATTGATGCTGTTTCAGATACGTGCATTCATTGATGCTGTTTCAGATACGTGCATTCATTGATGCTGTTTCAGATACATGCATTCATTGATGCTGTTTCAGATACAGGCATTCATTGATGCTGTTTCAGATACATGCATTCATTGATGCTGTTTCAGATACGTGCATTCATTGATGCTGTTTCAGATACAGGCATTCATTGATGCTGTTTCAGATACGTGCATTCATTGATGCTGTTTCAGATACGTGCATTCATTGATGCTGTTTCAGATACAGGCATTCATTGATGCTGTTTCATACAGGCATTCATTGATGCTGTTTCATACAGGCATTCATTGATGCTGTTTCAGATGCTGGTCTGCTGGGGTTCAGCCAGCAAGCAGCGTTGTAGGGCTTCATCCTGTACGCCACAGAATATCCTGTCATGCAGCATGTTTTCCAACCGCCTACCAAACTCACAGTGCACTGATAATTCTCTCAGTTCAGTAATGTAACTTGCCAGTCTGACTTGGCTGTTGCTTACACTGGCGGAAATGAAAGCGTTGCACAATTGCAGATGGTTTAGGGTTAAAATGGCGCTGCAAACAGTCCACTAAATCATTATAAGGCAGCTGTGTAGGCAAACGGGGAGCTACAAGAGAATGGTAGAGTAGGTAGCTGGGCCACACACACTCAGCAGCCCACAGAGCTTCTTTTCTGGCTCTGCAATGTTATTTGCATGAAAAAAACATTCAAGCCTTTCAGTATGTTCCTGGCAGGAGCTTGGCTTGTCATTATTAAACTCTTCTATACGGTCTAACGTTGCCATGATGCACAGTTAGTACAGCAGATTTTTTTTTTAAGCACTGAAAATAATTCTACACACACAATGCGAGATAGAAACGGAGAATTTGTGTACTCACAGTTCCCCCAGGTAGTCTGACTTTTAGGTGTGGCTGGAGACAGTTCCTCTTTTTATTTTAGTTGTCGGTGGGCTCAGTGCGCAGCTCAAAAATCCGCTTTGTCGCCAGTATTGTGTTGTGTGTGTGTGTATGTTTAAGGTAAGTACTCGGCAGGAAACAGGTCAGCCTTTTACTTGTTTATTCAGCATCCAGAATGGACTCATCAGGTGGACTCAGTTCGGTTCATTTGCCAAGTGAATTCGCCTACAGATGCTTTGAACAGACTGCACCCAGCTACCTCCAGACCCTCATCTCTCCCTACAACCCCACTCGACCTCTCCGCTCTTCCTGCACTAGAAGACTGGCTGTACCTCCTCTACGCTCCCCTGCCTCCAGAGCCCGCTCCTTCTCCACCCTCGCCCGCAGTGGTGGAATGACCTTCCTACAGATGTCAGGACTGCCCAGTCCCTGACCACCTTCCGACGCCTCCTCAAGACTCACCTCTTCAGACAGCACCTGTAGAACTCCTCTTTTCCCTCTGGTCACTTTATCACTCTTCCTTAATGCGCTTTACTTGCTCTTATCTGATCCCTATTTTACTGCATTTAATCGTGTACTTTAGATTACTGTAATCTGTCACAAGTATTATTTAATCTGTAGTATTTTGTATTTAATTATATCCTGATGTAACTATCACTGACACTGTTATCTGGTCCGTTACTGCATTTAATCCTGTACCTCAGAATATTGTAATCTGCCAAGTGTTTAACCTGTAGTATTTTGTACTTAATCATATCCTGATGTAACTATCACTATTTAATCATATCCTGATGTAACTTTCACTATTATCTGCTGTATTATTGAATTGTGGTTTGTCACACTTGAGAATTATTGTATTTCTTGTTCTTATTGTATGACTTATATTGTAACACTTGAATGTATTTGTATTTGCTTGCGATTGTAAGTCGCCCTGGATAAGGGCGTCTGCTAAGAAATAAATAATAATAATAATAATAATAATAATTTTGTCATATACTTGTACTTGCTAGAACTGAAGTCATTGTACTTTATCTTGCTCTTAATTGTATTAATACTTGTACTGTGATTCTTAAAATTTATTTTTGTTTACGACTGTAAGTCACCCTGGATAAGGGCGTCTGCTAAGAAAGAAATAATAATAATAATAATAATAATAATAATAATAATAATAATAATAATAATAATAATGACATCGTCAGTTCTGGGAAAGTCAACAGGAATAGTACAAAGCACTAGTAAAAAGCTTTAACCCAGCTAAAACTCACTTTGACCAGAAGTTTATGTTTTTCACACAGAGATGATGATCCAATCTGGATAAACTTTCGTAAAGTTACAGAGTTAGGTACAAACCTGGTTCCTATTGCCTTTCAAACAGCATTCACAAATAATCCTGTCCTCTGATTTGAATAAAAAATCACCAAACATGTCCCAGCACAGAGTGAAGTGCTGTAGTCAGTAAACTGAGGGGCTGCCTGCCAGCATTCCAGACTGGACTGAAATCATCTAGAGATTTATGCTATGAAAGCTGTATTGATTTTCTGAAAAAAGTAACTGAGGGTTCCTGAGTTTTTTGGTTTTTTTTAATTGATAAAGAATTTGATAAAGAGTCGTGCGCTATCAATTGATTTTACTGCCCAGGTCGCTCCACTTAATTTATATTACAGTTCCCACATCATCCACACCTATGAATATAATGCATCTATATTTAAAGTGTTATGTGGATATATCAGTGTTTTACAGTATAAAACCAGCATCTAGTATAACTTAGTTTAGTATTACTATAATTTACATTATACCTTTCATTTAACTATTTAACTGACCCACCTGGCTGTCACACTCAATATGGTGAGCATGAACACACCAAATTTTTATAATATACTCCTAGCATCCGATATAAGATTGCATTTGACAATAACCTTTCACTTACTGTAGGTTTATTACGGGATTATGAGGCGGCTCTGTACTGAATGTGCCTGCACTAGTTTTAATCGTCCAGTAGGTGTCAGCATTTACAAGAAGGGTTACAGGCTACCCAAGGCCTTGGTTGGTTCTTTGCTTGTATTACATTCTTTAGTTTGGGAAACGATACTCATCACAGTAAAGAAAGATCAATAATTGAATTATTAGCTTTTTGGAAACAATATCTGAAGATTTCCTATACTGCCTGACAAAGCTAATATTTTTTTTTCTGCATTTAGTGATTACTGTTGCACAAATCTCATTCATATATACATACATACATACATACATACATAAAAATCCCAGATTTACTCAAAAAAAGGTTTTAAATATTTGAAAAATTGATTAACTTCAACAATAACAGCATAGTCAGCTTTAACAGTAACATATTTTACTTCTACAAGAGACAGCAGTATGTACTAATCGTGTACCTAATTTACTCACATTTCATAAACTAAGATTCTCAGTTGTCAATCCCTACTAGTAATTCAATTCCAATGCCACCGGAATTCAGGTAGCCAATGATTTTGTTATCAAATTTATTTATAAAGCTCCTTTCATGGCAAGCCATCCCAAGGCGCTTTTAACAAGAAAAAGGACATTCGGAAGTACATTTAGTACAATAAAAAATAATATAAACAATAAAACAGCAAGAGAAAACAACATTTTAAAATGAAAGCAAATAAAAGCAACCGAAGAAATAGGAATAAAACTATATAAAAAGAAATATTATAAAGATATAAAGGCCCTATTATAAAAATATGTTTAATTTCTTTTAAAAAATTGCCAATGTAGGTGCGTCTCTCACTGCACATGGTAAAGCATTCTAGAGTTCAGGTGCCCTGTGACTGAATGCTCTACCACCTGCCCTTTGCTTTAAAATCCTTGGGACAGATAGCAGCCCTGCATCTTGGGATCGGAGTGGCCGGCCAGAGGCATACGGGACTAAAAGATCCTTCAGATAGGCCGGAGCCAAACCGTTTAGGGCTTTATAGGTGATAAGAAGGACCTTAAAGTCAATCCTGGCCAGCACTGGGAGCCAGTGGAGGGCTGCTAATACTGGGGGGAATGAGCTCACATTTCTGCTAACACTGGGGGAATGAGCTCACTTTTTTTTTGTTTTGGTAGCACCCTGGCTGCAGCATTTTATACAAGCTGCAATTGTGACAGAACACAGTTTGGAATTCCAGAGAACAGACATTGCAGTAATCAATCCTAGAAGATATGAAGGCATCAGCATCGTGCTGTGAAAGGAAGCACCTAACCTTGGCAATATTTCTAAGGTGAAAGAGAGACACTTTAATTATATTCAAAATATGTGGCTCAAAGGAGAGGTCAGGGTCAAAAATGACAACCAGATTCCTCATTTCAGTTTTCTGAGAGTATGTGAAACTATCCCCTGTGAAGGCGGACAGATCTATGTTTTTTTTTTTATCTTTTGATCCCCAAATCATTCTCTCTGTTTTATCTGAATTTAACATAAGGAAATTATTAGACATCCATACCTTGATGTCAGCTTATCACATTTTTTATAGAAGAGACACCAGCTGGTTTTAGAGACAGATCTAGCTGGGTGTCATCAGCATAGCAGTGAAAGTGTCCATGTCTGCGGACAATGTCACCCAAGGGCAGCATATATAATGAAAATAAAACTGGCCCAAGAACAGAACCCTGAGGAACGCCACAAGTAAGGAGATGTTGTCCTCGATGTTAACATATCGTTGCCTATTTGAGAGATATGATTTAAACCAGGACAATACAGTGCCTGACAATCTCACAAGATGCTCGAGATGGTCAATCAGGGTGGCATGGTCAATGGTGTCAAAAGCTGCACTTAGATCTAAGAGAACAAGGACTGTAGGCGAACCCGTGTCCGCGGACATAAGAACATTGTTCACCACTGTTACTAGAGCTATTTCAATACCATGTCCCGGGCAGAAACTGGACTGGAATTCCTCACATGTCATGGGCTGCTAAAAAGGAATTTAGTTGGTTACCTATCACTTTCTCTAAGACTTTATATAGAAAGGGGAGATTTGAAATAGGCCTAAAATCGTTCAGTGTTTGTGGATCAAGGGTAGGTTTCTTAAGCAGTGGTCGTACTACAGCAACCTTGAAAGACTCAGGAACAGTGCCAGATGAGAGAGAGAGAGCTATTAATTATATTTAAGGTGGTGTTATTTATTTTAGAAAAAAATATAATTGAGCAATTTAGTAGGAATGGGGTTCAAATCACATGTGGTGGTTTTAGTCTTACCAATTAGGTCAATAAGATCTGGTTGATTTGATTAAAACGAAAGATTCAAAGGTGTGGTCTGATAAAGCAGGACCCAGGCATATCACTGTGTCTTTATTGCTGAGCAGCCTGTTTAAGTTGTCAGTAGTATTTGAAATCTGATTTCTTATATCATTAGTTTTTATTTTTTGTTGAAATGGTTAATAAAATCATCGCTGCTAGCTGAAGGTAGTGTACCCAGAGAGAGTTCGTTTGGCTATTGTTTTCAATAGAAAACTGGGATTTTCTTTGTTTCTATTAGGTTTGAGTAATAAGCTGATCTTGCTGAAGACAAGGCTGCCTTGTATTTCAGAATATAATCTTTCCAAGCGAGAAGAAAGACTTGCAGTTTGAGAAGAAAGACTTGCAGTTACATATGTTACATACGGCGTAAGTTTCAATACGAATACCTCTGAACCAAATACAAAAACCGTCAAGGCAACAAATGAGACTCTGCAAGGAAAATGACAATTCAGTAAAAACATTCTCTTCTGCTCACTGGCTCTTATTGCACAATGGGGGATGGCTTTTTATTGTATTTTGCTGGAAAAGGTGTTGACATTTTATAATGTAAAATATTTGACTTGAATGGCTTTAGTAGGCAATGTAATCAGTCAAGGGAAAATCTCTTGCCAAGAACAACTGCAGCTCAGGGCTGTATGATGGAAAACCAAGCAAACCCTAAAAGGCTGGATGCATTTGCCATTGATACTGCAGAGGTCAGCAATACCATGTTTTACTTGTATATATATTTTATAATTTATAATGTTTTTTTTTTCAAAGTTTTGCCAAGGCAACTTCTCGAACTCTACACAAACTGTTTTAAAATTTCTAAAAATGAAAATAAAAAATCGTGCTTTGTATACACAACCCTGCCTATGATGGCACATATGAGAACTGCTAAAGATAGAGGCACTAAATGCAGATGAATGGAGTTCACTAGTTAGTGCAGGAATAATATCAGTCAGTGTAGCCAATCCACTAATAGCAATGGTAATAGATTTGGAAAAATGACTCATATTGGATCAAACTGTTAAATACCATTGGTCATATGAAAAGGATGCCAGTCCACTATAACAATTCTTTAAGTAGCTATCATGCTATCAAATCCCCTTAGTCCAAATGCATTGTTTGGTAGAGTCCCTGCATTGCCACTGAAGGTCGTCTGACAAAGGGAATGTGCCGGCTTTATTTGAAACTTTCCTTTTTCTCCGACAGACAATCTACACAGTGGATTGGAGTGGAACCTGAATTTATAAAGTGGTTATCTTTCATGCAAGATCTCTGAATCATTGGGTTGGAACAGAAATAAAAATATGTTTTGAATACATGTTTGCATTTTGGAAATCATTATTCAAATGTTTGTTTGGTTGTTTTTATTCTTCTTCTATATAAAATACATGGATGAAGGCTATATTTGCACCTTGAGCCATTCATAAAAAAGTGATAATTCCTCTAGAGGAAAATATACTTGAACTTTGAGCCAAAGCTGCTACATTCGTATCTCAGAGAAACAGGAGAGGAGCGGGAAATTAAAACAATATAAAGGCAATCATCCAAAGCTGAAGCACTAACGGATAACAACATAGAGCGTCTGTACAGAATTGAAACACTACGTTTAAAAAAAACAAACTGTACTGCTGATCCTCGTCTTCTTTAATATCAGCATCCATGTATTATAAAAAAATAATAGATGGGCCTCTTCAGTGAGTTACAGGAAAAAATTTCCATCTCGAGGTTTCTGTGACAGTTCATAAATTACTCAGCCTTCGGTCTTGTAATTTGTGACATCACAGAAACCCTAGATGGAATTATTTTCCTGTAACTCACTGAAGCCCATCTATTATTATATATATATATATATATATATATATATATATATATATATATACAGACGTGCTCAGTTGTTGGTACCCTTACAGCTCATTGAAATAATGCTTCATTCCTCCTGAAAAGTGATGAAATTAAAAGCTATTTTATCATGTATACTTGCATGCCTTTGGTATGTCATAGAATAAAGCAAAGAAGCTGTGAAAAGAGATGAATTATTGCTTATTCTACAAAGATATTCTAAAATGGCCTGGACACATTTGTTGGTACCCCTTAGAAAAGATAATAAATAATTGGATTATAGTGATATTTCAAACTAATTAGTTTCTTTAATTAGTATCACACATGTCTCCAATCAGTCATTCAGCCTATTTAAATGGAGAAAAGTAGTCACTGTGCTGTTTGGTATCATTGTGTGCACCACACTGAACATGGACCAGAGAAAGCAAAGGAGAGAGTTGTCTGAGGAGATCAGAAAGAAAATAATGGACAAGCATGGTAAAGGTAAAGGCTACAAGACCATCTCCAAGCAGCTTGATGTTCCTTGTGACAACAGTTGCAAATATTATTAAGAAGTTTAAGGTCCATGGAACTGTAGCCAACCTCCCTGGGCGCGGCCGCAAGAGGAAAATCGACCCCAGATTGAACAGAAGGATAGTGCGAATGGTAGAAAAAGAACCAAGGAGAACTGCCAAAGAGATACAAGCTGAACTCCAAGGTGAAGGTATGTCAGTTTCTGATCGCACCATCCGTCGCTTTTTGAGCGAAAGTGGGCTCCATGGAAGAAGACCCAGGAGGACTCCACTTTTGAAAGAAAAACATAAAAAAGCCAGACTGGAATTTGCTAAAATGCATATTGACAAGCCACAATCCTTCTGGGAGAATGTCTTTTGGACAGATGAGTCAAAACTGGAGCTTTTTGGCAAGTCACATCAGCTCTATGTTCACAGACGAAAAAATGAAGCTTTCAAAGAAAAGAACACCATACCTACAGTGAAACATGGAGGAGGCTCGGTTATGTTTTGGGGCTGCTTTGCTGCGCCTGGCACAGGGTGCCTTGAATCTGTGCAGGGCACAATGAAATCTCAAGACTATCAAGGCATTCTGGAGCGAAACGTACTGCCCAGTGTCAGAAAGCTCTGTCTCAGTCGCAGGTCATGGGTCCTCCAACAGGATAATGACCCAAAACACACAGCTAAAAGCACCCAAGAATGGATAAGAACAAAACATTGGACTATTCTGAAGTGGCCTTCTATGAGTCCTGATCTGAATCCTATCGAACATCTATGGAAAGAGCTGAAACTTGCAGTCTGGAGAAGGCACCCATCAAACCTGAGACAGCTGGAGCAGTTTGCTCAGGAAGAGTGGGCCAAACTACCTGTTAACAGGTGCAGAAGTCTCATTGAGAGCTACAGAAAACGTTTGATTGCAGTGATTGCCTCTAAAGGTTGTGCAACAAAATATTAGGTTAGCGGTCCCATCATTTTTGTCCATGCCATTTTCATTTGTTTTCTTATTTACAATATTATGTTGAATAAAAAATCAAAAGCAAAGTCTGATTTCTATTAAATATGGAATAAACAATGGTGGATGCCAATTACTTTTGTCAGTTTCAAGTTATTTCAGAGAAAATTGTGCATTCTTCATTTTTTGTGGAGGGGTACCAACAAATTTGAGCACGTCTGTATATATATATATTGTAGAAAGAGCGGCATCGCCTTTAAGAAATGGCGACGCCATTTGAAAAACTATACAACCCAGGAACCCTAGCACTAATAGGGAAGGCGGGGTTTCTGGGTATAAAGGGAAGTGGAGCGGGACAGCAGGGGTGATTGTGGGGAGCACCACCGGTGTGTACTGCTGAACAGTTCTCAGAGAGTTGAAAGTGCATTACGTGTTATTGGAAGGTAAAGTGAACGTTTGATTTCGTTTTGAGCAAAAGCTGTGTTTTGTTTTACCGTGGGCGTTTATCCTCTTGGTGAGGTAGTCTTTTGTTTTGTTAAGGTTTAATTTATTTTTATGAAATACTGGACGAAAGACGCTGTCTATCGGTAATGAATTTAAATAATTCCGCAGTTTCCGTGACGATTGGGAACCGTCACAACTGCCGTTTGTATGTGGATGTGTATTTCTTTCGGGACTCAGAGGGAAGTGCGCATTCATGCCCAGCAAAAATAGCGAGCTGTAACAGCAAGAACTGAGGCAACAGTCTGGGGTTTTTGACGTGGTTTTATTGTACAGACATGAACAACAGTTTCCACAGGTGGCGTGGACAATAAGGATATTGTGCTTGAACTCTGAGACACCCCCGTGTTTCTGTGAACCACTGGGACATTGGCTGCAGGGGTTCATCCCCACAACCTGGATACAATTTCTGTCAACGGGGCCCGTCTTCTAGGAGGACCCATTCCATACTTGTGGATCCTTGCCGGTGTTGCAGCGATACTCTAACAGAGGGTGTCCACGCTATCCTTACATTCACCTGTGTTACAGAGACATTCCAGCAGAGGGTGTCTCTTTCTTCTCACCTGTGGTGCAGCCAGATTCCAGCAGAGGGAGGCTGCGTGATTCTTACCTGTGTTGCCGAGAGACTCCAGCAGAGGGCGCCGGTTCCATACTTACCTGTGTGGTAGAAATACTCCACAGGACTTGCAAAGGCCTCGGCCGGCCGGCCTTGGCCGGCCGGACTCGGCATTTCTGAAATAGTTAGAGAGGGACAAAGAAGTGAGCCAGTTAGTGACCCGTACAGGGCTTTACTCAACATAAAGAAAGTGATAATTTGTGTAAATATTGTAAATAAAAATTACTTGCCTGAACGTTCCTCGTGTCTGTGCCAGTCGGTGGAAGCAAGTGTAGAGTCTTACACGGGAGTACTCTACTGGTTTGTTACTATATATATATATATATAATGGTCTCCAATACGCGCCGGGTCTCCTGGCAAATATTGTAAAACACTGGAGGCGTTTAATTGAAGTTTTACAGTATTGCTGGCATTGGTTGCAATCCGTTGGTTGTGCTGCACTTGTCTTCCAATGCTAAGGCCAAACATCGCAGCACCTGGTCATGACGCCAAGTAAACCGTCCTTTGCTAAGAGCCACCTTACATCCTGTCAAAATGTGCCTTAATGTAGCTGGTGATGAACACAAAGGACACCATGGATCCTCTCCTACCCATAGATTAAGGTTCTGTGGTGATGTGAGAACATCACATGTTGACCTGATGAGGAAACTGATCCTACTGTGTTCCATTGTACATAGATCTCGACAGCCAATCTTGCGTTGTTCCACACTCTCCCATCTCATCCATTCTCCCCGCTTGGCCTGGTAAACTGCCTTTACACACCTCAACCTCTCCTCCTGCTTTTGCACCTCGTTGACTACCAGCTTCCTCCGTTGAGCTGGGGCTGCCTTGTGCCATGTAGGAGGAGCTGAACTGAGATGAAGGCCTTCTCTTCCATGCTGTACTTGCCCCATGATATCACTGATATGAAGGGCAGCCTTTTGCATCTTCCACAACTCTACACAGTGAGTGGCCACAGAAGTCTTGGCAGTAGACCAAACTGAAAGCACCAGAGTTTCAGTTTGCCCAGTAAAGCGCAGCTGTCTATGCTCTTCAACCCTTGCACAGCTTGTTGTCTCACTTCTCCCACACGAACTGTGTCCTTTAGGTCCCCATCATACCATCTCCCAAGACTTTTCATAGGCTTCTCAGACACTGTTGGTATTGCCTCACGGTTAATGTAGAACCTCTTATCCACTGCTTTACCTTTAATTATAGAGATGCTCCTTGACTTAGTGGGCTTGAATTGCATTCGTGCCCATTCAATATTATTAGTTAATTTGCCCAATAACCGATTAGTGCAGGCTACTGTTGTAGTCATGATTGCCATGTCATCCATGTATGCTCTAATTGGTGGCAGTCGCATTCCAGAAGCCAAGCGTTCTCCTCCCACTACCCATTTTGATGCCCTAAAAATTGCTTCCATTGACATGGTAAAAGCCAGTGGAAAAATGGTGCATCCTGACATTATTCCAATTTCTAGCCATTGCCATGTAATGGTGAATTCCGAAGTTGAAAAACAAAATTGCAAATCTCCGAAGTAGGCTTTCACTAAGTTTGTTATTGTCATCGGTACACTGAAAAAATCAATTGTTGCCCAAAGAAGCTCAGGTGGTACTGAACCGTATGCATTAGCTAAATCCAGGAATGTCACATGGAGCTCCTTCCTCTCCTTTTTACTTGGGAATGTCATTCCACTAAGTCTCATTTTATAGTAAAAAGTGTGTAACGTTACGGTCAAAATTTGTGTTTTAAAAGTGGGTAAAGGCTTTAACGCTAAACAAATTGCTCTGCTGACAGCTTCCGATATCTCAGTTAAGTAAACATTTCACAGGTACATACTGTAACTACTGCTACATTAAACAAACAGCGGTACAACATATTTTTAAAAAGTGTTTTACAGTAGCAGCTAGGGACATTAGACCAGTGGCATAGCTAGGGGGGTGGTTTGAACCCCCCCCCCCCAAATGAATTATTCAATGACGTGGGAGATAAAAATAGGTCAGCCATCTGGAGAAGGGTGTCTCTATTGGCCACCTGCCGACTCTGTAAACCCCTGTCCCACCCTGTACTGGATATTTTCTTTTGAGCACCAAACTTTAAGATTTAAACATCTAGCCACCTGCCACTACAACCTCCTGCCTGTTTGTTTAAATCGCACTGAACTGTGGAATATGTGCATGAAAGCGACACTATCTTTGTTACCGAAGGTGTCATGGTTTGACTGGAAGTCAGCTGCAATCCCACTGCCACAGTGTTGTGTGTTGCACTGCCATTACAGATTCTGTTTCCTGTTGGTGAGATGAGATGAGGTTGAATGACCATGAATACAGAAGAGCCCGGCTCTTGCTCGCCTCCAACCTGTTACATTGATGGCGTGACCCAGATCTCACAGATTGGTTGCAGCTGATCGCCGAGGTTAAAGGGGAGAGAAGAGTGTAACAAGCAGTGTTGTCTGCCCTGTTACACCACCTGCACATGATTTACCATCAAGAACGGGGCTTGCTAACCCATTCTATTCACTCACCACTGTTTAAAAAAAAGCCTCCTGCACTCCTTTTACAGCCTCCATTGGCTATGTCCGATTCCTCTAGTGGTCTATGGGTAGCTGCCATCGGCTATGTCCAATTCCGCTAGTGGTCTTTGGGTAGCTGCCATCAGCTATGTCCAATTCCCCTAGTGGTCTTTGGGTAGCTGCCATTGTCTGCATTCAATTCTGCCCTGTGCCACCCTTCTTAGCTGTGTAATGCTTGGCTGTAAAATGTTTCAGTTCCCTCATACCTTTGAGCCCTGCTATTGGTCTGGTTGCTCCTCGCTGGACTCTCTCCACAGTGTTGTGCAGTGCCGTCTCACCAGTTATCATACAGCCCCATCCGAACCTCCCTTGATTTGTGTTTGATACTTTTGTCTTCATAGCCAAGCATTCTGTTTGCCTTCTGTTCCCCCACACTGATTTGATGACACATTTCGGAAACTTACAAACCTGCTAATTATCTTGGTTGTAAATATATCATAATGTATACTTTTTTAATCTTTTAAACTTTTAATAACCTACATTGCCAAAGTTAAAAAAAAAACAGTTGCCATCAACATGATATGCTTATACTCCACGTACCTGATTTTCACTTATTTAAGATTTATATCTTAAATAAACTTATTTTTGTGACTGATTTATGCAATATATCATCAAGTCTTGTTTATTGTTCTGTTTTTTGGTTGCACCTGTTAAAGCCAGTGATGCATTTGATGAGTTACACACTGCCTTTCCTGTCAACACATTCCCTGCTCGACCCCCTCCAATCTGGCTTTCACCCCACATACTCCATTGAAACGGCTCTTCTCTCCTTCACGAACTCTCTACTCTCTGCTCGTGCCGCCTCCCTCTCCTCTGTCCTAATTCTCCTCAACCTCTTTGCTGCCTTTGATACAATTGACCACTCTATTCTCCTGTCCTCCCTCACTGACCTGGGACTCTCCGGCACTGCTCTTGCCTGGTTCTCCTCCTACCTCTCCGATCGCATGTACCGGGTGTCCTGGCATGGCTCACCCTCCGCCTCTTGCTCTCTTTCAACAGGTGACACCCAAGGCACAGTCCTGGGACCCCTGTTTTCTCTCTACACCCACTCCCTGGGACCCCTCATCTCCTCCCATGGCTTCTCATATCATTTCTATGCTGATGATGCCCAGATCTTCCTCTCCTTTCCCACCTGTGACTCTGACATCTCCTCCTAGATGCACTCACATCATCTCAAACTCAACCTCTCCAGATCAGACCACTGCTGATCTTCTTTATTCCTCTTGAATCCAACACCCTCTCTCCCTCCTCCTCCACCAAGAACCTCGGTGTCACCCTCGACCCCTCCCTCTCCTACTCTCAGCACATCTCGATGCTGGCATGCTCCTGTTGCTTCTTCCTCAGCAACATACGCGGAATTCGCCCCTTCCTCACCAATTTACTCCATGCAGCTCCTAGTTCAGGCCCTGGTACTGTCCCGCCTCGAATACTGCAACTCCTGGCCGGCCTTCCTACCTCTGCTATCCGTCCGCACCAGCTCATCCAAAACTCTGCTGCTCGTCTTGTCTTTTTCCTTCCTCGTTTCTCCCACGCTACACTGCTGCTCTGCTCTCTGCACTGGCTCCCTATCGCTGCTCGTATCCAATTCAAAACTCTTATACTCGCCTATCACTGTCTCGACCTTTCTGCTATCTCCAGACTATCATTTCTCCCTACACCCCCTCTCGCCCCCTCTGCTCCCCCACCTCCAGAGCCCGCTCCTTCTCCACCCTTGCCCCTCAGTGGTGGAATGACCTACCCACGGATATCAGGATTGCTCAGTCCCTGACTACCTTCTAGCACCTCCTCAAGACACGCCTGTTCAGACAGCATCTGTAAACCTCACAACTCTCGACTGCACTGAACTATATGGCACCCAATTGTACCAGTTCTTGCATCAGCTTGTACCTGCACTGAACTGTTCCATACCTTGGCACATTCAACTACTGCTTCTAACTATAACTATATCTTGTATTTGATTTTACTCTTATAAGTAACCGTACTCATGTTTTTTGCTCTTATTGGGAAATCATTCTCATCCATTTATCATACTTACTGCATGTTCTTACTGGACTTTCCTGATATAAGCAAATATTTTATAACTGCTCTTAGTCAAACTTGCTCTTATTTATACCTTAGTGTAGTCTTTATTTTGCTATTACTTAAATTTGATCTTATTGTACTTTCATAACTGCTCTTATCTCTATTATGATATTCTATAATGTGATATTTTATAATGTGATACTTTGTATTGTGATATTTTGTAACAATTGTAAGTCGCCCGGGAGAAGGGTGTCTACTAAGAAATTAATTAATTAATAAATTAATTAATTAATTAATTAATTAATTAATTAATTAATTAATTAATTAATAATATCACACTGCCCTTTAGATTAACAACAGTAGCAATCAACAGCACTGCTCAGTCATAAATATTCCAGCGGGTTTGCAGGCCTGTATGTTCTTGACCTCATTTTCTTATAAAGTGTTTTTCTTTGTTTTCATTTTAAATGAAAAAAATGTACAATGTGGTGAAAGCATTCATTGGATACAAAAGTAACCATATGTTGCTTGTTCGAGGTCTTGGGCTTTTTTTCTTCTTTCTTCTTTACAGAAGAGACCTTGTAGGCAGCCTAATGTGAAGACAGCATTTTCAGAGGCATATACACACAGACCACCTCCATTTCCCCTCTCAGCCCCTGGCCTTCAGGGAATAATTATAATGGACTGTGTATCATGAGTTACAGAGGCACATAGTCAAAACTCCACCATTATTGATGGAACATTCAAAGTTAATTAATCCCCCCCCCCCCCCCCCTACACACACACACACACACACACACACACACACACACACACACACACACACACACACACAGAGCAACCAATTGGCTGTCGAAGAAGAAGAAGAAGAAGAAGAAGAAGAAGAAGAAGAAGAAGAAGAAGAAGAAGAATACAGAATTTACATGTGAGACCCTTTAAGGAAAACTATGAATCGTCTCTTCAGAAAAATAAGGCAGGAGTGCCAGCTGGAAATGTTTACTTTGGGGGTCCAGGAGAAGGTTGGCGTCAGTCGGGGCAAAGGACATGCCAGTGGAATGCAATATCAGGAGGAAGCAGCAGGGTCACTCGGGGGCTGGCACTTTGCCCAAGAACAACTGGATGCCTTTGTGTTTAAAAAAATGTAAACAAATTAAAAAGATTCTACAGCCTTCCTTTTTATTTTTAAGATAGAAATAACCTGACTACTGTCTACTGTAGTGTGGTCTGTCTGTTAACCCTTGGGAACCCTTTTTTTTGTTCATGAAAGGGTGGTACTGGTTGTATGGCAGTCAGGCTTTCCCTCACAGCCCTGCACCTCAAGCAGAGAGTGCCTATGGCCGGAGCCAGATTCAAACCCGACACCCACAAGCTGGTGAATTAGCGTTTTTCTGTTTGTGAATTTGCTGCTTGTCTGAGGTGCAAGGGTTTCCCCTGGCTCACTGAGAGCAGTCCTCGCAGAGGTGAGACCAAACCGATCAGCCTCCAGGGCTGGGACGCAAGCGTTACTTCCTCCAAGGGGAACCTAGAGTGGGCAGAGAATAGGAAAATAAAAAATAGATAAAAGGATAGATTTGGCCAGGGGTCTTCTCTGGCCCGCGGAGAACCTTCCTGGTGGAGGATGAGGCCAGCACAGCTGGGCCTCAAATACCACTTCTTCACTGGCACCTCCGACCTGTGAGAGCCCAATCCGTGCCACTGACGTCACACGCAATGAACATGTCAAGTCGCTTATAGGTGATGCGGTTTTAAGAGACGCTGTATTTGAGTTGAGAAAGGCGGATCCAGAGGTTATGGCGTTTACGTTCTTCATATATTACTGAATACAAAAAACTAGAGAGGAGCATAAAAACTAGAGCCTGTACTTCCTCATTAACCCCACCCCTGCTCGGCTCAGAGCCAGTTTAAGATGTGTTGTGAGGCCATGTTTCACAGTGGTTCTTACTCGACTACAAATAGCCAGTGGAAAACCACCCGTACAATGAGAGTCTGGGCCTTAGGGACCTCATCACTCAGAGGTGCCAGTGGAAATGGGGTATTAGTGGGGGCAATTTTCAACATGGTGTCAAAACAGAAATGCGACCACCTTCACTACTTAACAAAACATTTTTTATATGCTTTATAAAATGTTTATACAAACATTAAAAACTCACACTGAGAAGCAACGTTTAAAATGTTTTGAGGGCAGAGGCTTCTGAAACCTGTGCTAGTTTTTATGGAGCGTGCCCTTGGAAGTTTATTTCAAGGATTCATAAAGTAAATCTAGTTTTACTAGTTTTGTAGTATTACCGTTTTAGACTGATATTCAAAGACTGATTATTGTGGGGAAGTGAGGTGGTAGCTAAGTACAACTACATTTTTAACAATCGTGTTTTATTTTCCTTATCTGAAAAAAAAATGCACAGGAGCAAAAAAGATTTCCAAAAAATCATGTTTATTATTTTCCATTCAGAAACTAAATTGCAAATCTTTCCCAAATAGTCTGCTAACGATGTTTGTTATTACTATATGCACATTACAGCTGCTTGCTGACCAGAAGCTCACTCCTCACGTGTCATCTGTGGAATGCGGGGTTTATTTGAATGACAGGAAGGAAAGTGCTCTTTCCAGGGAGTGATTTTCATATTTTCTCAGTTGCAGCAGTGGTTCCAGTCTCATGGTGTGTGATGTGCACCTGTGTGACCCCCAGCCTTCTAATTACATGGGACAGAGCCATGATGTGAAATGACTATCATCTCAGTTAGCAAGCGGGATAATTATATTTCCACCACTGAACGATATAGCATGGGGGTACAATACATGTACGTTCAGGACAATACTCGTGTCAACATGTGCCGACGTTTGCTGCCACAATGTTCTGTCATTGCTGTCATTTCAATTATTGGAGTGCAAAAGCAGAAGACAAATTCAAGTACTCTATTAGCCTGTCTGGTTGTATTAGCAGACTTTATTTCTCTTTTTTTTATGCAAGTCATACCAACTGTCTGTCAACAGCGGACAATAAATTTGAAAAGTGTAAACGGATAAACTCTCTGTCCCCAAACAAGCACAAACCATTAACAAGGTGAGAGGCTATGCTTTTCTTTGTGCTGTCAATGTGGCACTTTGAAAATAAATTGGTATGACCTATGACCTACATGAATCCTTGCAGTATCTATGTGGTTTGTCTCTAAACTGACAAAGCTACCTTCTTTCCTTCCCTACAGTGCTTGTTAAAGAGAGAGGCAGCCCCAGCACTAAGAGCTATGTTACTTCCCTGAAGGTATCAATTCCTAATATTCGAGTCAGCTAACAGCCAGTCATTCTATGTATTTACAAATATATTCAGGAAATAGTTTTCTACTAGTTTGTCTTCATCATGTCTTCACATCAGGAGCTGCTCTTCAGTTCCAGTTGCCCACCAAAGACATAGGCTAGATCGGCCGTCTTTATTAAGTGAGAACCTGTGTGTCAAGTGATCTGCCACTTTGCTAGCAATACACCAGTGCAGCCACTGCTGTGAAGATACTTTGGCTGATCTAAACCACATATTTCATGGTATGAGGTTTTTATTCGCTGCAAAAGGATGTCCCAGTAAACTGTGAGCCTCAATATTCTGTTTATACCACAAGTATATATTTTTTTAATAAATAGCAATAAAAGGTGTACATTTTTTAAATATGAAATCAATTAATTCAGGGATTATTTGAACCGTCAGACCTTTACTTTCATTTTCAACAGACTGTGCTTCGACGCAGATTAATTTTGAAACCTGTTTATGGCCTTTTTGGAACCTTCTTTTATAACAGCTTGAGCTCAGTCTGTCAATTTCAGCAGCACACCACTGGATTGAAATGTAAACACTTTCAAAACCAGTCACGGTAGGCATGTCATTCCACTTCATCCCACGCTAGATACTGTATACCCAATCTTGTGGTATAATAATAATAATAATAATAATAATAATAATAATAATATGTCTACGGCAGGCAACTAAAACTGAGGAGCAGCTCATGAACGCATAGCCAGAGCAACACAGTATGTGATTAATTGCACTGAAAACCACTAAGAATGATTGCAAACACCATCAAAAGGTAAGGGGACAGAAAGAAAAAACTAAATGCAGTTTGAGGCTGCTAACACTTCAGATGGCCAGTCCTAACAGTGTCTTAACAGTCTTGCACAATCTTAATGCTGGATACACAAACAAGTGGTGAGTTCAAACACTTAGAGCCATGAGATCATGTAACTCCTTCTGTGACCTAAGGCAAGAAACCTGACCTTGCTTCAGTCCCGACCAGATGTAAAATGAGCTGACATCCTTGTCCTGGAACACGGTGCTTATTCACTGGTTGTTTCAGGTTTTCATCCTTGATCAATTAATATTATCTGGGCTTCCCTGGGTTATTGTTAGTATTGTTATCAATGCATGCTGACATCTCATTGGTCACCCATTGTTTGTGTATCCTTATGATGTTCCAAATGTGTAATATACTGTACCTGTCTGAATGTACCATTATATTGCTACTTTATTCAATAATTCACCACGGAGCAAATGTTTAATAGCAATACATATTTGTTTCCATCAGTCCAATATAAAAATCAACAATAACGTGGTAAGCAAAATAAAATCTTGTGCATAATCACATAAGACACCCATTCAGCGTATCGTTGTGTTTTGTACAACCTCCTTTGGAGCTATATAGTTTCTAGCATGTACTAGTATGGGGGATATCTTTTGCTTCTCTAAACAGATACATTGAGGCTGCCTAATGTATAAAAAATGAATGGGATTCGCCTGAACTTGTATTTCGACAAGCTAAAAATGTAAAGGTACAGTACTGTAATATATAATATTGTATAATATTAAGTCAATGTTCTATGGCACTATACGTTTCAAAACTAGATATTATTATTTTTTACCACGTTGTCGTCCTTTGTGAGCTACCTTGCGTATTTTCAATTGTGTGATTTTTTAAACTTTGCACTTCTGCGTTTACTGTGGGTTTCTTTTTTGAGTTAGTGAATGTGAGCCCCCACTGAATTGAGCGTTGCCATTCCAGTGAGATCTGCTGGTGAGAGGGGGTACTGCAACCCAGCTGCAATTACAGCTCTTATTAGCTATGCATGAGGTCAGCTCAGCTGTGCAGACTGGGTGACTCCTGGCACACATTCAAACATGCTGTTTATTACTGTAAACCTTATTCCTTTAGCTTCGTGGGCAGGACAGGGATGTAGTTTCGCTGGGGTTTGTTAGAAAACTGTACTGACTATAAATATCTTGAAAGTCGGTTTGGACCAGAAAACGGGTCTTGCTTGAATATTTTCTATCTATTTTTGTCTATTATTAGTATTATACTGTATCCAGCTTTAAAAAAAAAAAGGTAATAGATGACCGTTTAACAAAATAAAATAAAATAAAACAGCACAAGAATAGGCCTACGTGAAGTGTTCAAAATAAGCTCGTTTATAAAACGATGCCTGGACAGGCTTTAAAAGTAGGCGTCTTTTGGCTCGTCACTTATTTTTTGGTTTTTAAGGGCGTGTAGATATCTCGTCCACACTTGTGATTTGCTGGACGCGGGGTGCTGAAAATTTGCCAGGCAAACGCAGCACATTTAAACGCCTCACGAAATTTGAGTTCTCTGGTGTGTTGTGCAGCCGTATGTATGGCTGACTAGCAGCAGGCGGCATTCTGACTGATCTTACCAACAGGGGCTTCTGTGTAAGCTGATGCTAAATAAACACAGATGGATCTCCGTGCACATTCACAAAAATGCTGGCAATGCGGCAGGGATTTCAAATGACACTCTGAATCTACTGGAACCACACACACACATACATCCCCACTGCAGGCAAGGCAAAGGACTCAAAATATACAAGCCGCCGCCAGCAATCTTAGAAGATAAGATTGTGCTGCAATTTAAAGAACACAGACTTTTTTTTTTTTTTTTTTTTTTTTGCTTTCAGTTTTTACAGGGACTTTACAAAACAAAATTTTAAAAAATGAAGGACCCTCAAATTATAAGTGAAGGAGACTGGAAAGCCCTGTGTGCTAAGGAGATCCACGGGATCAGGAAGATGAAAAGGAAAAGCAGGGATGCGTTGAAACATTCAAACGGCGTTAAAAGTTTTAGACAGGACCCAAAAATGGATGAGGATTTGTTAAGTGGTCTAACAGAAACGACCGGTCAAAACTTGCATCACGAAACTGTACAGAAGAGGGCTTTTGCTGCACCTTCAAATGGCATGGATAATATAATCGACTTGAGGAGAAACCCGAGCACTTTTATTGATATGAGGACTACAAGTTTACCCGCTTTGACGGGACAGATGGATGCTGCCGCCGCCGCCGTCGCAGCTTCTGTATCAGCAGTGTCGCCAACGAAAGAAGAATTTTCCAGATCGGTACAAGTCACCGAGTTTGAACATCAGCACTCTTTGCAGTCGAGAATTGTGTTGTGTCAGCGTCCTCCAGAAAGCCCGTACTCTTCAGTTTCACAGGAATCGTACATAAATAATAATAGCGACCCCACCGCATCGCCTAGGAAACGGCTGGGTGAAACTACTGGCGTCGCCACTGAGATCAAAGCTATTCAGCAGACAAGGAGGCTGCTGGCTAATGCGCGTGAGAGGACCCGAGTGCATACCATCAGTGCCGCCTTTGAGGCTCTTAGGAAGCAGGTATTGTGATTATTATTCACTCTGCAATGGGCATGTTACCCTGATATGACTCCGGGACTTTCATTTAATTTATGTTTGTTTTACATATTTGTGTTATTAAAATGACAGGTTAAATAGTCCCTTGTTTACTGTACCCCAGTGCTGAAAACAGTACCTTCTACTCCCCTGACATTTAATAAGTGTGTTAAGGTCATTTAACGGTTAGATGCAGAACCACAAAAACGACATGAATCTGTAATTTCAGGACCGTTTTTGTTAGTAAGCAGCAACATTCCTGCATTTAGCAAACAGTTTATGACAGCTGCCCAGCTGTCACTGTTTCTAGGTCAACATAAGATTTGGACAAGCCTATAGATTATAACGAAACTGTTCAACACTGTTCAACACAAGTAATGAGACAGTGAAGATTCAATATGAGTCCAAAGGGTCTATCCTGAGCCAACCTTCCCCTCTCCCTGTGGGACACTGAAATATTTCAACTCCCAGTGCAAAAATAATATCTGCAAATTACAAGAGGAAACAATCCAACAAGACTTAATCTTTGGTGATTTATAAAACAATAAAAAAATAAATAAATAAAAAACTGTTCTTGGTAATTGTCTGTTAATGGTGTTACTGTTGATATAAAATCCACGCTCAAGTTGATCTTTACTTGTGATAGTATTTTTCGACAGTATGCTTTTCAAACCTGGCCTTCTACTGTGTTTCAGGGTGTTCTGTGTGAATATGAAGTTACAGTAGTAAAGTTGTCATGGAACTTGATGTAACCAATGTGGAAATTTCCAATCCCATCTGCTTTTCAGTACAGTGCCTGCTGTTCAAAGACACTGCCTACCGCAGACAGGAGACACAGTGAACCCTATAGGCATACCCATTGATGACATAATAGTGTATGTTTAAATAAAACAAGACATTCTTTCTGGCCATAAAATCTTTCAATTACCATGATTGTTGTCTTTTTTCCTTTAAAGTTTGTAAAAGAAATGTTCCAGTTTGATGGGTCTTAAGAAAAAGGGCTCTGTGTGTCCTCTGACAGTTCTTATTCAATTAGTGTCCTTTGGGAGAAACTATAGTACACTTTCGATGTCTGTTTTCTTACTGGATTTCTGTAAACTAAGACCTGGGCTGAGGAATCCATCAGGACCTATTTCATCTTGGCTACCAGAGTGTTTATCAGCTGCCATTGATCAGGTCTATAATGGCACCTGCAATATGGAGGTGAAGGGTTTCTTCAGCCCAACACATTCCATTACTTACTCCTTTTTTTAGGGATTTGCAGGAAAAGTGGTGACATTGGTTAGACGATTTTGAATACAAGTAACAAGTATGTGTTTCATTTCATTATGTGATTTCCATAGTTGTGGTGCTTTGCATTTATTTTGCTTACAAAGGATTGAATACCAGATGGTTTGCTTTATGGAAACCCCAAAAGCAATACTTTAGATATTAAAATATTCAAGCTTCTTTTGTTTTACCATTTTCTTTTTACTGTGAACTCAGTGGACTGTAGGTTGGTTGACTGGCTGACAATGACACATTTATCCATTTGGCTTTTAACTACCTTAAAACACAACTTTTTAATTTTTAGCTCTAAAACAGATAGACAGATTTTATTACATCATTCTCTTGGGCAGAGAGATTGAAGGACATTTATTAAAAGTGAGCCAAACTCATGAAGCACTTGCAGTATGTAAAAGATCTGTAATGTACTTACTGTTACTGTACAGCATATTTAGGCTTATTTTATTGTACAGGGGAACCTAACATGTATTATTGTTCTATGTCTTTAAAAATGTAACTATGTCTTTTGTTCTTTCCTTTTGTTCAGGTTCCTTGTTATTCCTACGGTCAGAAATTGTCCAAACTGGCCATTCTGAGAATAGCCTGTAACTACATCCTCTCCTTAGCCCAGCTTGCTGATCTCGACTACACTTCAGATCACAGCAACACAAGCTTCTCAGAATGTGTGGAGCAGTGCACAAGAACCCTGCAGGCAGAGGGCAGGTCCAAGAAAAGAAAGGTATGGGTTTATGCACATGAGGACTCAGAGTGGCTCTAAAAGAAAGGTATGGGTTTATACACATGAGGACTCAGGGTGGCTCTAAAAGAAAGGTATTGGTTTATACACATGAGGACTCAGGGTGGCTCTAAAAGAAAGGTATGGGTTTATACACATGAGGACTCAGGGTGGCTCTAAAAGAAAGGTATGGGTTTATGCACATGAGGACTCAGGGTGGCTCTAAAAGAAAGGTATGGGTTTATGCACATGAGGACTCAGGGTGGCTCTAAAAGAAAGGTATGGGTTTATACACATGAGGACTCAGGGTGGCTCTAAAAGAAAGGTATGGGTTCATACACATGAGGACTCAGGGTGGCTCTAAAAGAAAGGTATTGGTTTATACACATGAGGACTCAGGATGGCTCTAAAAGAAAGGTATGGGTTCATACACATGAGGACTCAGGGTGGCTCTAAAATAAATGATGATTCAGGGTGGATCTCTCCTTTGCTCCCCTCTGAGAAAACTACTGACATTAACTGCTCAGTGTGGACACCATTTTTTGACAACAAATACTTCAATTTCAGTTTTTGTTGCCCATCGTAGATAAGGATTCACTGCTGTATATGAACAGTTATTTTTATTTTATTTCGTAAGTAAACTGTCATTTTTTCCACGTTGACATGGTAAATGAATGGAAGGTCATTCCCACTCACAGACCGAGTTTCCGGTCTTTTTAAAGTATGCAATAATAAATCCCATCAGTGGAAATATTTGCTTTGTAATAGTGCTTGGCATGAACTAGTAGGGCGGTTGAAGTAAGGCAGTCTATAAGTCTACACCTAAGCTCTTATAAACCAGTCCTTTCTGTTAATACATTTTCACTGGGGACGAAAGAAACGTCCCCAGTCTCAGTTGATGACAGCATCATTCTGCAGGCTGCATCATCAGCATCAGCATCAGTACCATTACCTCTTAATAGTCATAGTGGGATCTATTCAGTTGATCTAAATGGACCCTTACATTTTTGTGTATAACAAATTTTGTGATGGGTGGGCGCAGTACTATAATTAAAAATGAGTTAATAACAAACAGGCAATTTTACAGCAAGCAACTTTTCTTTGACAGACTTTCAACATGAAGTCTTTCACAAGGTCTTCAGGTACCAGCAATCCTTAGCCACAAATTCAGAACAGCGCATGTGTTTTTTGAAATGATACAGAATAGCAGCAGCAAAGTCACAAATACATTCCAAAGATCCAATTAAGTGAAATCATCAAGTGTCTTTAGAAAGGAAACTCGGTGTTCAGCCAGCTTTCTTACAAATAGAAAGTGTCATGAGCAAATAAAAGGGGAGATTTATGTCTTTGTGCAGAGTTTTATGACAATGGGAGTTCTGTAAACTTGAACTGAACTTCCCACAGCATTCTCCTGGATCCAGATGTCATGGCTTACAATCAATCACTGGAGTTTTTAATGTATGAGTAAGAAGCTGGCTAGAAGAGGTTTCATCTTTACATTAAAGCCTTAACTAATATCAACTGCCGCTGCTGCTGCTAGTTGCTTTTCTTCAAATCTTTATTTTTTTTAAATACTCAATTAAATGTATTAAGCATGTAAGTATTTTGGTCAAGTAAAACATAAAATGGAAAGATTGTATACCTCATTTATTTGCAATGCAACTACAAATGTATACAATGCAATCTCGCTATTATTACTATTATTAGTCGTAGTAGTTGTAGTGTTTGTGTGTAAGCATGGTATGTGATGTTACAGTAGCACTGTTTATAGCACTATATAATCCAGTAGGAAGCTCATTTTGGTTCTTACTGAGTACAGATGTTTGCTGCTGCCACACATTTTTATTATTATTATTAGTAGTAGTAGTAGTATGACACTAAGTGAACAACAGCAAACAACAGACCCAACTGTGACGCACAAAGTAAAGCTCAGCACATACATTAGATTGGATTACATACAGTAATAAACAAACTGTTACATATACAATGTAAAGTGAAATGTAATCTTACTGTGTAAAAATAATGCTGAATCAGATCATTAATCTTTGTTAAACTATTTAAAAATCATGACCTACAGACCAGATGTTCCCAAACACACAGTCGAGTTTTTCTTTAAAGAGAAATATTTTTTTTCTGTTGCTATAGTATAATATTGTGAATATCTTCCTGCATTTGGAAATTCCAGGATTCAGGTTTATATGACTAAGTGATAATAAATAAAATTTAAATCTTTGTCAGAACAGTATTTGCTATTGTTTAATATATTCAGTGTCAGTTTTAATGTAAGCTATTTCAAAAGGAAGTCAGCACATCAGATTAATTTGTGGCACTCTCATAATCCAGATGTTCAAAGTTCGAAATCTGGAGTTTTTCTTTTTTACTCTTTTAAATAGTAATACAGTAATAATAATAAAAAATGCATCAATAAAATGAGCCGATTGTTGTTGCCTGTTTTTTGTCAGCTATAGATTTTCAAATTACAGATTTAAAGTTAACAAACTTCAAACTCTAACCATCTGGCCACCATCCAGGTGTTCTACCAGCTGTGTATTCGACTCATCTGGCGTTTCATTGTCCTCCCTTTAAGAGACTGTTTCCTGTTTTCTATAAGCCGATGTTCAGATAGGGGATGCTGTTCCATTTGGCATTGTTCTAAACGCTGATCTTGTTAAGTTAACCTGTTAATGCCTTAACTATGAAAAAAGAAAACGATAAAAGGGATCTGACCGTAATGGAGGTTTGCCATGTTAACATTTTTTTTAATGACCTGATGGTGTTTTTATGTCTTTTTGCAATTTAAACTAAAATGCATTCTACGTGGACAAAAATATATTTTATTCTGGAAAAACAATTGGAATCGAATGATCACTGCGGACACGTTAGGTGTTTTAAATAATAATAATAATCCCACTTGATTTTTTAAAATTCATGTTTTACTGCAATAGTCGGCCTAAAATAAGGTGACCACTTTTGGTTTCATCGTAAATGCACGCATCATGGTCAGTATTCCGTTATTCCGTTTCGGCGGATGATGATCTGTTTGCCGTTTCCACGGAGCCGAGATCCACTCAACCAGTTCAACCAGCCCTTCCCGGGCCAACTCCACCACAACTTCGGTCGGCGGTATTACCACTCCAAACTTCTCTGCCCAGATGTCTGCTTCTCCTGTCTGCCGTGGCTCCTGCCTGGCCACTCGTTCCTCCGCAACTCCTGACATCAGAGACTGGACCATCTCCCGGCTCCAGCTTTATCTTCATCGCAACAACATCCCATTCAAATCTACAGCACGTAAGGAGAATTTGTTTACTTTATTTCTCCCGTCGCTGGCGCTATGACGTCAGCACAGATCGTTGCTATACAGCTCGCCCCTAGTAAAGCGTGTCTACATCCGGAAAACTCCAAAGGCGGGGCCACAGCACCTGTCAATCAAAGGCTCATTCAGCAGTTCCTGAGCATTCTGGCTCCAACTATAACCTTTCAGGTTACCTCCCCTCACTGCAGGCGTCCAGCAGGCCCCTGCAGTGACCTCTTTGGCCACTATGGGCATCCAGCAGGCCCTCATAGTGATCCTTTCTCTCTGAAATGCTTTTCTTTCTGCTCATCAGCAGTTCTGAGCATTTGTATCCAGAGACTGTGTTTACAGTTAGGAGCAGCTGCCTCCACGATCCATCCCAGGGTTTCGACACCCGCCACTGTTGTCAACATGCAACTGTAACCTTTCTGGTTACACCCCCTCGTCACTGCAGGCGTCCAGCAGACCCCTTGCAGTGACCTCGCTGGCCACTATGGGCATCCAGCAGGCCCCCATAGTGCTCCCTTCTCCAACTATAACCTTTCAGCTTCCCTCCCTTCACTGCAGGCGTCCAGCAGGCCCCCATAGTGGTCCCTTCTTTGTCAAACGGTTTTCTTCCAGCTGATGGCTTCAACAGGGCCCCGCAGCCCCCTTCTATTACTTACCTCAAACGGTTGCCCAGCAGGGCCCCGATTTTCCATCCACTCTTCTGCCCTTCCCAGCGGTCCTCCAAACGTAACCTTTTAGGTTACCCTCCCCTCACTGTAGGCATCCAGCAGGCCCCTGCAGTGACCTCCCTGGCCACTATGGGTGTCCAGCAGGCCCCCATAGTGGCCCCTTCTCTGTGAGATGCTTTTCTTCTTTCAGCTCATTGGAAGTTTATTCAAAACACTTACCATTTCTGAGTTCATTCTAGCTCTAGCCATTTCAGGGACATTATATGCGAGTTCTATCCCGACCGCCTGTGCGAGTTGGATAATTGTATGGCGATCATTTTACACATCTCAGTTAGATTCGGAGGTTCCCATTTCTTTGAATACCACAAAGCCTTCCCTGCCAAAGCCACTGCCCGTCTCCAACAATGGAACCAGAGGATCTACTGGGGTACACTGGACCAGTACATAATCTGGTTTTCTGCTCCATGGCCCGAAGAATTCAGCACCATTCCTTTACATGATCACTCCTCGTCATTGTACAAAATGTATCCAGTTGCTGTAGCCGCATTCCTTTTGGGGATTTAAAAATTCACATTACATTCAACATTCCCTTCCCTTAATTTTCAGTGCCCATAGTATCATCCTATATTATGTCCCTTAAGAATAGAGCTATAAGAGTTTCCTCCATCAAAATTTCAATTTCCGGCTTCTGATTTTTCTACAAACTCATTTTCGGCATCCCAGCTCTACACTCAGCAACTCACAGATTTCACTAATCCTGAAAGGGCTGTGTGGCGGAGTGTCCCGCCCCTATATATTTATTTATTATTATTTGTATTTTTGTTTGCGGCACAGATCAAAGCGCCGCATATTTGTTGTTTTTTTTAATAATTTAAAACCCCGTGAGGATGCGTGGCTGATCAGCTACCGATTATTTAACAAGCTGACAGTCACGCATCCTTACTAAACTCGGGCAGACTGTGGCCGAGGGGTAATAAGATAATTAACAGCTAGTTAACCCCTCGGCCAGAGTATAAGAACCTGCAGCTGTCCGTGCTGCGGGGTTGAGTGTACAGAGGAGAGTACGTGGAGCGGAGAGAGCGAGGCGAATAAGAGAAACAACTGCTAAGTATCTGCTTATTTGTTTATTTTTATCTGTTTGGCCAACGTGCCCTTTTGTTTTGTGTTGTTTGTTTAAATCTTTTGTTTTGTTTATTTAATTAATAAAATCAGCTGAACGCCGTGGCGTTCAGTTTCACCCGCCCATCCACTGTTTTGGTTCAGTTACTTCCTGGTCCGTGACGTCACCACTGCAAGCCATCCTGCCACAGGCTGTAATGATCAGAATCTCTTTCTCCCCCTGCCTGCCTACCTATCACCATCAACGTACTTTCTTAAGCGTTACTAGCCTGCCTGGAGGAAGGGCAATCAAATCAGCCATGGATTCCCAGAGGTTTATTTCCCAAAAATGGGTTTTGTTTTCCTCTCCTGCGTGCTGATGATCATTTGTTAAAGGTTGGCTAAACCTTCAAGTGGGCTATATTCAATACTAATCGCGGCACTGAGACCGGTCGCTGGTGCGCGGTGAGCCGAGGACACCCTGGCCGACCTAACCCTCCCTCCCCCCGGGCGGTGCTTGGCCAATTGGCGCCGCCCCCTGGGAGCTCCCGTCCACGGTCGGCTGTGGAATAGCCTGGATTCGAACTTCACGACATCCAGGCTATAGAGCACATCCTGCACTCTAGCGAGTGCTTTTACTGGATGCGCCACTCGTGAGCCCCTATTGTGATTGGTGTTTGTCCCGAACTACTGAAATTAAATTTATAGTTAAAGTTCAGGAGGAGGGACAGACACCATTCTCTGCGTCACCAAATTGAATCATTCAATTTACACATTAGCTAATTAAGATTGTTAGCACTATAAATACCCTCTTTACTTACCTCTCAGTTGCATTTCAGTTTCATCGTAATCCACCACCTCCCCATCTCCACCTTTTTTAAAAACAATTTCTAGGTTTTATCAATGGGAGTCTCAGCCTCGTCCAGTAGGCCAGGCAGCGAGCCCTCAAACCAAGTTAGGTTTGATGCCAAATGAATGTGTATATACAACATACTTCTCTGTAAAATCGCATACTGCGCATTCTCCACAATAAATATTTGTACTAAAACATTTTGTGATTGGTGTTTGTCCCGAACTACTGAAACGTATGTTAGTGAATAATACAAAATAATTTATGAACTAGTTATTTTCACATTTGTGAAATTCATATTGTAAAAATATTTTACAAGTTTCAGAACATCTTTTATTTCTTTAAGTATACATGTTATGTTGTTTTTAGTAATAATGAAATACAATAGTTTCAGGTCGCCCATTTAATTTCTTTAAAAATGTATTTCCATTGATAGTTGATACTGTATAAATAGTTTAAAACAATTACAAAAAAAGAATCACATCCTCATTTAATTTTACTTACTTTAAAAATATCTAAATAAGCTGCCTAAGAAGCAGGAGAAATCTCGTTTTAATTTGGTGACCCTTTAGTTTTATTTCTGTGTTAAATGTATTTTAGAAGTAGTATATTTTATCTTGCAAAGTATAAGAAAAAAAATAGAGACAAAGATGAATGTTATCTCTTGCATGCATGTGATAGCTATATAAGGTATTTTATAAGTATTTTACTTTATCACATCTATTAGTTTAACAGAAGAAAAACAACACAATGATAAAAACATATGTTTTTCCTTCAGCAAAAGAGGCAAATGAGTCAGGGCTTGAATTACTGGGGGGCTGGAGGTGGGGTCGATCCCTTTAAGATTCTCCAAATAGATTTATTTACACATTTCCTTTTTAACATGTTTTAAGCCAACGGGTATCACTTAAAACAGACAGGAACGTATTAGAAACGTGTTAATTGTATGATGACATTTCCTGCCTTGTCTATGTAGTTTTTCAGTACCAATCAGTGATAATGAGAAAGCGTCTCTGCACATTTTACATAGGCTAATGCGTATGCTTATACTAAGGAAGATTAAATAGTATTCATTCATAACCTTAAATAGTAATAGTTTAATAGTAGAAAGTAGCTGGAAAAATCCCTAGTATCTATTAATCACGGCACACTAATGATCCAAGCAGAAACTGCAACAGAAAAAAAATATATACAGAACAAATACCATGTCATACTAAATGCTAAGAAATTAAATATTTTGAAAATATTCTATGAAGTAACTATTTAATAAATAGAAATATTGAGATGTGTTCACTTTTCATGCAGGAAGGGCCTGGTTTGCAGATTGGACACTGGAGGATAGCATAGAGATAGAGTGAGATGGAAAGTGGAAATCAAAGAGAGAAGGTGCAGTTTCTTAGGCAGAAAAGGGACTAGATTTGCAGCAGTAATCAGCAATAAAATAGATTCTCGGAATTTGATATTATTGAATTGCTAGTGTGTAATGTAATATACTTGTTGTGTAGAAATGTAATTACAAAGACAAAAAGATGGCTTATTCACAAAAGAGCTTTTGAAAGTAAAAGATTCCACTCTGAACATCACCATGAGTCTCTGCATTCACTTTCAATATGATATTAGATCAAACATTGCCAAAGTGAAAATAAAAACCCAAGAGCTTCCCTGTAGCTTGGAAGCTGGAAATTATTCACAATATTTCCATACTGTCCCAGTTTAAGGACTTAAAAATCTGGTCACCTTAGTCATCATTATACAAAATAGTCTGTGCTTTTCCACCACGCTTGTTACGAATGTGTTCCTGCATTGCTCGGTATGTTCAGCACTTTAATAAAAGGAAAAACATTATTTCTAAAATGCGCGTTTAACTCTTGCATTGCATCCCAGGACACGATGCAAATGAAAGCGAGATTGTCTGTATTGAGTTGTTTTATGTTTATTTCAAAATGTGTAGATGAATCAGCTGATGTGTTTGTGTTTTTAGTCGCAATATAAATATAATTCTTGCGTGCGGCGCCTTTTGCACCGTTGGAGACGTCAAGATGTTAAGCCTAGTGCTTTGTATACTAACGTGTGTGTGTGTGTGTGTGTGTGTGTGTGTGTGTGTGTGTGTGTGTGGACGTGTCGTCGTTGTTTCTTTATATTAATTTGCCTGTATAATAGCCAGTGTGTTATCCTAGTGTAAGCTGATTCAGTAGGAAGCTAGCTGATTTTTTTTTTTTTCGCTCTGGCAGTCCCAGACTCCAGATGTTCAGAGCTCTAGTTGGGAAGTCCTGCTGGCGCCACTTAGGGCAGAGGGCAAGGGAAAGGCACGCGAGCTGGAACCCAAAGCACTCACTCACCGCAGGACTTGGCACATTCCCCAGCTCGCGCTGGCACATTCCCCAGCTCTCCCTTGGCCATCTGTTCCAAAAAAACACTTTGAAATAAAAAAACACTCATCATCACTCAGGATACAACACGGAGAGCAGCTGTTATAGAGGCGGGAGTGGGCCGGCATGAAAAATCTCTTTGTTACATTATAGCGGGTCTGAGAAAATGAAAAAGTTCTTACAAGCCGTGGCTCATTAAAAATGTTTTGAATGACAGTCCTTATGTAGCCCCATGATTTATTTAAAATGAATGAGCTGTAGAGTTAAGCACATTGTTTTGATTCTCAATTTTATTCATTTATTATATAGTTTATGTTTAAATGGTTATTAGTAGTAGTAGTCGTAGTAGTACATCTATGAGTTTTTGTATAAATAAGCAAGCCAGAACTACAGCTGTAAAAAGAGATCAGATTGTGAAACCTCGTCTCACAAGGGAAACGTTAACACAGTAACGTCTTGCCGAGGCTCTGGAAACGTTAGCCAGTTAACGTTTTGCTGGATCTACCACCATGCTGTGCGGCTAAATTACCACATAACCCCAAATCTGTGTCTGTTACGTCACCTTTTCAGTACTGGATTGGTTTCAAACGATCATTATTTTTTTAACATATTTTGAATGTACATACTGAATGTGTTCTTAAAATGTATTCGCGTTGAGAGATATAAATTGTTATAGGTATGCTAGACATAAATTATGCATTTGGTATGACCTAATTGATGTCGGTTTGTTTGTTTTTGCTCGTAATTCTGAAATTAACACAGTGCATCCATGGAGTTTTTGAGAACAAAACCTGAAAATTCCAGAATTGTAGTTTTGGTACTTTTTAAAATATAACAGTTTTTGTAAATTGACAGTCTGGTTCTGCTTCTGAGAGCTGCAGCGCGGATTTAAAGCGACATGTACCGAGTTTCAAGCACTTTTTCAGAACCTCGGCAAGACGTTACTGTGTTAACGTTTTCCTTATGAGACCAGGTTGGATTGCGAGGTATTCTCTCTTTTCATACAGTTTACAAATTGATGAAACGCCGATCTCTGCTTTAGCGGTTAACTCTCCATATCGATTACTAAACATACCCGGCTTTCAAATCTCTACCTGCTCAACTTTATAACGTGTCTGTTGCTTTTTATTGCTCATTTTATCGCTCATTCGTTTTTTCTTTATGTGTTTAACGTTATAGTTACAGTTTTGTTTTACTGCTGTCTGATTTTATTTCTGTCAAAAAACAACCCACGTCTGAAACATTTACAGCTGTATTTTCTATCCGAATAATTATATATATATATATAAATTATCCAAATAGTTAGAAATAAAAGTATGAAAAACATACAAATATAGTATGGTACAGATTACTATTCGCTTCCAATTGGATTATTTAGAGTAACTTATTATTTATTAATTTTGTCAAATTCCTTAGTCAATACATGCTGTTTGTTTCTCTTTACAGAAGCCTGCTCATGAGAGCTGCACTATTCTAGAATCACATTTCTGATCCATTCTAGAACAAGTCAAATTCTTGATTTGTGCTGAACGCCTTTTTAGCAGCTGCTTCAACCCAGCTGGTAGAACTTGCTGTGTACACTCTGTCAGTTTGCTACAAGGTTACAGGTGCTAAGGGAATTGCCTGCATGTGCATGTTCTGTATACGTAGCGGGGTATAGTGGTTACATTTTCAGGGGCCACATGCTTTCTACACATTAACAATCCTACGGCATTCTTGAAAGAAAAAAGGGGGCCCTGAAAAATTCTCCAGTTAACTTTTGCAAAGCCGTGCTTTCTTTTTTTTTTTTTTTGCTTCACACAACACACTACCTGTTACATAAGCCACACATATGTTACATAGCCAACTATTTTGAAATGTAGTTGAGGGACTGGCTTCAGTTAGGCACGGTACAGGGGGCCCCACTAGAGCTTCTTCTCACAGCTCTGCCAGTGCACCTAATCTCTGCCCCCTGCAGTTAGTCTGAGCCTCAAACAGACAGTTAAGAGACACAAAACTAGTTCCACACATTCAAACCCAGGGAATGCAGAAGTGAAAGCCTGAGAGTACCCCTTCCTGCTGCTCCATCCCTGAAACGGTGACTCATTCCCCAAACCTTTTATACAGAATGTTGTTTTTTTCAGCCCTTTGGCATGAATATAGGCTGTCGAAAAAATGAATTCCCCATCCTTTTACTTGTCAGTGCTGATTATCTTGCAGCCTCAGTAGCTCCCCTTATACATTTCTATAAGTCCAAACTTACTCTTTAAACATGTTGGTGTTAAAGCTGCTACTGTTATTCAAACTTTTAAACCAGCTCTTTGAACTGCGATCGTATCTGCTGGTGTCTGCTGCTGGCAGAGTTTAATTTGAACATGATAAAGGGAAAAGAAGTCATGATTGACATGCATTTCTCCTCCAGAAAACTAGCACTTCCTTCCATAGAAACTGGGGTAATGAAATAGCCATCCTCAGTCTGCCCTCTTTAGGTTTGGCAGCTGCTCATAGTTGCACAGAAGCAAAGAGCTACCAACAGCAGTAATAGGAGGTTGATTAATAGTTTGTCAAAGTTCAGCGTAGCTTTTTGTCAACGTCAGTCATGGGCAATGAATGGGTGAGGATTAAATGGGTGTGCATGGGAATGTTAACTGTATTACTATATATATATATATATATATATATATATATATATATATATATATATATGTATATGTATATGTATATATATAATGCTACTGTTCCATCTGTGTGTGTAATATTTCTTACATAAATGATTTATTTTATTTGTAGGAGTAGCACGAATGAAGACAGCAAGTCCATGGAACTTCAAACAGAGAACTGGGTCCCGGCCAGCCTTGGCAACAACTGTTATTTTCATAAAATCTACTAAAGACTTTGTTTAAATTTACACAAGACAGCACTATGCAGAGACCTTCTTCACAAACTAAAAGACTGTTAACCATAAGAAGACTGGTTCATTTTGCAGAAAAGAAAGCTATATTATGACAGCACTTTCCTTTTTCTTTCTTTTTTTTGTTGGTTTGTTGCTAAGATATAGGAATAGGACCTAGATGTTTGTGTTGCAGACAGTCATGTTTGTATACTCAAACAAAGACATGGTTGTGTATACTCTTTTAATAGCTCTTACAACAGCTTTTAATAAAGGGAATTATCCTGCATAGAACTGTTACATAGACCTATCTAAGGACATTTTACAGCTGACAGTTTGGTCTAATTGTCATTAATCTACTGAATCTATTAATCTGTTGGAACAGTTGTTATTTTTTCCGGTTTTTTAATCTATAGGCTTTAAGTAGCGTAGCAGGTTGTATTAGATATTCCTTGAGATGATTTCATTCACTTTGTTGAGAGATTCCCTGAAGGTACAGCATCAACGTGGGAGCACTGAGCGATGGATATCTCCAGATTGAAGCTCACATGCCATGTTCCTCTGTCAAATATAATGTGCAAATTCAAAAACTAGTTGAGTTTTTTATTCTTCTACTAGCATCGAAATAATAGTTGAAGGGAACTGCAAAAAAAGGTCTGGTAAGAAAAACATGATGACCTAAGGTGGTGTACTGTTGTGTTTGCATGCAACAACAACCCTATAGCAAACTATTGGATTGTGAGCAGAAGCAAGTGAAGGGCTAGTGGCAGCGAGAAAAGAGCAGGATTCCTGCTTATTCTGTATTGTGTTATCCAGCATTTCAAAATGATAACGCATTTCATTAACGACATCATGAGTTCAGGTTTAGGTGATGCTACAGATGAATTCACTCGACTTTCACTTCGCTCCCTGAGCTTTGAGAGGCATAGCTGTAGTTTACACAGGGGATGCAGGGGTACATGTCCCCCTCACTTTGTGTGGAAAAGTCCTCCTCACATTGCAGCAGTACTAAAACATTTTATTTCTCAATAATTTATTCATATATGCTAATCACTAGTTAGAGGTCTCCACTAGGACCGAGTGGAAATGCAACTGAAGCAGCGTTGGCGCACAATGCAATAAAAATATTTTCTATTTGAACATGACAGCAAAGGCGCCAATCTGAATGAAATTAATGTTTATTTTAAATGGTATTACTATATGCCCAGGTACAGAAACTGCCCCCCCCCCCCCCCCCCCGCTTTTGAAACCAAAGTTACGCCACTGTTGAGAGGAACTTCTTGACTGCTCTGTGCCTGATGATAGATGGTGCTTTTGAAGTTTTATCATCCCTTAGCCTCCTCAATTTACCTGCTTACCATATTACCCATCCAACAGAATCACTGGGCGAATTGCACTTTTCCAAAGGACGCCCTGTTGCTAAGCGGATATGGCGCTTGATATAAAGAAAGTAGTTCCCCAGTTGTAGAGGTTTAATTTAAGTTGAAATGTACCACACACACACTGCATTATTGGACATGGGAATGGCTTTAAACAACCCTCTATATACATCTGTGCCAACATGTAATACAAATATTTCAACCTACGTTCATCATTGAAAGACAATTGCAACTGTGTGTTTTATTGCTGCAAGAGGTAGTGTTTGAAAGACAAATGCAACAGTGTTTTATTGCTGCAAGATGGACCAACAAGGCAATGCATGAGTCGTTTTTCCAGAGAACATACAGTCCGAAGCTGACAGAGCAGAGGCTGCTTGTGGGTGTGCTAAAATATACCTGATTCTCCAAGGAGACGCATTTGCATAGGGATCCAATTCAAACACAAATCCGTAATTCAGACATAAATGCAAGAAATAAAATGCAAGAGGCATGTTTCTAGCAGTCCTACAGCATTTGAAGAAGGATACACTAGACATGTCTGCTTTTTTGCCATTTCAAGTCAGCAAGTGACAATTAGCTTTGTGCAATGTACATTATTTGTAAGCTTTAACCAAAGATGTAATGTTTGGGGGGGGGGGGGGTGTTGTAAGTAAAAATAACTGTTCTCTGTTATTGTATTGATTGTTGGTGGGCCCAAACTACCTTTTCAGCATCTGGTTTGTTAAAAATGATTTGCTTTCTCTTTCTTTTCTTAGGCTTTTTAGACATTCAAAATGTTTGCATCTTGAATTGCAGTCATCTTTATCTTTCACAAACAGCATCAAGATGTTTTGCCCTCCATTGCAGTTTAAACACAGCCTACTCTGTGTCTTTTTATTTTGCTTTTGCTACAGTTTTGTTGTTGATAAGAACAAAAAAGTAAAGAATTGTTTTGTATTTTTTATTTTTAAATATTATTACAAACTGAATTGTGTTTCTTGATGTCCTTCAGGTTCTCCCACAGATATGCACGTACAGCGTTTGGCTGCTTGGCTTATTATTGCAGGGTAAAACTTGGCAAAGGGAGATAGTTTGGTCTAGCAGTTACTGTTGTAGAAAGCACAATGTATTTCTTTGTTGTTTGGTTGGTTTTCATATGCAGTGTGTGTGTGTGTAATGAACAACCTTCGGTTTAGCTGACTGGGTTGACTACCCCAAAGTTTACGAACACATCAGGAATGGAGGATGTTCAGAAGCCTGAAATGTCAGTATCTCTTGAACTTGTATTATTTTCAATGATTAATGCAGGTGTAGTTTTTGAACAAAATCAATACATTTTTAACATACCGAGTAATAATGAGACAACAAAACAAAAGAGGCTGGAAAGCAATGTGTAGATGGTAAAATTCTCAGCATCTGACCTAATGGAGTTATAGTGGGGTTTGTAAACTTTGAGGCTATTCTATAAAATGAAGAGATGTCAGCCCATGGGAGACCTGGCTTCTATCCTTATTCATTATGCCATGCATTGTCACAAATGCTGAAGTACCTTCCCAGCAGTTCCTTTACAAGTGGATCTTGATGAGAGGAGCTCCTAATGGTCATTAGTTGTAATTGCATTCCTATGCTCCCAGTAGCATCGTTCTCTAAGGTTGGCGATGAGACTTGCACAAGTGCGTGGTTGCTCTTGTCTCAGGATGATTTTTGTTAAAGTAATGAACTCCCTATAATGTAATATAAAGATCTTTCTGCTTCGTGAGCCACTTAAGTAATAGAACCCTGATTAATGTGTATTACTGTCTGGTAAATACATCTATAAATTAGAGGTTTAAAATACCAATAAAGGCACTGTTTACCAGTTTCTAAATGCAACAAAATGTAATTATCAGCATTATCTTGCTCAGATACCTTATGAGATTTCATTACAACAAGAAATTGGTATACAGTGGCTTTGTTGTTATTTTAAACATTTTATATCTGTAATTTACATTTTCAATGTTTAGACCATTCTATCTACTGTGTGGGAGTGCCTTGCAATGCAGCTTCCTGATCAGTGGATGAAAGTGCTGAGACTGGGGTCCTATCCTCAGGTTAGGAGCAATTTGATAATTGAACCAGAATGGCAAACGCTAGTGTACAACCAACAACAAACAGCCCAAAGCCTGCCCTGTCCATTGCTTGAATCTCTTTTTACAGGTGTGCCCTTTTCGGAGGGAACCTCTGGGATCTGCCGCAACCGATATTGATTCGTGTTTTGTAATATACTTGTACTTACTAGAATTGAAGTCATTGTGTTTTATCTTGCTCTTAATTGTACTAATACTTGTACTGTGATTCTTGAAATGTATTTTTTGTTTATGACTGTAAGTCGCCCTGGATAAGGGTGTCAGCTAAGAAATAAATAATAGTAATAATAATAATAATAATAACCTCATAATTACGAAGGCATCAGAACTATTCCAGCATGCTTTATGCCATTGTGTTAGGCAGATCAATTGACCCGATTCTTAGCTTAAAATATTTTCCAGAGCACCAAAGCAATTGGCAGTGAATTGTATTTTGTACACTTCTGTATCCTGTTGCTGGAACAGGTTGGTCCCAATAAAAATAGCCCTGAGGTTGTGCAAGCGAGTGGTAACCAGTGCATGTAACTACAAACATCTCTGTGCTTCAGTACGATGATACAGATTCTGTTTATAATTGCACGGCTGGCACAGAGAGGCTGGGTCGAGCAGCTGACGCCAGGCTTAGCGGCAGCTTGTTTTTGTAGAGGCCTGGAGACCCACTTCAATAACACAGCAAGATAATTAGACTCTTCCTGAATAATTTCACCGGAAAATTGGGACCAGTGGCTTCAAAGCCCCCAAAGGCACAAGGAGCAGAGCTGGAAAAAACATTAGTGAGCTAGGTGGTAATTTGCTAATGACAAGGTCTTAAACAAACAGGCAGCATCCCATTCAGGAAAGGGCTAATTGGCTATGTGTTTTCAACACACAGATAGAAAAATTATATAAAAAAAGTTACGTTTTAAATAACCTTTTCATGTATTTGTAATGTATACACAGTGGGTGCGTTAAGTAACTGAGTGCTCTGAGCTGCTCAGAGGGAGTGGAACTGAGCTTGCCGTTAAGTAGGTTCTTTCACTGAGCTGCTCTGAGTGGCTCACTTACTTAACGCACCCACTGTTTATCATGGTGATCATATTCGACATGTTTTTTTGCAGACAAACACATTAAATGTTTTATTGAATAGAAGAATAATTTGACTGAGATAGGGGGAGAATCCCACTAAGCGCTATTGTTATATGTTTAGGAACAGATCTATGTTTTGGCGATTTCCAGTGTGATGGAAGTGAATTCAAAACCACAGCAGAGGCAGCTTTGGGAGGTAGGTTTGAATTTCCTTGGCTTGATTGTTCTTGGTTGTAGATAAAGGAGTGCTGGTTGGCAGCTACAGTCGTTGTAGTTTACAGGAGTGGCAGTCAACACCAAGTATATAATGCTGTGGTTTCTTTTAACAGCATCCATCTGCAGCACCACCGCTTTCACCAGACCAAGCTAATTCATATTTTTGTGAAAGTCTGACAGAAAAGCTAAGAATGTAATGTTCAAAGACACTTATTTCGAATGATGCATTGTGGGTCCAGGGATTTCACCCTGCAATATTTCACAATCAAGTCATTTTCCAGCTGTGGCTAGTCCGGAGTGCAAAGCGGACTTCCTGGTGACTGGATTGGTAGCTCTGTCCAGCTGTGAGGAAATACTAGATCATGTGCTTTGTCAACTATCATGTGACTCTAGTGGTGTCAAATCTGTATTTCAATGTTAAGCCCCTGGGTGGATGACTCTTATCTATCAAACTCACACAGTGCTTTTTCTGCATTAAAAGGAAACCTTTTCTACAATACAAAAAGTATGTATGTGCCGTATTAATGTATACTTAAAAGTGTTCAGTGGCTACCTGTAATCGAGTTAAGAGTGATTTTCTTGCACGCTCGTTGCTTTGCCAGGGTCTGTGCAAGAGAAAGTACACTGGATTACAGGTGACTACCGAACAATTATAAACATTATAAGTCTTTAAATCTAAATTAAAAAAACAGACAAAAAGCTGATTTTAACACCCTTAATCTGTTCTTATAGACCCTGTTGTGGATTAAATGTTGAGAATTCTTTGTCATTGGCATTCTGAGTGTGAGATGTACACTCTCAGCAATATTAGAAGTTTTGTGGCTCCTAATAGGTTCCAATGGGGAGGTGACTTATAATAGCAGTTACAATGGGAGTCACAATTGTATGTCAGTTTACCAGTGGTCCTATGTAAAAACAAATAAACCTATTCTGTAGGAAGATACTATATTATTTGTTTTTATATAAAGTACATTACTTCCCTTGATTTAAATTCAACACTTCTTACAATATATCCGAGCATCTTGTTGGCCTTTTTTTATAGCTTCCCCACATTGTCTAGATGAAGACATTTCTGAGGCAACATAAACTCCTAGGTCTTTTTCATAGTTCCCTTCTTCAATTTCAGTATCTCCCATATGATATTTATAATGCACATTTTTATTGCCTGCATGCAACATATGATTAAAAAGGGGATATGCCAATACAATGCTGGCAAAAAACAGAAACTGAATACTTCAGTATTGATTAATGCAAAGGATAGTCAGGTGGTGTTCCTAGGTTAAAAGTGCAGATGTGAGTGGAATTTAAAGTTCTGCTTTCAATAAATAAGGCCTCGAATGGCTTCGCTCCCTCAGACCTGTCTCAATTAGTACTCAGACCTCATCCTATTCTTATTGCCAGCCTCAGAATGGCATTGTGGCTCTTTGTCACTCTCAGTTAGATTTCCTGAGTCTGTTCCAGTCTTCCAGTCATGAATGTCTATTCACCGGTGTCATTGTGGCAGCTTGAAATGGAACGCGCAGAATGACAGGGGTTTTGGGATTACCACCCCCACCCCCATTTCTTGCTCACTAAACATCTTTGAATGTTGTACCAGTCTTGTCTGTTACCAATTTCGCTCTACATTGGTTGATAAATAATAAGGCAGCAGATTTATCTGTAAAATCTTTATTTATTGAGATCAGAAATGCACTATTTTACAAATAAAAAAAAAATTACATTAAAAAGCAAAAGGCCCTCAGGAAAAAGAAGCTGTTGAAACCTTTTTAACAAACGATCGTCTTACAGACGTCTCTTTTTTAGAGTGAGCGAGAGAGAGAGAGAGGGAGGAGGGGATGCCAAAAACACAGCAGGCTTGTGCTTATTTTTCTTTCTCAGTTTAGTTTCTGAGAGTCTCTCTCTGTCTCTCTCCTCCAGGTCTGGCGGCAGCTGTTCTCAATAGACTACACATGGTCACATTCTTCACCAGTAATCAAGGACATGTATTAAGAGATGGGTAGGAGGGAAAGAGATGAAGTGAGAATATGAGGAGTCAGTTCGCAATGGCTCCAGTGAAAAAATAGATATACAGTCACACACAAAAGTCTTCGGGCAGTTAAAAAAATGAGAAAAACCACAAAGAAAGTGATTTCTATAATTATGAATTGTTCTATTGAAAGATATAAATTAGAGATTCAGCTTTATAATAAAACAACAAATTATTACATAACATGCATAAAATGAAAAATAACATGCAAAAACTAATTTCATACTTTGACAAAAGTATTTGGGTATCCTTACATTAGTATTTTGTCTGCCCACCCTTTGCTTCCTTTACAGCTCGCAATCTTTTTTTGTATTTTGAAACCAGTCCCTGGCATCTTTCCGGGGATATTTTTGCCCATTCTTCTACACATACAGCCTTGAGTTCTGCAATCGACTTTGGTTTCCTTTTTACAACAGCAGTCTTCAAGTCAATCTACAAAATTTCGATGGGATTCAAGTCTGGGGACTCCTACAAACGAGAGGAGGCCATTCAGCCCATCTTGCTTGTTTGGTTGTTAGTAGCTTATTGATCCCAGAATCTCATCAAGCAGCTTCTTGAAGGATCCCAGGGTGTCAGCTTCAACAACATTACTGGGGAGTTGGTTCCAGACCCTCACAATTCTCTGTGTAAACAAGTGCCTCCTATTTTCTGTTCTGAATGCCCCTTTATCTAATCTCCATTTATGACCCCTGGTCCTTTTTTCTTTTTTCAAGTCAAAGAAGTCCCCTGGGTTGACATTGTCTATACCTTTTAGGATTTTGAATGTTTGAATCAGATCGCTGCGTAGTCTTCTTTGTTCAAGACTGAATATATTCAATCCTTTTAGCCTGTCTGCATACGACATGCCTTTTAAACCCGGGATAATTCTGGTTGCTCTTCTTTGCACTCTTTCTAGAGCAGCAATATCCTTTTTGTAACGAGGTGACCAGAACTGAACACAATATTCTAGGTGAGGTCTTACTAATGCATTGTAGAGTTTTAACATTACTTCCCTTGATTTAAATTCAACACTTCTCACAATATATCTGAGCATCTTGTTAGCCTTTTTTATAGCTTCTCCATATTGTCTAGATGAAGACATTTCTGAGTCAACATAAACTCCTAGGTCTTTTTCATAGTTCCCTTCCTCAATTTCACTATCTCCCATGTGATATTTATAATGCACATTTTTATTGCCCGCATGCAATACTTTACACTTTTCTCTATTAAATGTCATTTGCCATGTGTCTGCCCAATTCTGAATGCTGTCTAGATCATTTTGAATGACCTTTGCTGCTTTAACAGTGTTTGCCACTCCTCATATTTTTGTGTCGTCTGCAAATTTAACGAGTTTGCTTGCTATACCAGAATCTAAATCATTAATGTAGATTAGGAATAGCAGAACCCCTAATACTGATCCCTGTGGTACACCACTGGTTACCTCACTCCATTTTGAGGTTTCTCCTCTAATCAGTACTTTTTGTTTTCTACCTGTTAACCACTCCCTAATCCATGTGCATGCATTTCCTTGAATCCCTACTGTGTTCAGTTTGAGAATTAATCTTTTATGCGGGACTTTGTCAAAAGCTTTCTGGAAATCTAAATAGACCATGTCGTATGCTTTGCAGTTATCCATTTTCAATGTTGCATCCTCAAAAAAGTAAAGTAGGTTAGTTAGACACGATCTCCCTTTCCTAAAACCATGCTGGCTGTCTCCCAGGATATTGTTACCATATAGGTAATTTTCCATTTTGGATCTTATTATAGTTTCCATAAGTTTACATATAATAGAAGTCAGGCTTATTGGTCTGTAGTTACCTGGTTCGGTTTTGTCCCCCTTTTTGTGGATCGGTATTACGTTTGCTATTTTCCAGTCTGTCGGTACAACCCCTGTGTCAAGAGACTGTTGCATGATCTTGGTTAGCGGTTTGTAAATAACTTCTTTCATTTCTTTGAGTACTATTCGGAGGATCTCATCTGGCCCAGGGGATTTGTTTATTTTAAGAGCTCCTAGTCCCTTTAACACTTCTGCCTCCGTTATGCTAAAGTTATTTAAAATTGGATAGGAACAGGTCGACATGTGGGGCATGTCCGTGTCCTCCTTTGTAAAAACCTGTGAAAAGTAATCATTTAATATATTTGCTATTTTTTTTTCTTCATCTATGATTTTGCCATTTGTGTCTCTTAGACATTTAACCTCCTCTTTGAATGTTCTCTTGCTGTCATAATATTGGAAAAATATTTTGGAATTGGTTTTAGCCCCCTTAGCAATATTGATTTCAATCTCTCTCTTGGCCTTTCTAACTTCCTTTTTGACTTGTGTTTGCATACATACATATAACATACAATACGCATAGGAGCGTGTGTACCCCACCACAAACCACACATTTCTTTTCATTTATTTGGTCCAAAAATTCATAAACCATTAAAATATACAATATAAGATCATTAGAATGAAAACAATTCAAGTACACCCTACTATCAACACTTTTAAAAAGAAAATACAGTGTTTGGATATCTGGACCATTTAATTAACTGCCCAGTATACTGGACACAATGCAACAAAGGGTTCAAATCTTTTAAATGACTCTTTTGGCCGGCAGTGATACAGGAATATGTATCACTCTGGACTTGGACAGACACACGTCAGAATAATATTCTTAACCACTGATTATTTTTTTCATGAAATTAGAACATTTTCACCTCTTCACCGCTGATTCAGCTTGTTGTTGTGTTATTATTCATTTTTTTTATGCTTCCAGAACATTTATCACTTCCATTTGCACACTGATACTATACAAAACTGAAACTGTACTTTTTAAAAAGAAAAAGCATCTAGTACTTTTATTATTTGCAAATTTAAAGGTACAGGCACACAATTTAAAGCTTAAACTGTAATATCAAACTAACATTAATACATTACTGACTATGTTTGGGTTCCATTTTTGTTACAAATGTAACTGTAATTAATTATTATTTGTATTTACCCAAAAGGGTCCTACACTTACGCGAGTCTGTGATCTTCATATCAAAGGTTCACACCCCTTGAGCTCAAGAGAGAAACTGCAGTAGCGGATAGACGGGAGGAGGCTGCCAAGAAGTTTCACTACAAAGCCCATTGCAGCTCCTCATGGACTTGCAATGAAAAACTCCAATCTCTTGTATCTCCCGCCAGCTGGCAGTATAAACACAACAACATTTACTTCAACAAGGTCTCATCCCGGAGCCTTGCTAACAGTGTCAATGTTACAAAGATACCACGGTCACATATGCGGTTTGACAGCTTCAGCTGGAAGTATTTGAAAACAGGGCGATTCATAAACAATGTACCATAGGAAAAGAAATGAATACATTCTTCATCTCATTTCAGGTATACAAGCAGAATGTCACTGAAAAACCCTGCTGTTGAACCAGACCTGGAGAATGTGCATGCTCAGGAAATCCAATGGAAGGGTCTGGGAAGCTGTTGCCATCAAGCCCAGAATTTTCTGGACAGCAGTGGACAGCATGGACTGGAGTCAAAGCACACTCCCAGATATTATTATTATTATTATTTATTTCTTAGCAGACGCCCTTATCCAGGGCAACTTACAGTCGTAAACAAAAATACATTTCAAGAATCACAGTACAAGTAATAATACAATTAGGAGCAAGATAAAAATAGGAGGTTGTCTGAGAAGGCGTGAGCTGGCTGTTCGAATGACTCACCGTGAGGTCCAACCGTTGAAGGTGGCCGGTAATAAGTTCTGTGTGGGCCTCTGCCCATGCTGGAGACTGGGCACAAATAATCCAGTCATCCAGATAATTGAGCACACTGATATGTTTGTTGGGGCAGATAGTGTCCTTGGACAGGAGCCATAAATGAGTAGCCTGTACCAACGTGTACCAATTGAAGCCTCCACCAGCAAAAATTGGGCCAGGCCCAGCTTCGCCACATTGTGCATCATATATAGGAGGCTGTCTGAAAAACCGAAGGTTCTGTGGGTGTCCTCCGATCCCACGACCAAGCCAGTTTCCTTTTTCACCCAGGAACTCAAGAGCGGATGTCATCGAGATACCGACCTCTGGACAAAGGCCAGCCCTGCAGGTGTGTGCTCTGAGCTCTCTGGGCGCCTGGCCAACAGGGTTTGCTGTAGAGCGATGAGGAGAAACAGTCCCTGCCAGTTTTACCTCCCTAACTCACAGGAGCGCCAGAGCCAATGCGACACTCCCTTCGGAGTCCCCAGAGAAGACCGACCTACTTCACACAGCCAGGACACGAAACAGGGAAGCCAATGTTGGTGCATTTCAATGGAACATGTCTGGCCATATCACCAGTTGGGAGTCAGTTTAAAATGTCATTACGGCTTTAGATTTCAATACAGACTAAAAGACTTTTGCACTGGTACTTTTATACTGGTACTGTGTATTGTATGGTCGCCTTTAGCAGACAAATTACCTCTAACAATCTAATCCTCAGTGTTTTGACCGCATTCCCATTTAATGAGGATTTGAACTAATCTTGTACTATCCAATGTTAATTTAGGTAAGGTAGTCCAAGGTTAGTGATGTGAAACCGTCATAGCCAAGCAAAGGAAAGATAGCAATCTGGCTTGCTGCTTCCTGTTAGCAATTTTCAATTTTTTTTTATTTTTGTGTTTGCAATGGCAGTGGAGCACTAGCGGGAGGATCGAAGACCTCCTACAGTACGGTCGCTGTGTGTCACTACAGGAGCATGTTTACTAAGCTAACCCTTCACAGCCTCCATATCCTCCCAGATTCGGTGACACATAAATTGTCCTTGGCAGGTTTCATAAAAATTTAACAAGTAGTTCCCTAGATATACATCACTCAATCACTTGTGCCAAAGAAGAATTCACTTCATAATGTGATCCTTTCCAATCAGCTCTTTCTCAGAACTTATCACCTTATGCAAAGGTTCCAGTTCCTTTATTTATTTATTTTAATTTAAAAACCCCTTTCTTCAAAGTAATCAACTACACCTTAAGTTTTGTAGAACACCATCCCAACCTTTACAGTTCTGTATAGTTTTTGTATGATATTCATGTCTATGTTTTTTAGTAAGAAACAGCTAAATCTTTCCAGCCCAGCTGACAATCTTACACGTTTCAGAATCTGAGGCCCACCATTTGATTTTGATAATTTTGAATGACATGAATGACACAGCAGAGAGTAACACAATAATAAGACAGAGTGGTTCCTCTTAACTATTTTAGAAAGTAAAAGCAAATGAAAAGGCTGCTCTGCTAGTGGAAGCCTTACCAGTTACCACAAATACTATGTCAGTCAATGTGAGGGCTGTTTTCATCGGCTCCACGCAAGAAACCAAACGCAAACATTCAAAACTGGAACCACTTCACCATTTTACAATCCTTCAAATTGGAGCTGGAGCCGGAGAGGAAATATTAGTATCCTGTATATACAACTTCTGTCTGTTGGAAAGAAATGCAGCACAAATTAAAAGCATGAGGAGCTGGGGATCAATCTGTATTTCATATACAACCGAGTTACCAAGTTCTGTTAAAAAGAAAAAAATCGACGCTGCTCTTGAAAACTACTGAGAACTATTGAGACAACCACAGATGCAGAGAGATAATACTATCCGCCTGGGACAGACCCTTAGTCTCTGCTGCCATCTCTAATTTCAAGTGGATGTTTTATAACTTTTTTTAAGCTCAAGTGTCTAAGATCAGTTGTTAGAAAGCATATTTACTGGTTCTAGGGAGAAGGTGAACTTTGGTATCATTGGGTGCTATTTTCCACTTTGCTGCAATGATAAGGAGTGACTAGTACAACTTTCACACAGATACCGCCACGCCTCAGAGACGTTAAAAAAATTATTTAAAATACCCATTCACACAGCACGAAATTACACAATCTATGTCGGTATAATACCGTCATTACCCTTTCACATAGGCAAAGGGATCGTGTGAGTACAACTTTCAAACGGCGCTGGAGAACTGTAGTGTACTGTAAACTTACCTGTGCTTGCGTTGTCCACTCTATTAATATATATATATATGTGGAAAATTGAAGTCTAGTTTTAACAATTCCTAAACTTCTTCTGTTCTCCAATTACTACCTCGTTCTTGACCAGCCATTGCATTTGAAAAAAATGAAAGCGTGTAACACCGACGATAAAAATACCCAACAGGTCTGGTATACAATAATATACAGTCACGTGGGATATTGACTTTCAATCCACGCCTACTATAGCACTTCAGTGCCGGCATAGCCTTTCACACAGGAGTTAAGACACTCCAGTGTCTAAACCACCTCGCGAGGTGATTCAGAGACGGCATAATATTGTAGCGTTTTCGCGCAGTGCGCAGGATAGACAAACACAACACGCCGTTTTCAAGTTCAATGCTTTTATTTATGAACTTCTTTAAGAGCCCACTGCTCCAGCCACTTGCTCAGCACCGACCACAATGAGCGTGCAACGCCCCGTTTTATAGCTAAGCCCCGCCCCTTTATGTTAATCGGGTGCCAGAGCGAACAGCTAACCCATTGGTCCCCAGCCGCACACCAGGACCAATGGGCACACACAACAAACAGCCTATGACAGGGGCAGCTCGCACAGCCAGAGACAGAGCGAACCCGCAGCTACAGGTAATACAGACGGGGGAAAGGAACACAATACAGCGGCATTAACAGACAATAGAAACAAGAGGGAATACAGTACACAAACACAATACACGGATCGTTACACTACCCCCACCTTAGCCTTTTTGCCCCCAAAAAGTTCACAAGGCTCCATGCAGCATATGACTGGGCTCGGCAACCTCCACCCCTGAAACACAGACCCCCTCCCCGCATGTCCGGTTTTCCTTCCAGGGCCTTTGGTGGGTGAGCCGACGGGTCGTGCTTCTCTGCTGAGCTGCGTGACTCTCGGTACCCCAGTATCAGGAGCTCGCTCTCATGCCACAGGTGTTCTCCCTCAGGCGCCAGCGGTTCTCTTTGCTCCTGTCCCTTGGTCGCGCCCTTTGCAGGAGCCCTTAAAAGGACTGGCGCTTTCAGTGGTAGCTCTCTTAAGGCAGGTAGCAGTAGTGCTTTCTCACGCGGCGGCTGCGGCCCTGGCTCTCCCTCACGCGGCGGCTGCGGCCCTGGCTCTCCCTCACGCGGCGGCTGCGGCCCTGGCTCTCCCTCACGCGGCGGCGGCGGCCCTGGCTCTCCCTCACGCGGCGGCGGCGGCCCTGGCTCTCTCTCACGCGGCGGCGGCGGCCCTGGCTCTCTCTCACGCGGCGGCGGCGGCCCTGGCTCTCTCTCACGCGGCGGCGGCCCTGGCTCTCTCTCACGCGGCGGCGGCGGCCCTGGCTCTCCCTCAGGCGGCGGCGGCCCTGGCTCTCTCTCACGCGGCGGCGGCCCTGGCTCTCTCTCACGCGGCGGCGGCGGCCCTGGCTCTCTCTCACGCGGCGGCGGCCCTGGCTCTCCCTCACGCGGCGGCGGCGGCCCTGGCTCTCCCTCAGGCGGCGGCGGCCCTGGCTCTCTCTCACGCGGCGGCGGCGGCCCTGGCTCTCTCTCACGCGGCGGCGGCGGCCCTGGCTCTCCCTCAGGCGGCGGCGGCCCTGGCTCTCTCTCACGCGGCGGCGGCGGCCCTGGCTCTCTCTCACGCGGCGGCGGCGGCCCTGGCTCTCTCTCACGCGGCGGCGGCGGCCCTGGCTCTCCCTCAGGCGGCGGCGGCCCTGGCTCTCTCTCACGCGGCGGCGGCCCTGGCTCTCTCTCACGCGGCGGCGGCGGCCCTGGCTCTCCCTCAGGCGGCGGCGGCCCTCTCTCTCTCTCACGCGGCGGCGGCGGCCCTGGCTCTCTCTCACGCGGCGGCGGCGGCCCTGGCTCTCTCTCACGCGGCGGCGGCGGCCCTGGCTCTCTCTCACGCGGCGGCGGCGGCCCTGGCTCTCTCTCACGCGGCTGCGGCGGCCCAGGCTCTCTCTCACGCGGCGGCGGCGGCCCTGGCTCTCTCTCACACGGCGGCGGCAGCGGCGCTCTCTCGGGCGGCGGCGGCAGCGGCGCTCTCTCGGGCGGCGGCGGCAGCGGTAGGCCCCCCATCTCCCACGCGGGAGACGATCTAGACTCCTTCGCTAGCCTCCTCGAACGACCACCCCTCCTCCGCTTTTGTTTTCGGGCAGGCAGTAGGTCCCCTTCCTCCTGGAAGGGGCAGCACGTCACCTGGTGCCCGAACTCCCCGCAGGCAAGGCACCAGCCTCGCTCCTCCAAGTCACCGAGGAGATCCTCCAGTCCGCCGTCCCACCGGTTCTGTGACGGCTTGGAGTCGTACCACAGCCATTGGTCCATCTTTGTCTTCTCCTGGTCCTGCTCAACGCTGGATTACTCGTTGTATTGATCCCGCTTCTGACACCAGTGTAGCGTTTTCGCGCAGTGCGCAGGATAGACAAACACAACACGCCGTTTTCAAGTTCAATGCTTTTATTTATGAACTTCTTTAAGAGCCCACTGCTCCAGCCACTTGCTCAGCACCGACCACAATGAGCGTGCAACGCCCCGTTTTATAGCTAAGCCCCGCCCCTTTATGTTAATCGGGTGCCAGAGCGAACAGCTAACCCATTGGTCCCCAGCCGCACACCAGGACCAATGGGCACACACAACAAACAGCCTATGACAGGGGCAGCTCGCACAGCCAGAGACAGAGCGAACCCGCAGCTACAGGTAATACAGACGGGGGAAAGGAACACAATACAGCGGCAATAACAGACAATAGAAACAAGAGGGAATACAGTACACAAACACAATACACGGATCGTTACAATATGATGGCTCTGTGACTGTAAAGGCAGTTCACACAGACCAAAATGCCGCATCAGTGCCGACACTGAGCTGTCATAACTCGTCTGTGTGAAAGGGTATTATTTATTTTAATAATGTTTTAAACACACCTGTTTCTATAAATAACACTTATTTTTATTCTGCATATCTCTTAAACTGGGATATTTAGAAGGGGCATTTTCAACACTTAATAAAGGGGAGTGGGAAATCCAGGAAACTTTTGTTCTGTCAAAGTTTACCGACAGGTGTGGTCTGCCCTAAAGGCATATTAGCCTAGCGTTCACCATAGGAACGGTTATATTGTCGTTGTAAACATGGATTTGTGCGCTGGTGTTGTAGCATGTATGGGTAATGCTGCCGCTGTCGCTGGCATTGTCGCTATTGCTGTAATAAATGAGGAGCATCAAGTTCAGCCTTTGCGCCAGCAGCCCGCAGCACTGCAATGTGAACAACCAAATGTCAGACGACATTTGCGAGCTAGAATTTATAGACCATGCATGCATTTAGTCAACCTGCCTGACAAAGACATCGTGCAATGGTTCAGGTAAGATCGGGCAGGAATATTAGATTTGTGCAATGTAGTAAATCCTGACAAAAAAAGCTTGACAGCCAGAAGCCACGCATTACTGTGCATATGAAAATATTAATGGCATTGGGGTTTTATGCAACAGGGTCTTTTCAAAGAGCCGGAGACAGATTTGGGGTCACCCAGCCAGCCATGTCTCATGTCCTGCATCAGGTAACAGATGCGTTACTTTGTATGGCAGTCAATTATATACATTTTCCCACTGACCAACAACAGCAGTGTCAAACGAAAAATGCGTTTTGTGGATATCCATCAGGGTGGTGGGCTATTTATTGCACAAATGTGGCATTATGGACCTTCTGATGGGGTTGCAGTTGCAGTGTACATGAATTAGGACTAATTCAACCTTTTAAATATAGGCTTTTTTAATGGTTATACATTTTTTCCATGTGCCTTATATGTTGAGGTTTCATTGTACACTGTCAGATTTGAGCTGACCATGCTAAAAAATTTTATAAACAATAATGGTTTTTTTCTAAAAAGCATTTTCTGTACTAAACACGATGAGCTTCAGACTATTTCACTTTCTTTTTATGAAAGCCTAGTGTGTGCTCATCCATTTCATGTATGACATGTACCTGCAACCTTTATAGTTAATGAGTTATAGCCACAAATCTTAACAACAGTAATTCACTGGTTGCCTACAAGGGCTTGAGAGGAGGTGAAATTGGGAGTGAGATATTGAGAGTGAGACAAGTTGAGAGGGATTTCTCCGGGTTTACGAGGCTTGAGACAGGGCGAGATTTGAGATTTTAAGAGTGAGATGAGTTTGAGAGGGATGGCGAGATTGAGGGATGGAGTTTGGGAATGGTGCTTAGTAACATTGAGGTTAGATACTGATAGCAGGACGAGATAGGGTAGCAAACAGACAAAGAGTTTTCCACTTCTCGTCGGGCCAGGCAGCATCCTCTGGCTGCTGGGTGACGTAGAGAGGGAGACACGAGAAGAGCAAAGGATTAGATATAAACACTTTCTGCCGGGTCAGGCACCATCCTCCGATTGCTGGGCGACATAAAAGTGAGAGAGAAAGAGCAAAGTTTAGACACATAACATACAACAAATCTGACTCTCACTCCTGACGGGTCAGGCAGCATCCTCTGGCTGCTGGGCGTTTAGTGGAGCAAGAGACAGGAAGGAGACGAACAGGACAAAAGGTCAGATCCTTAGCAACTCAGTGCAGGTAAGACTGGCTAAAGAAAAGGATGTAGGATGAGAAAAAAGCAGCGCAAAGCGGGAGAGAGCCCTCTACAGCATCCCCCGAATTACACCTAAAGTCTAACATAAAAAAAAAAAAAACAGGCGAAAATACTACCCATCTGTTTAACTACTTGAGCGTAACTACAGATTGCTCCAGGAAACCTAACTGTATAAATGGGTACCAGCATTTGTATGTAAAAAAAAAAAGTTGCTTAGGATAAAATTGTCAGCCAAATAAATTATTAACATTATTATTATTATTATACTAATACTAATACTATTATTACTACTACTACTACTACGACAACGACTGCTAGAGGGACCTCCTCGTGAATCTGTTCCTGGCTCTTGCTAAACTTGCCATCTACAAGACCAGGAAGCGCAAGATGATTGGGGAGGGTCTCTTTGACTGTGGGGCCATGTTCAGGGCCCTTGTCCGTTCAAGGGTTAAGTTAGAGCACGCCCACGCGGAGTCCGCTGGCGACATGATTTCTTTTGTCGACCAGTGGGCTCTAGGGGGCGTGCTCTGTACCACCTCCCCTTTCGTTTTGGGAATTTAATTTACAGCCTTTTTAACCGGTCTTTTCGTTAAATTAGTTAAGGTCCGTCTTTTTTAGCACCCTCAGGGTTGCTAACTAGAATTTTTTTCCAGCTGTCTTTTGACAGCTGGTGTAGTCTCTAAATGTGCCTTAAATAGGACTATTATGACTACTACTACTACTAATAATAATAATAATAATAATAATAATATACTGTACACACATTATATTATACATCAACCTGCAATTAATAGGTTACATAGTCATCCATACATTTTTTCCCAGCAGCTGAACGTTTGCTCTGCTTTGGGTGATGGGGAGCTGACATCACTGAGGAAGAGGATGAATGAGAGACTCAGCTACCATCACTGAGGAAGAGGTGGGGGACTGACATCGTTGAAACAGGGGGGCAATGGGCAAGGGTGGGAGATGCAGGATAACCAACAGATGACAATGGCAGTCGTGCCACAAGAGCATCCATACATCTGGCAATGGCATCCAAGTATTTGGATAGCAAACTCAGTATCTACCACAGTGTGCAGTATTACACATGCAAAAAAGAGCTGGTTTTCAGCAGGTTCCTATCATTAGTAAACACAAGGAATACATCAGTCATAAGCATTCTTTTGAAACAGTTACCTCCTAGTTCATCGCTTTTGTTGATATTGTATCTCTTTTCATCTTGTTTTCCCGGGGAGGCACGCCATCTGTTACTCCGTCTATTAGACATTTTATTTTCAAAGTGTTAAAAAATTTGGTTTGGTAAAATGTTTGCCACTACACTGAAATAGAGACAATTTTGCGTATAGAACCAACTGTCTATAAAACTGAAACTGAGTACCGTATGTAATACAGTGTAAATAATATGTGGTTAATGTACCAATACTTTCAAGTCGTCTTCTTGCATTGTATTGCTGACATTTTAAACAGAGTATAATTATATTCACTTTTTACATACAACTAGTGGTGCTACTTTGTGCAAGCCACCATGAGCACAGTTCCATCTGCTGGCAAAAGGAGGTACTGCAGAAGTGTGGTTATCTCACTCTGACTCAGGCTGTACCTGCACTGTGCATGCCACTGACCACAGTAGTTTTGAATGGGCAGCAGTTTGTAACCATTACCGAATGGGTCATTATAAATAAGCCGTCGCAAGGGCAAGACTACCGCTCAGTCGGAATGCTACAGGGCTAAGCCGAGGCTGCATTGTGCGTTATCATTCAGAACCCCAGTAACAAGCAGCTAGGGCTAAAAAATGGAGGGAGAAACTCACCTTTATGCCTGTGTTGTAAGGGCCAACCGAGAAGACAACGTTACGACAAGACATAGATGAACAGGCTGTTTCCATCAAGTGAGCGCCTTTAGACAGTGACGACACAGTAACGGGCTGAAAAACCCTGCTGTTGAACCAGACCTGCAGAGGGAGCATGCGCAGGAGACCCAAAGGTAGGGTCTGAGAAGCTGCTGTCATCAAGGACCGTGTTTGAACTGCAGCGAGTAGCCAGTCTGAACAGTAGAAAGCACACATGTCCGTGGTGCACTGACGCCAATATTCCCGATGCCTCCCTGAAAAGGGGCCCTGAGCCTGTGGCAGCAAAATCCTTAGGGCTGCTACACGGCTTGTGGCTTGGCCTAAGGCTTTTGCCTCTGAACCAGGCGGAGCAACCTATTAGTGTCTCCAGGTCAAGCAGCCGTGGGCTGGTTCTGAACACCACCTCTGGCAGCAGGCGCAGGGCGCCAGTTTACTGCTGATTTGTGCACTGGGGGTGGTCGCTTAGGAAGCAAGTGCACCAGCTCCTGCGTGGATTCCTGCACATGGTGAGAGCTAGACCAAAAGGTATGCCCTGGTGTAATAGGGGCATCCAACAGCGGAGCTTTGTCCCCGTCAAGCACGCGTGCCTGGGGAAGCCAATTCTGCCTGTGTGTGGCTACCAACGCAGTGAGGGTTCTACCCACAGCCTGTGTGTTCCGTTTTGACAGATGGAGCAGGTTCTTATTAACCAGGCACAGCTCATCCAGCTGTTCTGATGAGGGCCTGTGACTGTCATTGAGGGACCTCAGCAAATAGGACTGGTAGGCTACCAAAATACGATTACAGTTGCCCAGCCATGTGGCGAATGCACTGGCTGAATAGGCACACTTCAGGATCGCCTCCGAGACCTGGCACTGTTTGTTGGGGCAGGTAGCATCCTTGAACAGGAGCGCTAAATTAGGCACCTGTACCAGTGCGGCAATTGAAGCCTCTACTGGCAGAAACTGGGCCAGGCCCAGCTTCTCTGCATCGTGTACCCTATATAGGGTGTCCATAGACCAGGAAACAGCAGGACCTGTGGTCGGGTGACCCCAGAACGACTGGATCTCAAAAAGAAAGTCCAGGTGCACTCGGGCTCGTAGCCCCCTGGGACCCCAAGGGGACAGACGGTGATGTACGTTCACGCAGTAATCTGTGGCACCGTTCCTTGGTGGGAAACTGTTGCCCAGAGCTTCTCCATCTGCTCCGAGTCCGCTTGCGTGGGCTACTTTCCCAGGTCTGCCGTCCGCTCTCCCTTGGCACAGAGCCATGGGGGAGGATGCAGCCACTTCTCGAACAAAGGGTGATGGGGAAGAGAGCTGTGCAGGAGTGAGGGACGCAGAGCTCTCTGTAGAACTGTGGGAGAGACGTTTCTCCAGTGTGCGCTTGGAGAAATGTGCACAAAACCAGTGCCTCCTTTGCTCTGGCCCCAGGCAGGAAGAGCATCTGCCGTACTTATCCTCAACAGGCAGACTGGTCTTGCAGGGATATGCAAGTAGCAATGCAGTGTGCAGTAACAGGGCTGTTAAAGACCAGCTTGGCACCGGACCGGGGATGTTAGCCCTGGTCAGTAGCGGGTTTGAACCTGGACGGTATCAGGATGGTACCGGGTTGGTACGGTATGGTACCAGTACTCAGCAACGGAGTGGGTCGGTGACCTCAGTAACAGTACGGTATGGGCAGGGTGGTTCCAATCAGGTCGCCCGGTCTCGAAATGTCACCTTCACCTTCAGTTTTTAATATGGCAAGTAGATTTTCGTAAAGTCGCCACATTTACAGTATATACAACAGAACTTCCGTTCTGTAATAAAGGCTTTCTGCTAAACTGTCAGAATCTGCACCACCCTGGTGATCTTGCAGAGCCAACAGCAGAAATTATCATTCCGAATTCATTCTGCGTTGTCTGCAGTTCGGAAGAAATGGCTATTGCCAATTTAAAGAAAATTAAGAAACGAAAACATTTTAAAAGCAAGAATATTCCCCTCACCCCAACAAGAACAAGGGATGAAAGGAGTGTTGAGGTGTCTGTGCTGCCTTACGGCACAGACAGGGGGGTTTAAAATAACTATATCTTTTAAAATATTCTCTGTGTTGCAGGAGTGCTGTAGTGCTACGGGCCATTGAGTTTCCCTGACTTGCTCGGCTGATCAGCTTAGACGGCACGGGAAATTGAAAAAAAAATACCTCTTACTTATCCTAAATAAAATGTCAAAGAAACTGAAGCAACAGTCAAATCTATTTGCATTTGGATTTGGAAAGCCCACATCTGGCCAACTCCATGAAAATGAGAATGTAACAGAAGATGATGAGGAGTTTAATTATTTATTTATTGCATTATATAGCGCTTTTTATACAAAAGTATCGCAAAGCACTTTACAGTACATAGCAGAACAAACCACACTACATTTGTATAGCATGTCACACATACAACTGCCACAATCAGATCATTTAAATAAGAGATATAAATAACAGTATACACATAATAATAATACAAAAGCAGCAATTTTAAAGTTGTATTAAAACCCACTAAGATAAGAAAGCCAATTTTATAAAAGTGCATTTTTAGTCTTGACTTAAAAACTGTAATGGTCCCAGTTTCCCTGACAAATGAAGGCAGAGCATTCCATAATTTAGGAGCTCTACAAGAAACAGCCCTACCTCCCGTGTTGCTTTTGTTGACCCTAGGACTAACCAGCAGCCCTGCATCATGTGATTTCAGAGTGTGGTTTGGAAGATACGGGGTGAGTAACTCCTGCAAATAACTAGGTGCTAATCCATTCAGGGCCTTGTAAGCTAACAGCAAAATCTTAAAATAAATTCTTTACTGCACAGAGAGCCAATGTAAATAGTCCAAAATAGGGGTCATATGTTCACTTTTCCTGGTGTTAGTCAGAATTCTAGCGGCGGTATTCTGAACAATCTGCAAGCGAGTTAACAGAGTTAGTGTTTTAGCCAGCTTGTCTATGACAGTAACTGAAAAATAAAGAAATGTGTTCACTTCCCTGGATTTTTTATATAGTTATCTTCCCTGGCATTTGATTAATATAGTTCTATGTCCTGGCATTTTATGTATATACTCACTGCCATTTTATGCCCACAGAAAACAGTTCACTGGCATTTAATATAAGAGTTCCCTGACATTTTAATGTATATAGTTCCCTGACATTTTAATGTATATAGTTCCCTGGCATTTTATGCACAGAATATATTTCTGTTGAAGTTTATGGAGTTATTTCTCTGGTACATCGATTGTAAATAGTTCCCCTCCCACAATTTAAAGATAATAAAAAACACCCATTACATGAAAACAAAGCATGCAAAAGCAATGTGCGTGCAACATATACATGTTTCCTAATTGTCCCTGTTTGAAAATGTTGGCCACAATAAAAGTTCACTTGGCCACCATGTTTTGAAAGCTAGTGGCCAAATGGCCACCAGCACAGAAAGTGATTTGTCCCAGTCTGGGTATGGGTTCTCCAGATTGCAGTTGCCATGGATAACACTGTACAGGGATGCCCACCTGTGCAAGCTACTGACAAAGCCACTCAGTCAGTACGAGACTGAGGGAAGCCTGCTTGTTAGAATGAACTAACAGCGCTCGTAATGGTGATGCAAAAGCTGTCACCAAAATGTGTGCCGCACCACGCATTGCAGACAGGCTTGCGCTTAGTCTCTGTTAAAACAGAAAAATTAAATGAGAGCACAGAGTCAGCCGACTTATGTTGCTTGATCCCTGGGAAGGGGCTACTCAAGGCGCTGGCTTCACGCAGGGCACAAGGCCGCAGCAGGACATAACAAACAACAGGCTGTGGTGCACAAATACATGTAATTTGTAAAAAGAATACAGCGGTTATTTTTAATATCACATATAATTTGTGTAAAAACACAATAAATGCAAAAATTTATAGCAGAAAAAGTAACAAGTACTTATCTGAGTAGGCACTCCTGTCAGATCAGTTCTTGAAAGGAAAAATGGCGCTGAGGTCTGTGAGCCTGTCATTTTGTGCCCTCAGGGGCAGGTCATGACTACGTCACATGCTCTGTGAGCAGCTTTGATATATTTAATTCAGGTTTCGGGTCTTTAGGAGGTAAATACCCATATGGTAAAGGTCACATTTCGTACTTGAAAGGGAACTATTTTACTGCTCAATAAAAGCTAAAGTTTTCTGATCTGAAGATAATGTTTTTCTGTTTCGTGTTTATGTATTGGTAACTATAATAAGATAAACTATTTGTAAAGATTGTGTTTTCTATTGTACTGTGTGGCAGAGTGTCCCGCCCCTATTTATTATTATTTGTATTTGTTTGCGGCGCGGATAAAAGCGCCGCGTCTTTTGTTATTGTTTTTTATATTTATATTTAAAAACCCTGTGAGGATGCATGACTGATCAGCTACTGATTATTTAACTAGCTGACAGTCATGCATCCTTACCAAACGCGTGCAGACTGTGGCCGAGGGTTAATAAGATAATTAACAGCCAGTTAACCCCTCGGCCAGAGTATAAGAACCTGCAGCTGTCCGTGCTGCGGGGTGGGGTGTACAGAGAGGAGGTACGGGGAGATAGAGAGAAGACAGAATTTAACAATTGCTAAAACGTGCTGGATTAGCCAGCACGACACTTACTTGTTTGTCTGTCTGATTTGTTCGGCGCTCGTGCCCTTTGGTTTTGTTGTTTTGTTTAAATCTTTTGTTTTGTTTATTTATTAAACACGTTGAGTGCCATAGCATTCAGCTTCACCCGCCCATCCATTGTTGTGATTCAGTTACTTCCTGGTCCGTGACGTCACCACACCTCACCACTGCGAGCCAGTCTGCCACATATGGTGTCCTGCGTGGGACAAACAACGTCTCCAGGAGCCGGACCAGGAACAGCAAAGGGAGTTTTTTTTGTGTTCGTTTTTTTCAAAAAGTGTTTTTTTGTGAAGGAAAAAAAAAAAAAAATGGGGAAAAGTAGCCGGAGGAGAAAGCAGCAGCAGCAACAACAACAGCAGCAGGAGGCGCAACAACAGCAGCGGGTCCTTACCACGCTGGACGTCTTCCTCACCTGCCTGAAGGGTGAGGAGTGGTGCTTCACGGTTGGTGAGGTCGGGCACGTGGCACCGGACCAACCCCCTCCATGGCAGGAGAGGAAGGAGCCTGAGCATCCAGCAAGGGGGAGAGAGGACCCGCATCCTCCGAGGCGGAAGAATCCTGTCTCCTCTGAGGGGATTTGGGACTGGCTGGCGGAGCCTGAGAGGGATATAATGGTCGCCCTCCCTGCTGTGATCAACCTCCTGTGGGCAAGAGATGGGGAGCACTGGGAGGCCTGGGAACAGAAACACCACCCAGCATCCCTCCCAGACATCGCAGCCATGGTGCTCAATTACCTGGCTGCAGATATGGGAGGGGCCCTACTGCTGTTTCCAGCGCCAGAGGGAGCGGAGCCATTGCTGTCATCTCCAACGCCCGAGGGAGAGGAGCCATTGCTGCCGTCTCCAACGTCCGAGGGAGAGGAGCCAGTGCTGCCGTCTCCAGCACCAGAGGGAGAGGAGCCATTGCTGCCATCTCCAGCACCAGAGGGAGAGGAGCGGTTTCTGCCATCTCCAGCACCAGAGGGAGAGGAGCGGTTGCTGCCGTCTCCAGCACCAGAGGGAGAGGAGCCGTTGCTGCTGTCTCCAGCACCAGAGGGAGAGGAGCCGTTGCTGCTGTCTCCAGCACCAGAGGGAGAGGAGCAGTTGCTGCCGTCTCCAACACCAGAGGGAGAGGAGCCATTGCTGCCATCTCTAACACCAGAGGGAGAGGAGCAGTTGCTGCCGTCTCCAGCACCAGAGGGAGAGGAGCCGTTGCTGCCATCTCCAGCACCAGAGGGAGAGGAGCAGTTGCTGCCGTCTCCAGCACCAGAGGGAGAGGAGCCGTCGCTTCCATCTCCAACGCCAGAGGGAAAGGAGCCGTCGCTGCCGTCTCCAGCATCAGAGGGAGAGGAGCCGTCGCTTCCATCTCCAACGCCAGAGGGAGAGGAGCCATTGCTGCCGTCTCCAGCATCAGAGGGAGAGGAGCCATTGCTGCCGTCTCCAGCACCAGAGGGAGAGGAGCAGTTGCTGCCGTCTCCAGCACCAGAGGGAGAGGAGCCGTCGCTTCCATCTCCAACGCCAGAGGGAGAGGAGCCCTCACCATTGTTTCAAGCACCGTGGAAGGACAGCTTACGGCTCCCAGCTCCACCAGCAGAGGGTGAATGCCTGCTGGTTCTGCCTCAACCGCCGTGGGAGGACTGCTTGCCCCTCCCACCTCCACCAGCAGAGGGTGAATTCCTGCTGGTTCCGCCTCAACCGCCGTGGGAGGATTGTTTGCCCCTCCCAGCTCCACCAGCAGAGGGTGAATGCCTGCTGGTTCTGCCTCAACCGCCGTGGGAGAACAGCTTGCCGCTCCCAGCTGCACCAGCAGAGGGTGAATTCCTGCTGGTTCCGCCTCAACCGCCGTGAGAGGATTGGTTGCCCCTGCCACCTCCACCAGCAGAGGGTGAATACCTGCTGGTTCCGCCTCAACCGCTGTGGGAGGACTGCTTGCCCTTCCCACCTCCACCAGCAGAGGGTGAATACCTGCTGGTTCCACATCCACCGCCCAAGGATGCCAGCCTCGCACCACCCAAGGATGCCTGCTTCACACCGCCCAAGGATGCCTGCTTCGCACCGCCCAAGCATGCCTGCTTCGCACCGCCCAAGGATGCCTGCTTCGCACTGCCCAAGGATGCCTGCTCCGCATCGCCTGGGGCTGCCTGTTGCTCCACATCGCCTGGGGCTGCCTGTTGCTCCGCATCGTCTGGGGCTGCCTGTTGCTCCGCATTGCCCGGGGCTGCCTGTTGCTCTGCATCGCCTGGAGAGCCACCAGTTACAGGGTACGAGGGAGAAGTGGAGCTCCCGCTACCGCCTCCATGGCCAGGGGCTCCCCTCCCAAGTTCGCCTCCCGAGGGTCCGCTGCTGCTGCCGTCGCCTGCCGACAGTCTGCTGCTGCTGCAGTCGCCTGCCGAGGGTCTGCAGCTGCTGCTGTCGCCTCCCGAGGGTCCTGTTTTGCCTGGGGTCGCTACCAGTCCTGCCATGCGGCAGGAAATACTATGGCTGGAACCCCATGAAGAGGAGCTGCCGGCCACGAAGAAGGGGGGGGGGGGGGGGGGGGGTCAGGAGACCAGCTCCCCCCGCAGCAATTTCGCTGCAGGAGAAAGGGTGGCCGGAGCCCCACGGAGGGGAGCTGCCGTCCACGAAGAAGGGGGGGCAGGTCTGGAGACCACCCCCAAAATTTTTCTGGCCAGAGGAGCCGGCCTGTGCGTGGTCCACTGGGACGCTACAGTTGTTGGGGTGGGAGGAGGACATCCCGCCGTGGCCGCCCCCGGAGACACCTTGCTTCCCCTGTTCCTGGGCCGGGACTGCTGGCCGGGACTTTAGGGAATAAGGGGGGGAGGTGGCCGAAAAGGCCATGTGTGCTGCGCACAAGGGGGGGCATGTGTGGCAGAGTGTCCCGCCCCTATTTATTATTATTTGTATTTGTTTGCGGCGCGGATAAAAGCACTGCGTCTTTTGTTATTGTTTTTTATATTTATATTTAAAAACCCCATGAGGATGCATGACTGATCAGCTACTGATTATTTAACTAGCTGACAGTCATGCATCCTTACCAAACGTGTGCAGACTGTGGCCGAGGGTTAATAAGATAATTAACAGCCAGTTAACCCCTCGGCCAGAGTATAAGAACCTGCAGCTGTCCGTGCTGCGGGGTGGGGTGTACAGAGAGGAGGTACGGGGAGATAGAGAGAAGACAGAATTTAACAATTGCTAAAACATGCTGGATTAGCCAGCACGACACTTACTTGTTTGTCTGTCTGATTCGTTCGGCCCTCGAGCCCTTTGGTTTTGTTGTTTTGTTTAAATCTTTTTTTTTGTTTATTTATTTATTAAACACGCTGAGTGTCGTCCATCCATTGTTGTGATTCAGTTACTTCCTGGTCCGTGACGTCACCACACCTCACCACTGCGAGCCAGCCTGCCACATACTGTTATTTATTACCCCTATTTCTATAGGGTTTAAGATAATATTTAGGGTGGGTTACATTACAGAAACCCAAGGCCTTAATAACCCATTTCTAACACATTTTTCTTGTGAAAAAAATAAACAATAATTTAAATAAAAACTACATCTGGGGAGTAAAACCCAACTCCACAATTTGAATTTCTACTTCATATCTCCATTTAACTGCTTGGTGTATTTTTCTTTCTACAATGCATTTTGTATGTGAACATTAATTTGGAGTTCCATAACAAATGACAGTATTGCAAAGGACCCTTTCATATGTTTTACAATTCCTATAGTGTACTGTACAATTGGATTGTGGATCTGGTGTCACATGAAACAAGGTTCAAACAATAAGCTATTTTTTGTCTTACTGTCAGTGATAATCTAAAGCTGAAATCAATAAGCACCGTTATTCTCTCTCCCATGATACCTGTCCCAGATTTGTCTCCAGTTTGCGGGCGTGGGGGGGTGGGGGGGCTAGTACGATAGTCCCGATTACGATTATTATAGGTTTGATCGTTTTACTATAGGAGTCATAAATCTAAACGGTACACAACCTTATGTATCGTATAGCATTTTTGTAAAGGCGTCATCGGGGCTGTTGCCAGTGTTTTTATTTATTTATTATTATTATACAAATGGGTCGGTGGTGCCGTGGCTAAGCAGCTGACATCATCGTTCAGTCGCTTTGGTGATTGGTTCATTCAGGCTTCACTGTAATAAGAATAATATCTAAAAAAAAAAACTAAACTAATTCAGACAAATAATTGTCAGTCAGTAATTTCTTTATTTACCACAAGGGAGTGCTATCAGGCTATAACAGTGAATATGATCTGAAACAAAAATACATTGAAAATGTGCAAAAAAGCCAAGATATCAAGAGTGCCCAGTGGTGGTGGTCAAGGTTGCCCCAGTTGTTTCTGCTAACTTGGTTTGTGTTTTTGATGCAAGTTAGAAGAAACAATTGGGGTAACCTTGACCCCCATCGGTGTTACAATTGTGTCTATCTACTTGGTGCTGGCCAATTTTACCCCAATTTCTTCTACCTTAGCTTGTGTTTTTGATATCTCTACTTTAAATGGCTGGGCACTTTTGACAACTTTTTTTGATAAAAGTTTTTTCACATTTCCAATGTGTTTTTGTTTCAGATATCACTTTTTTTCACTTAATGGATAATAACACACTCACACACACACACACACACACACATTACGGGAATAGCAAAATTGTTCAAGCTATATTGAGTCAATGTATTTCGGTTTGGATAGGGTAAATGTAAATAGTAGCCTAGTCTGTTGAAAGGGTTAAGATGTGAATGTGTGTAGCGGAGCGGTTATGTAGTTGCAGTGAAAGTATGACCAGGTTGAAATCCTGCCTGTATATATATATATATATATATATATTGTGATGGATTGCCTTCCAGTCACAGACCTTTTCTCCTTTAAACACAGACTTGACAGCCAGAATGCGGTGAAAACATCGTAGCGTGAATACACAAAATAAAAGAAAACAAAACAAAAGCCTAACCCGTTCTCGGGCCCTATCTAAACAGTTGTTGATACTAACTAAATACGAGTTTTTAAATACCAATCAATTACATCGTTGAAGACAATGAACAAAACATTGAATTAAATGATTAACTAATTTGGACTGGAGCCAACCCTGACTCCAGTAGCTTCCACACGGTCCTAATGCCGTCCCTGCACAACAAGTAGTGTTTACCAACCAGTTTATTTATCTTGTTTTCTCAATTTTACTGACCAATCCCTTACACTACCCCCCTTTTTGCACAATCCAGGGGATCGGGCATACAAAAAAAAAAAAAACTCCTATGGCCAGTAGAACAACACACTTTTCTTCCCCGAATTTATGTCTCCAACCATGGTCCCAGGTCTTTTAGACTCTGATTAGAGACATATACTCCGTCGCATACCCAACCCCTTTTTTTAAGGATCTCAGGCTGAACAAACAAGTTAGTTTGGGACTGAGGGTGTCTCGATAAAAAAATAGCATTGATATTCTCCTTGCCCTTCCTATACTGCAGGGGTGCCCAATCCTGGTCCTGGAGGGCCGATGCCCTCCTGGCTTTTGTTGCAACTGTGCCCTAAATTACTTAATTGGACCAATCAAGCCCTAATTAGAAGCTTAATTGGTCCAATTAATCAATTTAGTGTACAGTTTGAACAAAAACCAGGCGGGCATCGGCCCTCCAGGACCAGGATTGGGCACCCCTGCTATACTGGATATCAAAACAATAGGGCTGTAAGGACAAAAACCAACGTGTCACCCTTGCATTCCCATCCTTGTTCCGATACATCCATTTTAATGGTGCATGGTCTGTAACCAAGGTAAATCTTCTTCCCCACAGGTAATATTTAAGAGCCTCTATTGCTCACTTAATAGCCATGCACTCTTTTTCTACTGTGGCATATTTAACCTCTCTAGTAATAACTTCCTGCTTAAGAACAGTGCTGGATGTTCCTCTCCATCCCTTTCCTGTGAGAGTACTGCCCCAAGAATGCTCTCAGTTGCTTCTTATTGGCAGGTTGTTTACAGGCTTGTATGGCATATACATTCTTTTCCTGGGGTTTGATTTCCCCATTCCCCAGTATAAACCCCAGATACTTAGTTTCTTGTATGGCAAATGCACACTTCTTTTTATAAGCCGTCAGGTTACTGACCCGCAATGAATGCAGCACTGCCCTCACCTGAGGTAAATGGGATTCCCAATCCTCACTAAAAATAACCACATCATCCAAGTATGCCGCCGCTACTGCTGGTGGGGTCTAAGAACCTTATCCATGAGGCGCTGAAAAGTAGCTGGTGCCCCATGAAGACCAAATGGGAGAACGGTAAACTGAAAAAGACCTTCAGGAGTAGAAAACGCTGTTTTCTCCTTAGAACTTTCTTCTAAGGGTACTTGCCAATAACCTTTGGTTAGGTCTAACATCGTTATAAATTGAGCCCGTCCCAATTTCTCAATCATCTCATCTATTCTTGGCATGGGATGAGCCTCAAATTTTGACACTTCATTTACAGCCCTAAAATCAATACAAAATCGGATGGTGCCATCCGGTTTCGGCACCACCACAACTGGACTTAACCAATTGCTGTCTGACTCAATTACATGCATTTTTAACATCTTTTGGATCTCTTCTGTCATGCTCTCCCGTTTAGCCTGAGGGATTCTATATGGTGTTTTTCTAACCACTACCCCTGGCGGTGTAACAATTTTGTGCTTTCTTAGATTAGTTCCCCCTGGCAAATCTGAAAACACATCCCGATTTTCATTGAGTAAAGTCATGATTTCAGCCTTTTGGGTCTCTGACAAATGTTCACCAATTTACTGCCTGTGTATGTTCTACATCCACTATCTGTCCTTCTTCCCATGGTTTTAACAGGTTAATATGAAACACCTGATATGGTTTTCTCTTATCGGGTCTAAACAGTAGTTTAGGTCCGACACTTTCTCTACTACCTGATATGGCCCCTGCCATTTAGCTAAAAACTTATGTACATGCGAGGGAAGTAAAACCAACACTTTATCCCCTACAATGAACTTTCGCAACCTAGCCCCAGCATTATAGTGTCGCTGTTGTTTCTCCTGTACATCTTCCACATTTTGTTTAACAATTTCAGCTACCTTGCTCATTCTTTCTTTCATTTGACAAACTCAATTAAATTATCGCCTGAACTACGTTTCTCCTCCCAGGTTTCTTTTATGACATCCAAAATTCCCTGGGGTCGTCTCCCATATAGCAATTCAAAGGGGGAAAACCCAGTGGAATTTTGAGGTACTTCTCTAAAAGCAAACAGTACATAGTTTTTTTTAACATTTGTTTCAATGTTTTATTAAATCGTTCCACAAGCCCCTCCGTCTGTGAATGGTAAACTGAGGTCACTATTTTCTTAATCTGGCACAATTTGCACAGCTCTTTTAATATGGAAGCTACGAAAGGCATTCCCTGATCTGTGATCACCTCATTTGGAAAACCCACCCTGCTAAAAACCTGTAAGAGGGCTTGCGCTACATTCTTGGTGCTGGGGATTCTCAACGGAATTGCTTCTAGGTACCTGGTTGCATAGTCTACAATAACTAGAATGTACCGATGACCGAGTTTGTGTTTTCCAGGGGTCCAATCAAATCCATCCCAATACGAGTAAACGGGATGTCAATAATGGGTAGTGGTATTAAAGGGGCTGGTGTCATTTTTTTCTCCGAAACCAGCTGACACTCTCTACATTGCTTACAGCGATTAAGAATATCCTGGTAAACCCCTGGCCATCTATTCAAAATTCTTTCTCTTGTCTTATGTGCGCCCAGTTGACCACCCAACACATGACTATGAGATAAATAAAAAATCAAGTCTCTAAACTTATAGGGTACCAGTAATTGTTCCAACCAATCCCCTTGCTCAGTTTTTGTCAAGCGGTACAATAAATCGTGTCTGGTAATAAAATGTGGAACGGGTAAGCTGTCTCTAGTGTTTTCATAATTGTCATCAATTTCATAAACTTGCTCAAAAGCAGCACGTAAATTTGAGTCTGCGAGTTGCTCTTTCCTGAAGTCCATTAGGGAGACAGGTAATTCATTCCACATTTTCACTGACATCTCCCTTTCTCCTATCACAGCTTCTGCTTTTCTAAGTCTTTCCTGCCTCATTGTTTCACTTTTCCTAGAGCACTTTCCAGAAGGTAACCTTTGTGGTTTAGGCGGTTCACTACTTTTTGGTACACTTTCAACAGTACTCTCAGATGCTGTCCCTGAATTAACCAACACATCACAGTTTCCTGTTATTCTATCTCTTTTCCCTGTAGCCTCATTTTCTGTTTCCTCATTTTTCTAGTTTTACCAGGTTCAGCAAACAGTTCCTCTGAAAATGCAAACAACTGGTCTACCTCACAAACCCCCTCTCTGGGTTTCTCATCCTCTGCCTGTAACGAGGATAAACCCTTTTTTCCTTTAATATTTTCTCAAAATTGGGTCAATCCCTACCTACAACTACTGGGTAAGGTAAGCGAGGAACCGCCCCAAACTTATATCGTACCAAGTCCCCTCCAATTTCTATCTCCACTAATTTAGCTGGGTAAGTTTTAATATCGCCATGAATACAATTAATCCGCACTTCATTACAACTAGGCAATGTTAAACTTTCAATTAACGAGGTGGTGATCAAACTTTGACCACAGCCAGAATCCAAAAGAGCCAAATTCTCTTGACCTGCTACACGCACGTTACACAAATAGTCATCCGCTACCATTCGTGAGGTAAACAAGTTGTTACTAGAGGTAACATAATTACACTCCTTGTCATCCATATCTTTATAGGCACCAGCCCAGCTGCAATCCATTTTTTCTACCTCTGTTTTACAGTCACTTCATCGGCGCACCTCCCTAATTCCAGCCAATATCGTAGGGCCCGCAAAGTATGATCTTTCTGTTGCCACTGTTCCCACTGCGTCACCTCCCATTCCACATGTGGAGCCCTGGCTGAGATGCACTCTCCTTCTACCTGGGGGGGTACCACGTCAAAGGCTTGGGCAGTCACAGTCCGTTCCTCTAGTAAACGGGAAAGCACGTCTGCATTAATGTTGGTGGTACCTGGTCGATACAATATCTTGAACTCAAAGTTGGCCAACTGTGCAGCCCAGCGTTGTTCTGTGGCTCCCAGTTTAGCCGTCTTTAAATGAACCAACAGATTATTATCTGTGTAGACGGTAAAGGGTACCCCCCACAAGTAGTCTTTCAATTTTTCTGTTACCGCCCACTTCAATGCCAAATTTAATTCCAATTCCAATTTAAAAGACCTATAATTTTGGTCGTTCCGTTCAGTAGGATGTAAGCTCCGGCTGGCGTAGGGTAAAACTCTCTCTTTGCCCTCTTGTTCCTGGGCGAGTACCGCTCCCAGTCCACTCAAGCTGGCATCCGTGTATAAGCGGAATGGTAAGGCAAAATCTGTGTAAGCCAACACCGGATATTCCAGCATGGCCCGCTTGAGTTCATCAAACACACTTTGGCAGGTGGGTGTCCATTTCACCAGAGCCGTCTTTTTCACGGAAGCCATCGTCCCTACCAATAGTCCATACAGCGGCATCGCAATCCGGGCGAATGAAGGGATGAATCACCGGTAATATCCCACGAACCCTAAGAAGGAACAGACCTGGCGGATGGTAGTGGGAGGGGGCCACTCCACCCGCACTCAAGATGTGGCCCAAGTACTACACTTCCTTCTGTAGGAGTCGACACTTAGTGGGTTGGAGCTTCAATTCATGGCTTCACAAACACTCAAATACTTACTCCAGGTGTTCCAGATGGGTGTCAAAGTCTGGGGAAACAATAACGTCATCCAGATAAATCAAGAGGGACTCATTTACTTGGCTTCCTAGACAACACTGCATGAACCTCTGGAAGGTGGCTGGGGCATTACACAACTCAAGCGACAGCCTCTCAAACTCATAAAGGCCTAAGGGAGTGGTGAAGGTGGTCTTTTCACCATCTCTGGGGTCTACTTCAACCTAACAGTACACGCTGGCAAGGTGCAGGGTGGAGTACCAGGTTGCTTGTTTAAGGCGCGTGAGCGACTCTTCGATCTGGGGGAGGGGGCAAGCGTCCTTGTGGGTGACGGAAGTAAGCCATCGGTAGTCCATGCAGAACCTCCAGGATCCATCTTTTTTTCTTTACGAGGACTACTCCACAGGCTGGCACTTTCCCTCACTACCCCTCCCTCCAGCATCTTGGCTGACAGGCTCCGAAGCTCTTGATACAAGGTAGGTGGAATCGGACAGAACCACTCACGACAGGGGGGGGGCATCTCCAGTAGGGATCCAATGTAGTACCGTTGGTTCTTCCAAAGTCGTCGTCATGACTGGCAAAGACCTTGGTCCAACGCTGCAACAGCTCTGATAACTTCCATTCTTGATAATTATCCAGCCCGTCTCCAGATAAAGCCAAGTCAGTGACCGGGGTAGACTCCTCCTGGTGGATGGTCCCGACACAACCCGATTCACCCCTGGTTCTTCAGGAGTTAACACTGCAAAGATCTGACTGGGAGTCATACGTTCCCTTAATGGAAGGAGCACAATTTCTTGTTTGGCTATCCCATCTAATGCCTGTACTATCGCCTAATGCCTGATCATATCGGTCTGTTGTACTTCCGTAAGTGATTGAAACCGGAGTGTGTCCCAATTAGTCTGGTTAGCATCAACATACGAAGCGAGCACGGTAGCCAAAGTTCTATTAAAACATTCTGTCAAACCATCAGACTGTGGATGGTAAGCTGTTGTCCTAGTTTTATTAATTTCTAGTAGTCTACAAATTTCGTTCGTAAGGACTCAAAATTCCTACCTTGATCTATGTGTATTGTCCTAGGTTTTTCAAATCTGCAAATAAACTGTTCGACCACCACCCTTGCCACGGTGACGGCTTCCTGATTAGAGAGAGGGAAGGCTTCCGCCCATTTAGTAGAACAGTCTATAATAACTAAAATATAGCGATTACTAGCAGGTGGCAGTGGCAGTGGACCCAGTATATCCATCTACTGTCTACTCGATTGGGGATCATGGATGCTCTTGGTTGTGACCCAGTTATTTTCTGTGCTGCACATATCTGACATTGGCGACAACAATTCTTAACGTCTTTAGCCCAGCCGGGCCAAAAGAACCTCTCTTTAATTTTTCCCCTCAGTTTTTCTTCTCCCAGATGCCCTCCACCGATATCGCAATGTAACATTTTTAGAACCTGAGTGACCATAGCGCTGGGCAGGACCACTTGAACCACCCCAGCGAAATCACCCTCTTGGTCCATGGACCTCACCAGGAGCCCCTCCCTTATCTGGAACTCTCCCCAGACTCCATGGAACTTCTTCAGCACTGGGTGTTCATCTAGTTCTTCCGGTATATCCTCAGCATTCCTCTTGCACTGAACCAATTGTACCAGACTGGGGTCGGCTTCTTGAGCTGCCAACAGATTCCAGGGTTCCTCCTCTAACACACTCACCACAGGGGCCACTGACTGGGTAACTGATGGCCCGAGGGCATCTGTAGGCCTTCGAGATAATGCATCCGCATTAACATGCAGTTTGCCAGGGCGGTGCATTATAATATAATGGGAGGGAGCAAGCTGTTCCAGCCATCGTGCTAACTGGCCTTCAGGTTGACTAAAGTTATTTAGCCACCACAGTGAGCTATGGTCAGTTCACAATATAAACTCCTTATCCAGAAGGTAATGTTTAAATTGTTGTACGAACATAACTACTGCTAAAAGTTCTTTTTTTGTAGTAGCGTAGTTCCGCTCTGGTCTTGTGAGTGCTCTGCTGGCGTAAGCAATCACACGTTCCTTGTCATCCGTCACCTGTGAAAGCATGGTACCAATACCAACATCACAAGCATTGGTATCCAAAAGGAACTGTTTATTAGGGTCTGGGTAGGTTAAAATTGGAGCAGTGGTTAACCTTTTTAGTTAATTAAAAGCGTCTTGGCACTTCGTATCCCATCTAAACTCCACTCCCTTTTCAGTCAGTTTATGTAATGGCTGTGCAGTCTCTGCTAAGTCTGCCACAAATCAGCAATAGTAAGAGACTAAACCCACAAAGCTCCTCACCTCAGTTGGAGCCTTCGGTACTGGCCAAGTCTTCAGGGTCTCCACTTTACTTGGGTCAACAGCAATCCCTTCCCTTGAGATCACATGACCAAGATACTGGACCCTGTGTGCAAACAAATTACATTTGTCTGGTTTTACCTTGAGTTGCGCCTCACGCAGCTTCTAGAGGACTGTGTCCAGCCTGGTCAGGTGTTCCCCAAATGTCCTCCCAAAGACAATGATGTTGTTTAAATAGACGAGACAGGTGGTCCACTGCAGATCTGCAAGCACCAAATCCATTAGTCTTTGAAAGGTTCCAGGTGCATTGCACAAACCAAAAGGTAAGATGTTAAATTCAAAAAGTCTGACGAGCAATAAAAGCAGTTTGCCAATAGCCACTTGTAAGATCAAGGGTGGAAAACCACTGGGCAGAGCCCCGCGCGTTCAGGGTATCGTCAATTATAGGGAGATGGTAGGCATCCTTAACAGTGATATCGTTTGAGGCGCCGACAATCAACACAAAACCTCAGCCTACTGTCTTTCTTTTTTACTGGTACGATCGGTGCAGACCAAGGGCTGTGTGAGGGTCGAATCACTCCATTCCTCTGCATCTCTTGTAAACAGGTACTAACTTCTTCTTGGTAGTGGAGGGGGACCCGGTGAGGTCCCATCTTGACTGGTCTAGCAGCCCCTGTATCAATTTTGTGAAAGGTCAAGTGAGTTCTACCCAGGTCACTATCACCCAAACTAAAAACAGACAGATTATTTTGCAAAAGATATTGCATACCCCCCATTTCCCAAGGAGAAAAGCCTCTTTCGTGCAGCCCCAGTTTCTGAACAAGGTCCCCTAGCGCCCACCCTTGTTCAATACCTCTAGATTTCGATACAGTTTAACAGCTTCTAATTCTTGGACTACATGCAAAATAGTTGTCCTAAGTTCGTTCCTTGTCTTAAAATCTGTGGTTCAAAAGAGATATTAGCAATTCTTACTGGCACCTGGCCTTCAGTAACCTGGCTCATAACCCTAGCAACCAACAAATCGTACCGGTCTGAGAAACTGTCCGCCGGCTCAAACGAGCTCTCTCCTATTCTGACCTTCTACTTGGCCCATTACAATAACTTCAGTACGTGGGGTGGGGATGGTTACATCCTCAATAATTGTTACTCTCTGGGTATCAAGATCGTCATACGTACATGTCAAAGGGAAAGTTTTCCCCAGAATACAGCGATCATAGCTTTGACTTTTGTCCCCAATGAATAAGAGCCGGCAGGCGTATGACTCAGTCCACCTGCCCGTTCTAGTTTTCCAAAAGCTCGGGGCAATTATTCCTTAAATGTTGTTCGCTGCCACAATTCCAACAAACCTTAATCCTATTTCTCCCACCTACCACAGAATTCTGCTTGAACCTAGAGGACCCCCGATTACTTGGGGGAAGCATACATCCCCTTTCAGCCCCCTGGACTGAGGTTCTGAGCTGTCTCACCTCTTGCCTTAATAGCTCAACAGTTTCCATCATTCCCCCCATGGTAGTTCTATCCGCTCCGGGCATATTAGACTGTTTCTCTTCTGAACTTCACACTCTGGCCCCAGACACTGCAATTACTCTAGTTCGGACGCTAAAGTTATTGGTCCAGGCCCTGGTACTCTCCCGCCTAGACTACTGCAACTCCCTCCTGGCTGGCCTCCCTGCGTCCGCCACCCGTCCGCTCCAGCTCATCCAGAACTCTGCTGCCCGCCTGGTGTTCTCTCTGCCTCGCTTCGCCCACGCTACTCCACTACTCCGCTCGCTCCACTGGCTCCCGATCACCGCTCTTCTGAACTTCACACTCTGGCCCCAGACACTGCAATTACTCTAGTTCGGACGCTAAAGTTATTGGTCCAGGCCCTGGTACTCTCCCGCCTAGACTACTGCAACTCCCTCCTGGCTGGCCTCCCTGCGTCCGCCACCCGTCTGCTCCAGCTCATCCAGAACTCTGCTGCCCGCCTGGTGTTCTCTCTGCCTCGCTTCGCCCACGCTACTCCACTACTCCGCTCGCTCCACTGGCTCCCGATCACCGCTCGCATCCAGTTCAAGACTCTTGTACTAGCCTACAGATGCCTTGACCAGACTGCACCCAGCTACCTCCAGACCCTCATCTCTCCCTACACCCCCACTCGACCTCTCCGCTCCGCCTGCACTAGAAGACTGGCTCTACCTCCGCTACGCTCCCCTGCCTCCCGAGCCCGCTCCTTCTCCACCCTTGCTCCGCAGTGGTGGAATGACCTCCCTACAGATGTCAGGACTGCCCAGTCCCTGACCACATTCCGGCGCCTCCTTAAGACTCACCTCTTCAAACAGCACCTGTAGAACTTCTCTGTTGTATCCTGGGACACTATCACCCTTCATTTAAATATGCTTTATTTTGCTCTTATCTGCCCCCTATTTTACTACATTTAATCCTGTACTTCAGAATATTGTAATCTGCCAAGTGTTTAACCTGTAGTATTTTGCACTTAATCATATCCTGATGTAACTATCACTATCTAATCATATCCTGATGTAACTATCACTATCTAATCATATCCTGATGTAACTCTCACTATTATCTGCTGTATTATTGAATTGTGGTTTGTCACACTTGAAAAAAATTATTGTATTTCTTGCTCTTATTGTATGACTTGTATTGTAACACTTGAATGTATTTGCTTGCGATTGTAAGTCGCCCTGGATAAGGGCGTCTGCTAAGAAATAAATAATAATAATAATAATATTGCTTCTTCTAAATTATTCGGTTTAGCACTACGCAACTGGATACGTAAGTCCCCGCTACCAATACCCATAATAAAACAATCCCTTGCCAGCATGTCGAGTGATCAAATCTGCCCCTGGATAAGCCTTACTAACCAACCTCCTAATTGCATTCCCAAACTCCCTTAGTAGTATACGTTATAGCAGATGTCACCATGTTAATGTTTAACCAATGAGAATGCAGCATTTGGTTTTGACAGGTGCCCTTAGCCAATCAGGATCGACTGGAAGTCCCACCTCCCAGTTCCTGTCACATGTTTGTAGTCTTTAAGCAATTCCGGAAGTGCCCCCCTCCTGTCCTGTCACGTGTTTGTAGTTTTAATGCAAATATGGAAATCCCACCTCCCATCCGGTCACGTGTTTGTAGTCTTTAAGGCACTTATGGAAACCATGTTCCATGATTGTAGTTTATCACATTAAAATGGGGAATTAAACAAAGGTTTTGGGTATTATTTTTTTTAATTTGTGTTATATTCTTTATTTCAGAAAAATTAAATGAGCAGTAAAATGGGGAAAAACAAGGGCTAGTCATGTGCTAAGGGTGTTGCTGGTCATGTGTTAAGGGTGTTGCTGGTCATGTGTTAAGGGTGTTGCTGGTCATGTGCTAAGGGTGTTGCTGGTCATGTGTTAAGGGTGTTGCTGGTCATGTGCTAAGGGTGTTGCTGGTCATGTGTTAAGGGTGTTTCTGGTCATGTGTTAAGGGTGTTGCTGGTCGCTCAGTTTAGAAGATAAGAAACAGTCCAGAACCAATGGCAAATCGTTGCAGTAAATGCTAAAAACAACGTTGCAATGCAGTTACTTAAAAATGAAAAACCATTTAAAAGGGGAGAAATGTGAATTGTTAACACATGTAGAGGCTGCATGTCCAGAGCTATATTGCCCCGATACAGAAGGAAGCGACACAGGATGGCTTTAAATAGGGAAGTGTGTATATTTAAAAATGACAAAGTGTTTTAAAATGAACAAGGAACAGATGTTGTACAGATCTAAATAGACCTATATAGAAGTAAAGAGACACAGGCTGGTCTTAAACAGAGAAGCATGTCTGTTGAAAAAAGACAATATGTTTAAAATAAGGAACAAACTGTTTAAGAAATGTACATACTTAACCCAACACATAAATAAATAAATAAATAAATAAATAAATAAACAAACAAAATAAAATAAGAATAATGTATACCCTGTATACATTGTTAAGTTAACATTTTAAAAACTATATTGCATTATTTATTTTACACAGCTGGATGTACAAGCACGTGTAAAACAGCACGGTCGGGTTCTGAAATGTCCGTACCAAGTGTTTAAAACATTAAAATGTCCAATAAAAAAAAAGAATACAAACCTTGACTATCAGCTGCCGCTATGTTAGACTTGTTACAGTGTATTTGCTTAAACTGAAGAAAAAAAACAGTTTTAAAATAAAATGCTACAAACCTTTTCAGTGTCAATGCTTGTCTGTATCTGACTGAACAAACTAAGAGAGAATTGCGAGTGTGGCTGGCAGTTCCCCCGGTGTGCTGAGGGCGCTGTGGAAGTGCCATTACCCCTGTCATGTGTTTGTAGTTTTTACATTAGTTTTACCTCGGTTAAAGGCCATGTGTGTAGTTTTAAAGCAACAGTTTTAAAGATTGTATTTTCAAGTCAATTTTAATGTTAAGAAAACAAATTGTTACAGTAAAACGGTAAATAAAACTAAAGTATAGAGTTGTTGTTGTATTTTTTTTTTAATTTATACAAATAAAATAAGGCAAATGTTAACACAGCTGTGCAGAAAGACCAGTTTTGGTCTCTCTTGGCAGTGCTGGAGCGGCCTAGTGTAAGCTTATGCAGAAGTAAACTAACACAAAAGTTTTCAAAACTACAGACTGAAGGATTATCAACTGAACAAAACAGTCTTTAGGCACGTATTTAAACACTTTGAAATCAGGCGTTTATGCTGAAATGCACGTATCATGAAAGTCTATTTCAGTTCATTTAGTTAAAGCTTAAAAACTTCAAAAAAAAAAATGCTACAGACATTGACTATCAGCGGTCGTATTTTAGACAATTTCCAACTTTGTTACAATGTATTTACTTAAAACAAAAAACAGTTTTAAAATAAAATGCTACAAACTTAGGCTGTGTCTATTCTTGTGTGAGCATGGCAAACTGAGAGACAATTGCACAAGTGCCAGGTCCCCCTCACGGGCGAGGGGCACGGGATTACACTGGCCTGTGGTGATAGGCTATAGCGATAAGTGACTGGTGTGTTTTATTTTAAGACACTGTACAAGAGTTTGCTGTAATTCCTTTAGGTAGAATGAGAACAGTTTCAAAGAGGGGAATGGTAAACAATTTATAAATTAATTAAAACAAGAATTGTCTATGTTGGTGTTTGTGTTAAATAAATACAAATTTATCATATAGATAGCCCCTCTCAATAATGACATAGAATACTTCTCGTTACACAGTATGTAGACTGTTATGTATTTACAGAAAACTGCACAAAAAACTATTCTGGAAGCCTGTTAAGTGCTCAGAATAGCCGGGTGTCTGTATAAAGAAAATAAGAGTCACATTGGTTAACAGACCAGTACGCTTACACGATGCATAAACCAAATAGGGAGCATTTTTAAGAGAAACAGAACGGTGGTTGCTGACGTTGAGTAGCAATGGCAAAATGAACTAGAGATGTGCCGGTATTCAAACTTCAACAATGGTTTTAGGTTACATTTTAGTGTGTATAGCTGCGCTGTCTAAGTATGAAGGGACTGGCCCTTTGACAAGCAAGACAGCTAAAGAAGTGGACAGCGCATTTCAAAGCCTCCAACCCGTTCTTTCCTGTGCTGATATCTAGAGGTTGTCCAGCCAGTTTCACAAGAGAATCGCCAATGCCATTGTGATAAACAGTTGTTGGGGAGTTCTTAGCACAGGGCTCGTAGAATGTCATTTATCTGTCACACAGAGCCGCTGGCTAAGACAGACTACGTTTAGTCCTGACGGTTTTTTGGAATATGGATGGCGGTGCACACATGCATTTAGTAGTACTGAAATATGTATTGAAAAGCACTGCAAAGAGCTGTGTTGATCGACTTAAAAAACTAGGCTAACAATCTTTGTTTTGCAGGCAGTGTTTTCAGGTTGTACAAGACCGTGAATGTCGTGACAGGGAATTGTTAGAGGGGACTTAGAAAATACACAGAGATCAAGGCTTTTCAGAACTGAAAAAGATTCCGATGACAAAACAATTGAAAACCATTTGAGTGTTACCATTAAAGTGCTATATAGTGTGGGAATCTTGTGGCGAAATCTGTCTACACGGTTTTTTGAGTACATTCACATGACTGTCCTTTCAGAAACACTTTTGTGTCAATGTTCTGCAATGAACTACTAGGCAGTACTGAAAATGTAGCTCTAGTAATTCAGTTATGCTAACTGAAATAAAAAAAAAACAATAAACACATTTATTCATCAGAAAACATTGTTTACAAAACATTTTCAAAATATTGACAACAGGTAGGTCTATTTGGGGCATACACTGTAAAACTATTCACTTTTGTTGCCCTTACACTTCATAGTTTTGTTCCTGGAAATGAAAGCCAAAGTTTGAAAGCCCTGAAATTAAGCAAAAAAATTTGCTCTGTTGTGTGTGTGTATGTGTATGTGTGTTAGTTATATTCTTCCAAGCTACGGTGTTCAAGAGTTTGTTATTTTAGCCAAGATGAAAAGGTTTGTAGCGTTTTATTTTAAAACTGTTTTTTTTCTTCAGTTTAAGTAAATACATTGTAACAAGTCTAACATAGCAGCATTTTAATGTTTTAAACTCAAGACACTTGGTACAGACATTTCAGAAGCCGACCGTGCTGTTTTACACGTGCTTGTACATCCAGCTGTGTAAAATAAATAATGCAATATGGTTTTTAAAATGTTAACTTAACAATGTATACAGGGTCTCACATTATTCTCATTTTATTTTGTTTGTTTATTTATTTATTTATTTATTTATTTATTTATGTGTTGGTTTAAGTATGTACATTTCTTAAACAGGTTGTTCCTTATTTTAAACATTTTGTCTTTTTTCAACAGACACGCTTCTCTGTTTAAGACCTGCCTGTGTCTCTCTACTTCTGTATAGGTCTGTTTAGATCTGTACAACATCTGTTCCTTGTTCATTTTAAAACACTTTGTCATTTTTAAATATACACACTTCCCTATTTAAAGCCATCCTGTGTCACTTCCTTCTGTATCGGGGCAATATAGCTCTGGACATGCAGCCTCTACATGTGTTAACAATTCACATTTCTCCCCTTTTAAATGGTTTTTCATTTTTAAGTAACTGCATTGCAACGTTGTTTTTAGCATTTACTGCAACGATTTGCCATTGGTTCTGGACTGTTTCTTATCTTCTAAACTGAGCGACCAGCAACACCCTTAGCACATAACCAGAAACACCCTTAACACATGACCAGCAACACCCTTAACACATGACCAGCAACACCCTTAGCACATGACCAGCAACACCCTTAGCACATGACCAGCAATGCTGTTAGCCAGTGCTGGGACCCCTAGTTTCTTATCTTCGAACGACGTCACTTAGCTCCATACGGGGCACAGTTTAGTGTACAACAGTGTTCTCTTTGCCTCAGACACAGACAAACGAAGTCACAATTAAGGTTTGTAGCATTTTATTTTAAAAATGATATTTCTTTAAGCAAATATGTTGTAACAAGTCAAGCATAATGGCAGCCGATAATCAAGGTTTGTATTCTTTTTTTTTATTGGGCTTTTTAATATGTTAAACTCAAGACACTTGGTACGGACATTTCAGAAGCGCTGTGTGTTGCCTTTACATGTGCTTGTACATCCAGCTGTGTAATAAATAATGCAATGAGATTTTTAAAATGTAAACTTAACAATGTATACAGGATCTCACATTTTATTTATTTATTTATTTATTTATTTATTTATTTATTTATTTGTTAGTTAGGAAGTTTTTTCAACAAACACGCTTCTCTGTTCTCTACAGGTTTTAACAATTCACATTTCACCACTTTTAAACTGTTTTTCATGTTTTAAGTACACACATTGTAACCTTGTTTTTAACATTTTACTGCTCATTTTATTTTTCAACTCTTTATGCATTTTAACAAACTGTTTTCACATTTCCATGCTTATTTTATTTTTTAACAATTTCAATTTCTATTTGTATCAATAAAAGCTGCATCTACCACGTGGACATATGTCCATTGGATCTTAAGTCTTTTCTTAAAGTCATTTTTTAATCCTTGTTTTAACATTTTAATACTTTAACACTTTCATCTTATTTTATTTATTTATTTATTTTCAACTCTTTGTTCCTTTTTGTTTTTCCCATTTTACTGCTCATTTTATTTTTCTGAAATAAAGAATATAACACAAATTAAAAAAATTATACCCCCAAACCTTTGTTTAATCCCCCATTTTAATGTGATAAACTACAATCATTGAACATGATTGTAGTTTATCAGAAAAGAAATAAATAATAATAATGGTTTCTATAAGACTACAAACACGTGACCGGATGGGAGGTGGGATTTCCATATTTGCATTAAAACTACAAACACGTGACAAGACGGGAGGGGGGCACTTCCGGAATTGCTTAAAGACTACAAACACGTGACAGAAACTGGGAGGCGGGACTTCTGGTCGATCCTGACTGGCTAAGGGCACCTGTCAAAACCAAATGTTGCATTGTCATTGGTTAAACATTGACATGGTGACATCTGCTATAGCGTATACTACTTCCCTTGCAGACTCACTGGTTTGCCGTTTGTAATTATGAAAATTAACCCTTTGCCATTCCTCGCTAGCAGAGGTGACCAAATATCGACCCATTGCATTCTTTAAATTTTTATAATCATTACAGGATTCAGAATCCAAACCGCAATATATTTCTCTTGCCTTACCAGCCAATAAAACTTAAAAATTTTTTTTTAGCTGTTTCATTCCATTGATTTGCTTCAGCAGCGGCTTCAGACGGACCAATCCAATCTCTACCTGTACCAGTAAAAGTTTCAGGCACAAACAGAGGTCTAAAAAAAAAAAAAAAAAAAAACAGTCACCTACTCAAACAGCTTGACCTGCATCACCTGTTGCCTCTAACAGTGTAACCGCCCGCCCCTTATTAAATAATTAAGGTGGGTTCAAAACTGGATTAGAATTACAGTAACGTGTCGCTGCCACCACTTTAACTAACCCAGGAGGTCCAGTACAAATCGAGACCTTAGATGAGGACACACAAGACAAGGCAAAGACACAGAGGATCAAAGTCAAACAGGGTTTTATTATACAAAAGGCTAAAAAGCGCATCGAAGCACACAAGTTAATTTAGCTGTAATTATACTGAATAAAGGTATAGAGTCTGAATAAATGTGGGGACGTTGGCCCTAACAAAAACACCAAAATAAATAAATAAAATACACAACAACCAAGAACACAAGTAAAATAATAACATATACAAAGAAAAAATGTTTAGAACAAATGTATCAAAATCAAACAAGTGCAACAAAATACATGAAAACACACACCACCCAAATAAACTATCCAGTCAGGTCTTCTCCACCAGTATTCAGGTACTCTCACGACTGAGCTTTGAATTTGAAAGTGCAATAACACTATATTTAAAAATGTACAGACCACAGAATAAAAAGCAACGATTAAAACAACTAACAGAGAACCTTATAAATGCACACAGATTGGGCCAATCTATCAGTTACAATCTAATGAAACTAAAAGAGAGAGGGGATGTCTAGAAAGAAGAAGGGGACGGGAACTTATTTGTATTTCAGTATTGGAGGGTTGTTCTCGGGAGGAAGTCTCAGGTACACCAGCATCTCGCACCGCCCAGGGGTCCAGTTTAATCCTCGCGTCTACACCGTCCAAGCTGGTATTCCACAGTTGGCTTTCTGAGCAGCTCTGCAACTGGCACTCCAGTCTCACGATCTTCTCCAGTCCCCTCTGTTCTCAACTCTCATTCAAAACAAGCGATCGCCGTTTGCTTGTTGTTCTGGCTTTCCTTCTCTCCCTTGCAAGCGTAACGCCCTCTCATTTATACACCCTCCCCAATCAATCAATCAACACAAATTAAAAACCGGTGCGCATTCAGCAGGGTTAAATGCATTCGCTACAGCAGAACAACATGAAAAGGAACACAAACAGCCATGGAACTGATAAGTTGGAACCATAACATTTTTACCAATTACACAGTGGATGAGACATTCTCATTAGAAGCTGTTACTGTGACTTCACAGTCTCTCTGTTTGAGAACCCTCTGTGGCTTCTGCTGCAAACTCTAGATGTGATCAAACATAAAAACCTGACTCCAAGCAATACTCAGATGCATTAGCTATAGACAGTCTAGGGTCGTCATTTTCAGCACATAGGCTATATTATAAATTTAAATACCTACATTTTTAACTCCTAGAAAGTCAAATTCCGTAGGTAAAGCATGATCCCTCAGTCAAACACTTTTGTCCAGTTCTGTCAAACAGATCTTCATTGAAATGCTTGCTGCACAAAACACTGTATTTTGTCGGTTCCCAGAGTTTTTTGCCAGATGCCTGTCGACGGACAGCGATTTCCCATTGATTTCTTTTAAAAGGATTATTCGGAAACCTAATATTAAAACATTTCACATCAAAAACTAACCATAACGTATATTGTTGTTTCTAAATTAGCTTTCAAACTATTAACTTTTAATATGGCACAGCGTTGTACTAACCTATACGTTTCAATTGACTCAGTTGTCTATATATATTATTGTTCCTTATTATACCTGTATTTAATCCTGCACTTAAACTGCCTTAATTTAACTGTATCTGCAATACTGTAACACGCTTATCTAACCCTGATGTAACTATTGCTAATTTAATTTAGCCCTTACTTTATCTTGTCCTTGCTCTTATTAGGATTGAAGTTATTGTGTATTGTACTTGCTCTGATTATGTCTGAAGGTATTATCATACCTGCTCTTATTTATACTGTAATTCTTTAAAATACTGTATGTATGTGTTGCAAGTCGCCCTAGATATGTGTGTCTGCTAAGAAATAAATTATTTTCTTCTAAGGTAGTTCTGACATAGCCTGGAGGTATGTTTTGGGTCATTATCTTGCTGTAGGATGAACCCCTGACCAACTAGGCGTATACCAGAGTGTATTGCATGGCGCTGCAAAATGCTGTGGTAGCAGTTTTGGTTCAGGGTGCCACTCACTCTGTGCAAGTCGCCGACTCTGGATCCAGCAAAAGAGCCCCAGACCATCACGCTTTCTCCTCCATGTTTGACAGTTGGTGTCACACACCGAGGAACCATCCTTTCGCTACTCGACGGCGTACAAAAACCCTGCGTGATGAACCGAAGATTTCAAATTTTGATTCATCGGTCCATAAGACCTTCTTCCAGTCTTCAGTAGTCCACTGGCGGTGCTTCATGGCCCAGGCAAGCCTCTTTTTCTTATTTTGCCATCTTAGCAATGGCTTTCTTACTGCCACTCGACCTGTCAAACCTGCAGCTCGAAGTCTTCTCTTCACAGTTGAAACTGAGACTTGCTTACTTCGACCAGTGTTAAGCTGTGCTTGAAGCTGTTGTCCTGTGAGCCGCCTATCACACAAGCTGTTGACTCTCAGAAACTTGTCTTCTGATTCTGTTGTGGCTTCGGGTCTGCCAGACCTCTTCCTGTCAGAGTTTCCTCCAGTTTCCAAGTGCCTTTTGATGGTGTAGGAAACTGTACTCACTGACACCTTGGCTTTCTTTGCAATTTCTCTAAAGGAAAGACCTACACTTTTAAGGGTTATAATGGTCTGTCTGTCTTCCTTTGTTAATTGCCTTTTTCTCGCCATTATGAGAGCAATATACTACTTCCTGCAGTACAATACTGTCCAAATAATGCTTAAGAGGGTGTAGTAACACAGTCTGTTCCAACACTGCTTTTATACAGACAGAGGGTTTGTAAGTAATCAACAAAAGTTGGGACACCTGTAGGAATTGTTAGCATCAACTTTCAAGGCTTAATTTACTTCCATTGCTGCAGAACAGCTGTAAGTTGTTAACCCATTACTTGTTCCCTGAAAAAGGCCTTTTTGTATAACTCTGAAATGTACATTATTTTTCAGTTTTTGGTAACCTAAACTTTTTTTTTAACCTCTGGCAGTTTACCGCTTACCTTTGTACCATTTCAGGTTATTCACTGGACTTGAACTGCTTAAATTTCAATAAAAACTGGAAAAATGGGGGTATTCTAAAACTTTTGACCGGTAGTGTATATATGTATATATATATATATATATATATATATATATATATAGTTATAAAATAAATAAAAATAACTGGCCATTCAAGAATTACTGTACTGCTTGAACCAATCTTCATTTTCTAAAACATACTCAAACATTTATTCAGATACCAGTAAGCAAGTATTATTATTTATAAATAACTAACAAATGTAAATATATCTGGTAGTAATATTGGGCTCTATACTCAAAAGTGTCGGTACCAGAATTTCTTAATAAGGAACGTTTAAAGAATATTTGTGATACTCAAAACACTCCTTCCCACATTCCGATTTAAGGAAAAAAATACAGCTGTTTTTCACAATACCGACGATTGACAAAATTCCGACAGTTTGGCTTGTTATCGCCTCATTAACTGGTCATGTAGGAGTTCGAAGTGATACCCAAAAGTCATGTTTAAGAGACTTTTTTTCCGTAAGAATTTACAGACAGGTTTTGTCTGCCCTAAAAAGCATATTATAATTATTACTTGTTTATTTAGCAGATGCCTTTATCCAAGGCGACTTACAGAGACTCGGGTGTGTGAACTATGCATCCAGCTGCAGAGTCACTTACTATTACGTCTCACCTGAAAGACAGAGCACAAGGAAATTAAATGACTTGCTCAGGGTCACACAATGAGTCAGTGGCTATTTAACCACTGGACCACACAGGACCATATTACCCTAGCGTTCTCTATAGGAACTGGTATTTTGTCTCCATAAACAAGGATTTGTGCCATGCCCTCGTGTTGTAGCAGGTATATGGGTAATGCTACCACTTTTGCTGTTATTAAAATGCCAAGCAATGTAGTTGCTGTGCTGGAAAATGATTATTACTATTTTATGTGTACTAATTTGCTTCATTTACTTGTTTGAATGACTCACAAAGCCAAGCATTACTGATGTATATGAAAAAAATTATGATTTTAGGGGATTTTATGCAACAGCAGGGTCTTTTCAAATAGCCAAAGGAGAGATTTGTTTGTCTTTCCCGTGTCCTGTATCAAGTAAGAGTTGCGTTACTTCTTAAGGCAGTCAGTGCTATAAATATTCTCTGCACTGACACCAGCATCAAAAGAAATATGTGTTATAATAATATAGACTCAATATCAAGCTTTTATAAGTACTGTATTTGTAACGTTTGCCTGGCTATAAACGATGATAAATGTAGTCCGACCACGCCAGCCCTATTAAGAGCACTAAATTAGACTGTTAAACTATTTACCTATTAGACACGCCTGTCCTTTTTATTCTGTTGGCTGGGACACAAAAGCATGCAACACATGAAAAAGGACAAAACTTTACAATACTGTCTACTAGCACTACCTGTCTCCACGATGTAACTAAAGGCGCCTGTTTAATTATGCATTTAGCCTATAAACAATTCCAATCCTCTGTGCTTATTTTGCAGAAGGCAGCACCTCTTTCCCCCCTTACAGATAGCAGACCTCCAGACTCACCTTCTGATGCCTATACAAAAATCAACCGATATATAATGGTAAACTAAACTATTCAAATCAACTAAAATGGTGAACAACAAAGAAAACAAGCTAAAATCAATGTATACTCTGGCACCATTAAATCCAATTGCAATTAAAATACTTAACAGTAAAAGCATTGGTACAATTCCGTTCTGCACAAACAGTACAAATTTAACAGCTGCAAGGTGCCCACTAACTACTGTTATTAATATTAGTCTCTGGTACTGTTAATATCATTTCAGCATTCTCTTGTGTACAGCTTTCTTCCTAACAGATTTACCCCGTGCCATTTAAATGGCTCACTCATACAACAAGGAGCTACCTCTCCTTTCAATCAGATCTCTCTCAATTTGCTCTCCACGTGAAGTATTTAACACACTGCACCTCCCAATTACCGATGTGTACAACTAGTGTGTCTAAACAAATAGAGTGTTCTTTCAAAATAACGTGCTCAAAATAATTACACAAAAATAAAAATAAAACTGTGAATATATTACAACACACAAATAAAACAAGCCCACAATCAGCGAATACAATTGTAGCACCCGGGATCGGCACTCGTTCTTTTCGATCAGGGTGGGAACAGTCAGGCAGAATAAACTAAGACCACAACACTATGTAGGGCAATGAACATCGTTTTATTAAATACAGATGGTTAACTACATTTAAACAAATAGGACAAGTCAGGAATACACAGTCACGACATGGGGTTTGCACTGTTAAATAAAAACAATAGAAGTTCAATTAATTAAAAAAACAAAGTGCAGTGCTGCTCAACACAATCGCGGAGACGGGGCTTACTAAAAACAACAATACTTTCTTGCTCTCTCTCTCAAGAACTCCCCATTTTCCAGCACTCCTACAATCCTAATGCCTGCAGCTCACTGACCTGCTTAGCGGAGGTGATAGCCACGAAGAAGGCTGTCTTCATAGACAGATACTTCAACTTTATGGAGTATATGGGATCAAACAGGGCCTTCGTGAGAGCCTCCAGCACGATATCAAGGCTCCATGCGGGGAGAACGGTCCTCCTGGGAGGACGTAATCGCCGCACGCCATTAAGAAACTGGGTAGCCAAAAAATGCGCACCACGTCCTGAGTTTCCTCTGCCTGTTGGGAAGGGCCGGTTGTTCGCTGCTGGTGTGCCCTGCAGGCGATGCCTTAGGTCACCCAGCAGAGCCATGGGAACCGGAACTGTCCTGGTGACAGTCCGCATCGGAGGAGCTCGCCAGCGGATCGGCCTGCCCCACGCGGGAGCAACGCAGCCACCTGCCGGGACGCCTCACGTTCCCGGTGGGATCTCTTATCCGAATCAGGACCTCTGGCTTGTGACAGCCACAGCTGTCTGCGAGCCACAACTAAGCTAGCCAGGCTCTGGCCAACAGCTTGCCCTTGGAGCAGGGACTCAGGGAGCAGGGAGCAGGGACTCGCACAGGACGCCATCCATATAGGCCGTCAGTATACCTGCCGTGTTTGCCAGGTGGGTTATTATTATTATTATTATTTATTTCTTAGCAGACGCCCTTATCCAGGGCGACTTACAATCGTAAGTAAATACATTTCAGAATCACAGTACAAGTAATAATATAATTAAGAGCAAGATAAATACAATAACTTTGGTTCAAGCAAGCACAAGTGTGACAAAATACAATTCAGTAATACAGCAGATAACAGTGACAGTGATAGTTACATCAGGATATGATTAATTACAAAATACTACAGATTAAACACTTGGCAGATTACAGTATTCTGAAGTACAGGATTAAATGCAGTAAAATAGGGGGCAGATAAGAGCAAATAAAGCGCATTTTAAGGAAGGGTGATAGTGTCCCAGGGGAAAAACAGAGGAGTTCTACAGGTGCTGTCTGAAGAGGTGAGTCTTAAGGAGGCGCCGGAATGTGGTCAGGGACTGGGCGGTCCTGACATCTGTAGGAAGGTCATTCCACCACTGCGGAGCAAGGGTGGAGAAGGAGCGGGCTCTGGAGGCAGGGGAGCGTAGATCGTAGGTTACCTGTGCCTCCGATGCATCCGGCCCTCAAGAGAGAGGTGGCCTGCAGTATCTGTGTGGCTTTTCAGCCCTGGGTGATGGAGAACAGGTTGGAGACCTGAAGGCTCAGATGGAGCAGGTCCTGGAGCTGTTGTCTTGACAGGCACCTGCGGCTCCAGCCGCAGCCCCTGCTCCAATACCGCCCCAACTACCGTACCCTCTCTCCCCCAGGGGAGATCAGGGTGAACAGGAAGAGGCATCCCAGGTGGCACTGGAGGACATACTCTCTATAGCGGACTACTGGGACGCAGCCTCCTTCTCCTCTGGCATTGAGGTAGTCGGGGTGCCCGAACCCCCTGCCAAGGTGGAACCTAGCTTCGAGGTGGCCTCAGAAGCCAGCGCTCCACTGCTGTTGGACTCGACATCGGCACTGATGCAGCGTGCTGCATCGTTTTTGCAGGTCCCCTGGACGACAGCGGCAGAGCCATGCCGCTCAGTATTCTGGTCAAAGGCGATGGCTCCTCGCCCTCAAAAATTCCCGGCCTTCACGGAATTCATGGAGGAGGTACGCAGTATGGCATTTTGGAGGATACTAAAACCAAACTCGAACACACTCCACATCCAGATTACAGGTCAAGCAGGTTGACTGATTTCGAGACTAACCCCTGGAGTAGGGATCAAACTCGGTTTTTGAACATGGTTATAAATCATGTTTAATGTGGATTTAAGGACTTTAAAATCATTTTTTAACCCTTAACACAGTTTCAATCAATCAATCAATCAATCTTTATTTTATATAGCACATTTCATAGTGGACCACCATCACAAAGCGCTTTACAAGACACAGTGAAATACAATGCCTAATACATTAAATACAAGGCTAGGATGTGAATTCTAGAACATTGTGGATGCATATGTCGTACAGAATCATGAGAATAAGATACAGTTTAAAAAAAAAAAGTGAGAAGTAGCAAAGACACAACAGCTAATCACAGATATCAGACTTAAAGAGCATGGAAAGCAAGAGAGAACAAGTTGGTCTTGAGAGTTGATTTAAAGCGAGCGACGGTGGGAGCATCACACACCAAAGCTGGGAGAGAGTTCCAGAGAGTCGGAGCCATGAAGCTAAAAGAGCGTTCTCCAAGTGTGGTGCACTTTTGCTTGGGGACAACAAGCAGGCCAGAGTCGGAGGACCTCAGCTTGCACGCAGGGACATAGCGGGTCAGCAGGTTTATGAGGTACTCAGGGACCTGTGTGATGAAGGGCATTGTAGGTGAGCAGGAGAATTTTGAAAGTAATCCTGAGCCAGTGCAGCTGGGCAAGACAGGGGGGTGATGTGTTCAAGTTTTTTTACATCTGGTAAGGATCCTGGCAGCGGCATTCTGAACTAGCTGCAGTCAGTTGATGGCGCATGCCAGAAGACCACCATAGAGAGAGTTGCAGTAGTCGAGTCGAGAGGTGACAAATGCAGACTGATGTGGACAGGGCCTAAGAATCATAAAGATAGTCTCCGCGGTTTCATGTTTAAGAAACTGGGAGAACCCCAGTGCCCCATGAAAAGCGTCCTGAAGTAGCTTGAAAAATCTCAGAAAAATGCAAAGTTTTTTTTCCTCCACCCAAAAAGATTGCCATAAGCACATCTTGATTCTCAAGAAATAAGGTACGGCCATGAGCCAATGGGGATACCTTTCATCTTTCATGCCTTGTCTGTAACATGTTGCTGCCACCATCAATGCATGGGAATGTTACAATTAACATTTATAAAAATGGAAAAAGTTCAGGAAAATTCATTCTTTAAAAACAAAAAATGTTGTCTTTTTGGACTAGTTTTTCCTGTGAAGGAGTATTCAATAAATGTCTGCATTTTAGTTAAAACATTTTGTTTAAAAATTATTATAATGTTTTACCTATATTTAGTCGTTTTAGAAGTATAATAGGATATTTGTATCCTAGTTTTGAACAGACACTCACATGAGGTTCCATTGATTCACAGATCAGCAACTCCACTCTGTCTTGGATTTTATCATCTTGCATAGTGTTTTTTTTTTTGACAGATGAAATATTCTTCTTAACCTATTGAACCTGACTAGTATTGCTTTCTTAAACAGTCTACAAAAGTTGAATAAATATAATGTATCATTGAAAAGTAAAAAAGAGAGTAGGGCCTGAGAGATTCGTTTTTCTGATTGCCATCCACAATTTGGCGCAGTGAAGAGGAAATCCCTGTAAACCTGGATAAATTCCCTACAACTACTACATGATAACGGAAATGAATGACCTCCATTGCATTGTATGGAATGTAATTAACAGACACAAACTTCATACAGTATGGAGCCAAAATGTTTTTCACTGCACCCCTAAAAATACAATCATCAAAAACGCAGTGCTTACCTTAAATTAATCACCTACTTTCACATTTACTTTGTTTTGTTTGTACAAGCAAATTCAATAAAATTAATTAAATGCACTAAAAAAACTCTTCCTGAAAGAGCAAAAAAATTAAATAAAATACACAATATTATGTGCTGGCTTTAGTGACTAATGCTGGATTTTAGTTTTCACAGAAGCTGCAGTGTATTCCTCCTGTGAGGTCTGTGATTACTCCAGCTTTAACCAGTTTCGCTAGTAACTGCTTCTCAGCGTCCACATTGTGCATGGTTTCCCCCTTCATGGCATCCATGCGTCTGTTTTCATAGTAATGCAGTGGAGCTTCAGGTTGCGTGAGATCATATCCAAACCCGGCTAGGCTCACCTCGTCACACAGGTATGTGGCCAGGACTGTGGCAGTGACCCCCAGTGTCGGCACGTTCTAGACGCAAACAAGAGGAGAGGGTTACTGAGAACAGAGTTCAGCAGAACACGTACAGTAGCCTCTCTTTCTGAAAGCTTTTGTAAAATGGTATGTCCCATAAGTCAGGCATCATAGGTGTCACTTTTAACATTGGTGGTCTCACTATTTCTTTCAGGTGTGAAATGTCTCTAAGCAAAGAGGAATGAGTTCAGATCAATTTGATGAAGACAGCCAACGAGTTGTGACGGACTGATTTAACATAGAAAATCCTACAGTGGTATAAAAAATAAAAAAACTGATGTCGGTATTAGAATTAAAATCATATTCTGTAATTCCAGTATACAGAATAAAGAAAAGTTCCTGTAACACACGTCCATTCATCAAACTTGTGACAATCAGAAGTCAGTGCTGTGACCTTACAGGACACAACTCCTTAAACCAAGAGATACTGTACCTGGTCCCACCCCCAAAACCTCCATCGTGGTTCTGAAAACTGGAGAAGGTCCACCGCTGTTTGACTGATGATTTCAGGGTTCAGGATTCGAAACTGGGATATTCCTATGGGGATTTCCTTCGGCACCCCCTGCCAAAAAAACAACCTATCCCATAGGGACTGAAAAAAAAAGTTATAAACAATAATAATAAAATTCAACATTACTGCAAACTAAGACTTCTCTTTTTCAGTGTCAGTTTCCTCACAGAAAAATAAGTCTCAACTGACATGTTTAGGATGTGCACTTTCAATTGGGACTCTTATGTATGTGGTTCATTTAATCTGGCTGGCAGTCAGGAGAAAGGACCTTGGATCTCAGTCAAATCCCGCACCCCCCGCCCCCTTTCCCCCTGCCTTTGCAATGGCCCTTTCCGAGGGTCAGTGTGTTTTCACTGTCCTGTCCCTTGAACTGAAACCTTATGATCCAGAGATCATATTACAATTTGCCGCCTCAGTGAACCAGGACGCTGTAGATAACACTGTGTAACAATTTATTTTATTTTTTTTGGTTCCTGGGTAGTAAGTGTTATTTCCTAATTGCTTATGCCTCAAAAGTATAGAAAATGGCTATTATTCCCCACAAACTTTGCTTTTGTGACCAGGACAGTGATATTTTGAAATTTACCTATTTTCCAGAACATTCCAGATAGATTCAGTGCTGAGTAAACTTGGAGTAACTTCTAGAACTTTCTAGAACTTTCCAGTAATATAAATAGTAGTATAAATACAAGGGCCTTAAGCCCACCAGTTCAGTTTACTTCCAGCTGCCTAAGTGGATACATATCTGCATTTTTCTGAGATGGCATCAAGAGGCTGCAAGCATCCGGCAGACGCATTTTGCTATGTCTGCGGCCAATTTATCAAGACAAGAGCGAAAAAGTACTCCGTGGAAGCATCTGCTAAGATGTGTGAGGCCTACAAGGCATATTTCGGCATGCCTGTCGGGGATCAAGACAAACCCTGGGCACCTCATTTCACCTGCGAGCACTGCAAAAAAACTCTGGAAGGTAAGATGGACAATTGTTGCTCGGAATTTTATGTTATAAAATGTTAAAATTTTTAAAATTGTAAAAGTTTTTAATTTTAAAATGTTTTACAATTTTCAATGCTATTGAAAAAATATATCATATATGAAAAATGTTGCGAGAATCTCTTACACATTAGTCATGGGTGAAATAAATGTATTTTTGTAGGATGGTACACAGGGGAAAAGAGAGCCATGAAGTTCGCTATCCCAAGAATTTGGCGGGAACCCACTGACCACTCAAGCAACTGCTACTTCTGCATGGTGGACCCTTCCAAACGTCAGACTGGCAAGAATGCACCTGCTATCACGTATCCGGACCTTCCTTCATCCATCGCCCCAGTGCCACACTGCCATGAGCTCCCCGTACCCACTCCTCCGGAGAGAGAGCAGCCGTCTTTAGAAGAGAGCAGCAAGTCAGAGAGCGAGGAAGACGTTGTAGATCCAGATGACAATTTCAGAAGTGGAGCTGAGGAGAGAAACCCATACTACCCCAACCAAAAAGACCTCAACGACTTGATTAGAGATCTTGGTCTCACCAAGTCCAATGCCGAGCTTTTGACGTCTAGGCTCAAGCAGTGGAACTTGTTGGATGAAAGTGTGCAAGTCGCAGATCAGAGGAAGCGTCACCAACCTTTTTCCAGCTTCTTCACCCGTCAAGATGGGCTCTGCTTCTGCCACAATGTGACCAGTCTGTTCGAGGCAATCGGAATCGCCTGTAACCAGAATGAGTGGCGCCTCTTCATTGACAGCTCATCCAGGAGCCTCAAAGCCGTGCTGCTCCATAATGGTAACAAGTACCCGTCTCTTCCCCTGGCTCACTCGGTGCACCTCAAAGAGGATTACAACAGCATCAAGACCTTGCTGGACGCCTTGAAGTATGATGAGTACGACTGGGAGGTCATAGGAGACTTCAAAATGGTGGCATTCCTGATGGGTCTCAAAGGCGGTTTTACCAAGTTTCCCTGCTATCTTTGCTTTTGGGATAGCAGGGACACCAAGGCGCACTACCACAGGCAGGACTGGCCACAGCGGACCGAGTTCTCTGTGGGGAGGAACAACGTCAAGTGGGAGCCACTGGTGGACCCCCGGAAGGTGCTGATGCCACCACTGCACATCAAATTGGGCCTTATGAAACAATTTGTCAGAGCTCTAGATAAGGAGTCGGCAGCCTTCAAGTACCTTCAAGACTTCTTCCCTAAGCTGTCTGAGGCAAGGTCAAAGCCAGTGTCTTCGTCGGACCACAGATAAAGAAGATCCTGGAGTGCAATGAATTCCCCAAGAAGCTCACTAGTAAGGAGAAAGCGGCTTGGAACAGCTTTGTCGCAGTGGTTCGGGGCTTCCTGGGCAATCACAAGGCTGAAAACTATGTGGAGCTGGTTGAGACTCTGGTGAAGAACTACGGCACAATGGGCTGTAGGATGTCCCTCAAAGTCCATATCTTTGATGCTCATCTTGATAAATTCAAGGAGAACATGGGAGCATACTCGGAGGAGCAAGGCGAGCGCTTCCACCAGGATATACTGGACTTTGAACGCCGCTACCAAGGACAGTATAACGAGAACATGATGGGAGACTACATTTGGGGGCTGATTCGTGAAAGTGATTTACAGTATAATCGTAAATCTCAAAAAACTACTCACTTCTAAATCTTTTGTAGTCATTTTTGTATTACTTTAGTATAAATACATGTTAATTTGGATTCATATGTTGTTTTTTTCTGACTTTATGTGAACGAAAAGACACAAATTCGCCCGTTTTCTCATTGGAAATAGGTAAATTTCAAAATATCACTGTCCTGGTCACAAAAGCAAAGTTTGTGGGGAATAATAGCCATTTTCTATACTTTTGAGGCATAAGCAATTAGGAAATAACACTTACTACCCAGGAACAAAAATTGTGTTACACAGTGTAAGTACTCGATTTTACAAACTACTCACCACTGTTTCCCTTTTAATCATGGCCTTCAACCAGTTAAAGTCAACTGTTTTGTAAATGACTGCCACAAACAGGGTCTTAGGATCTATGTCATCCCAAGATTTGGGGCTTCCTTCTGGATAACTCATCCTGATAGTGGTTTTGTTGCCTATGTCTTCAATAAAGTTACTAACTGGAGCGTTGTTCAACCTGAAAAAAATTCAAATAAAATCTGTTTTCAGCCAATACATTTTAACATTTGTTTTAACTGAAAGTCTGCTCATAAAATAGAATAAAAATGTCACACACCATCTTATCTTAATGTCTTTCAAGTTCTAACGCAATATAAAAGTATGTAATCTGCTTTTATCCATAAAAAAGCAGTTTCAATAAACTGCCCAGAATTCTGCTGATCTCTTGGAGTAAGGGTTTAAGAATGTGATATACTGCAGTCCTCACTCCACACTTCAAAGCTAAACAAAACATTCTTCTGTAAACAACAATGGGACCTGTAAGACTGTAGTTATGATGGTACTGTGTAACAATGCTCCATGGGAGCAACGGCCTCTGCTGCAATGTGTTATCTATAATAAATTAGTTTTAAATTAGACAATATACATAGACACATATTCCTCACCTGATTACAACATCAAACTGATTCAAAAGCTGGCCCACCTGCAGCCCACGCATGATACCACCGCTTCCCACCACCACACAGCGGCTGCAGGACTTCATGCTCCTCTCCTCCTGCGCAGCCTCGGGGAAAAGGCCCAGAACTTCCTTCAGTTTCCTCTCCATGCTTTGAAACCCAAATGGCGGGGGGTATCTGAACACTGCCTTGCTCAGAACATCATTTTTTCTCAGGAAAGGAGGGATATCTGTCTTGTATCGCTCAGGGAAGAGAGCAGACATATTCTTCCTGGTGGAAGACCGTTTGCATTTCCTCTGCAAGACTTCAGTGACAAAGGTTTGTACACGCTACAAAAAAAGTAGATAAAGGGGATTTAACTTTCCTGACAGTAATGGACATGGAAATTTTGCCTACATATGAGAAGTGCAAATTGTTTCACCTTGGAATTACTAGAGTATATGTGCAGACATGAATGTATTTTTCCCAGTTTATTAAACCTTATGTATACCCACTTTAATATATATATATATATATATATATATATATATATATATATATATATATATATATATATATATATACTGTGTGTATATATATATTCCATCCAGTGTAGTCCAGGGGTGTGATACAGGACTACATCTCCCAGAATGCATTGTAGTTTGTAATTAAAGCCAGGATGGGAAACACCTGGCTCTAACAGAATGAGGGTCACCTGCCTGTAGTTAGGTAGTTAGCAGGTCAAGGGCTGTGTAAAGGTTGTCTGTGTGAAGGCTAAGCCTGTGTGGAACCAGTCAGCGTATAACCTGTGTGAGCAAAGGTGCTTTGGGTATTTAGAAGTATTTGTTTGAAACTTTGTTTTGTTAATTTCTTTTGTTTGCGTTGCAATTTATTAAAAATGCGCCAAGGCTTTCAACTGCAGCTCTTGTTGTCTAGGTTGCCATTTTTGCTTCTAGCCAGCCTTGGCCACCAGTAACGTTACCACAGATATATATACAGTATATATATATATATATGTATATATATATATATATATATATATATATATATATGCGCACTAAACATACTGTTCTGAAGGCTGAAATGATTTGAATGTACTGCTCACATAAAACAAATGGATGCAAATTAGGACAAATTCCATAAAAATGTGCATAAATGGGCCTTTGTAGGATTAGATGACATGTTGGAAAAAGAAGTGTGTGGCAATTAATTAATCTCGAAACCCAGAATTAAATGATCCACACTTCAAAGCTCCATTTGGCACAATCCTGATCTCTGGATAGCAGATAAACAGCTTGAATTTATCTCCTGGAGGCAAAAGAGCATTTCCTGTCTAACCCACCATTTTGAGCATGGGAGGTTTTTATCTTTTGAGAGGCTGCAAGAAAAATGTTGCCTTCATAAAAACTCCCTACTTTCAATAGCATCCAATGAGGCAGTCTTTAAAAACGGAACCATCGTTTCTTGGGATCCAATGAAGGGGAGATTGTTGCCCCATTAATAAGTGCCACAGGATTTTGTTTTCTGGGGTAAGATATGCAGTAATACTCTGTCTGTCACAGAGCACATCTTTCCAGCAGAAGGTTGTTTCTGATGGGTCTTCTTTCAGACACCCAAGCATGCCAGTACTGTTTAGGAGATGAGATACACAGTAATGTCCATGCACTATGGTACTGTTCAATAACAGAAACGTTTTGGAAGAAGACACTGAGCACTCTATGTTGTACCCTTGGCTCTGACATCTCAGCCTCACCTGCACTATGTTACTAGGTGACCTTTCAAGCTTTGAACTTCCTAAAAAATGTTTTATGATGAATCTATGTAGAATACAATGAATTTACATGGCGTGTAACCGGTTATTGAATAAATATTAATTATTATTTAATGGGCAGCAGTGTGGAGTAGTGGTTAGTGCTCTGGACTCTTGACTGGAGGGTTGTGGGTTCAATCCCTGGTGGGTGACACTGCTGCTGTACCCTTGAGCAAGGTACTTTACCTAGATTGCTCCAGTAAAAACCCAACTGTATAAATGGGTAATTGTATGTAAAAATAATGTGTAAAAAATAATGTAATTGTATGTAAAAATAATGTGATATCTTGTAAGAATTGTAAGTCGCCCTGGATAAAGGCATCTGCTAAGAAATAAATAATAATAATAATAATAATAATAATGCCATGTCTTTTCTTAGGAGGGAGCGGTAGTATTAGGTGGTCAGTCGTGAGCATGGCTTGTGAATGTCAGTCCTTGTACAACCTGTTAGTCGTCATTTGCAATCTGAGTGAAGTATCCTTTATGAAAATAAATATTTATACCTGTGAACACTGCGTTCTAAATGCCTCTGTGTTCTTGAGAGAGTAATGTAATTGTGGGTGGGAGTAAGCTTGGACTGTCACCCCGTTACACACCATAACATTAAGTCAAAATAGTCAATCATTTTTTTTTAATATATACCATAAAATTGATACTGTGCTGCATTGAAAAAAATATATATTAATAATCTGCTACAAATCAAGGATTACTGTATATCTCGGTAGCTCTTCTATTCTGAGTGCAGGCGATCATTCCATAAAAATAAAAAATAATGCAATTTGCCACATTTTAGGCCTGCTTTTCAGTCACATGTGAACGCGCAAAGGCGCTAAACCACAAGTGCGAACAGGGTTGCTGGCCTAAATCTGAGGCAGCCCTGTGGCGGCCCTGGACCAGCACAGTAGTGTGAACTGGGTCTAAGTGTAAGCGGAAGTGTGCAGAGAGTGGAGAGTGTGTCGGAGTGGGCTGAGAGGAAACGTGAATAAGTGTAGAACACCAGGATAGCTGTGCTTATGTACTATATGTGTTGTATTGTGTGCTGTTTTGTTTTGTGTGTTTTGAAGAGCTTGTAGTGTTACAGATCATGTTATGTCTCTCACATCCCTGTTATTCTGTCCTCTCACTCTCGTCCTCTGCCCTATCTCCACCGCTGCTCCTCCAACCCCTCTAACATCCCTCTGCCTCTCCCCCCCTCTCATCCTCTCCTCCCTCGCACTCTCTCTAGAACTGTCACTCTTCTGATAACAAAACTGATTTCATCTCTGCCTTTGCCTCCCACCTCTCTCTCGATTTCCTTGCTCTCACTGAAACCTGGCTGTCCCCTGATAACACTGTAACTCCTGCCGTCCTGTCCTCTCTCTACGTCCTGTCCCATACCCCATGTCTCACTGGACGGGGAGGTGGGACTGGTCTTCTCCTCTCTCCCTCCTTACTCTTTTCTGTCCCCTCTGACCTCTCCTCACTCTCTGTTAACACCTTTGAATTTCATGCTGTCCAACTAACCTCTCCCTGTCAACTCCTGCTAATTGTACTGTACCGTCCCCCTGGACCTCTCGCTCACTTTCTCGATGAACTCGACTATCTACTATCCTCCCTCCCCTCTCTGTCTACCCCAACTGTCCTATTAGGTGATTTCAATATCCATCTCTCCAACCCCAGCCACTCTGCCGGATTCCTCCCTCTCCTTCACTCCTTCAACTTCTGTCTCTCTCCATCCCCTCCAACCCATAAAGCTGGCCGTCAACTGGACCTCACCTTCTCCAGGGCCTGCTGCCCCTCCATCCTCTCTGTCACCCCCCTGGACCTCTCTGATCACTATTTCATCTCTTTTTCTCTGTCTCTCCCATCTCTCCCTGCTCCTCCTACCCCCACTGTCATGGCAGTTATATGGTAGTACAAGTGGGGGGCAGACAAATGTTCCCCAGCTTACAAACTCCCTATACCATAAATACCTATCAAATCCCATCAAACCCTATGAAAGAGAATGCAGTGGAGCAGGTTTAAATCCGTCGGATCAGAGTGGGGGGCTGTTATTAAACGTTTTCCAGAAATGTTTTAATTGAAAACACTATGTAACACAATTTTTGTTCCTGGGTAGTAAGTGTTATTTATTATTATTATTTATTTCTTAGCAGACGCCCTTATCCAGGGCGACTTACAATCGCAAGCAAATACAAATACATTCAAGTGTTACAATATAAGTCATACAATAAGAACAAGAAATACAATAATTCTCAAGTGTGACAAACCACAATTCAATAATACAGCAGATAATAGTGAAAGTTACATCAGGATATGATTAAGTAGTGATAGTTACATCAGGATATGATTAAGTACAAAATACTACAGATTAAACACTTGGGAGATTACAATATTCTGAGGTACAGGATTAAATGCAGTAAAATAGGGGGCAGATAAGAGCAAAATAAAGCATATTTAAATTGCTTATGCCTCAAAAGTATAGAAAATGGCTATTATTCCCCACAAACTTTGCTTTTGTGACCAGGACAGTGATATTTTGAAATTTACCTATTTCCAATGAGAAAACGGGCGAATTTGTGTCTTTTCGTTCACATAAAGTCAGAAAAAAACAACATATGAATCCAAATTAACATGTATTTATACTAAAGTAATACAAAAATGACTACAAAAGATTTAGAAGTGAGTAGTTTTTCGAGATTTACGATTATACTGTAAATCACTTTCACGAATCAGCCCCCAAATGTAGTCTCCCATCATGTTCTCGTTATACTGTCCTTGGTAGCGGTGTTCAAAGTCCAGTATATCCTGGTGGAAGCACTCGCCTTGCTCCTCCGAGTACGCTCCCATGTTCTCCTTGAATTTATCAAGATGAGCATCAAGGATATGGACTTTGAGGGACATCCTACAGCCCATTGTGCCGTAGTTCTTCACCAGAGTCTCAACCAGCTCCACACAGTTTTCGGCCTTGTGATTGCCCAGGAAGCCCCGAACCACTGCAACAAAGCTGTTCCAAGCCGCTTTCTCCATACTAGTGAGCTTCTTGGGGAATTCATTGCACTCCAGGATCTTCTTTATCTGTGGTCCGACGAAGACACCGGCTTTGACCTTTGCCTCAGACAGCTTAGGGAATAAGTCTTGAAGGTACTTGAAGGCTGCCGACTCCTTATCTAGAGCTCTGACAAATTGTTTCATAAGGCCCAATTTGATGTGCAGTGGTGGCATCAGCACCTTCCGGGGGTCCACCAGTGGCTCCCACTTGACGTTGTTCCTCCCCACAGAGAACTTGGTCCACTGTGGCCAGTTCCGCCTGTGGTAGTGCGCCTTGGTGTCCCTGCTGTCCCAAAGGCAAAGATAGCAGGGAAACTTGGTAAAACCGCCTTGGAGACCCATCAGGAATGCCACCATTTTGAAGTCTCCTATGACCTCTCAGCCGTACTCATCATACTTCAAGGCGTCCAGCAAGGTCTTGATGCTGTTGTAATCCTCTTTGAGGTGCACCGAGTGAGCCAGGGGAAGAGACGGGTACTTGTTACCATTATGGAGCAGCACGGCTTTGAGGCTCCTGGATGAGCTGTCAATGAAGAGGCGCCACTCATTCTGGTTACAGGCGATTCCGATTGCCTCGAACAGACTGGTCACATTGTGGCAGAAGCAGAGCCCATCTTGACGGGTGAAGAAGCTGGAAAAAGGTTGGTGACACTTCCTCTGATCTGCGACTTGCACACTTTCATCCAACAAGTTCCACTGCTTGAGCCTAGATGTCAAAAGCTCGGCATTGGACTTGGTGAGACCAAGATCTCTAATCAAGTCGTTGAGGTCTTTTTGGTTGGGGTAGTATGGGTTTCTCTCCTCAGCTCCACTTCTGAAATTGTTATCTGGATCTACAACGTCTTCCTCGCTCTCTGACTTGCTGCTCTCTATTAAAGACGGCTGCTCTCTCTCCGGAGGAGTGGGTACGGGGAGCTCATGGCAGTGTGGCACCGGGGCGATGGATGAAGGAAGGTCCGGATACGTGATAGCAGGTGCATTCTTGCCAGTCCGACGTTTGGAAGGGTCCACCATACAGAAGTAGCAGTTGCTTGAGTGGTCAGTGGGTTCCCGCCAAATTCTTGGGATAGCGAACTTCATGGCTCTCTTTTCCCCTCTGTACCATCCTACAAAAATACATTTATTTCACCCATGACTAATGTGTAAGAGATTCTCGCAACATTTTTCATATATATTTTTTCAATAACATTGAAAATTGTAAAACATTTTAAAATTAAAAACTTTTACAATTTTAAAAATTTTAACATTTTATAACATAAAATTCCGAGCAACAATTGTCCATCTTACCTTCCAGAGTTTTTTTGCAGTGCTCGCAGGTGAAATGAGGTGCCCAGGGTTTGTCTTGATCCCCGACAGGCATGCTGAAATATGCCTTGTAGGCCTCACACATCTTAGCAGATGCTTCCACAGAGTACTTTTTTGCTCTTGTCTTGATAAATTGGCCGCAGACATAGCAAAATGCGTCTGTCGGATGCTTGCAGTCTCTTGATGCCATCTCAGAAAAATGCAGATATGTATCCACTTAGGCAGCTGGAACTAAACTGAACTGGTGGGCTTAAGGCCCCATGTATTTATACTACTATTTATATTACTGGAAAGTTCTAGAAGTTACTCCAAGTTTACTCAGCACTGAATCTATCTGGAATGTTCTGGAAAATAGGTAAATTTCAAAATATCACTGTCCTGGTCACAAAAGCAAAGTTTGTGGGGAATAATAGCCATTTTCTATACTTTTGAGGCATAAGCAATTAGGAAATAACACTTACTACCCAGGAACAAAAAAAAATAAAAAAATTGTTACACAGTGAAATGTAATGAATTATTCAATTACATCATTACATCATCATTTGGATAAAGGAGTTAACTAAATTAATAAATACAATTTGGTAATAAAAAACTGTTTTGTTAAAAATACTAAGAAAATGCATTATATATTTTAAAGGTGAAAGATACATAAGTTAAATTAAAATAAGATAAGACACATCACATTACTTAAAATAATCACTTTTATTTCTTACAATTAAATCATACAAAACCTGTTAATGTATTTGTTACAAACTTTTCTATGCCTTAAAGTTAATTTATTAATCTGCTTACAAAAATCAACTTATGTAAAAAAATAAATAAATAAATAACTTTGACTCACTGGTTTATGGCCAATATGAATTATATTTCATATATATCCTAGGACACAGCTGGCACTGGACCATAAAGTTGGGGCTACAAGAATGTTCTGTGGCCATGTGAGTCAGTAGGATTCTCAATGTAAGCAACAGGATACCACACAAAGTACATTTAAAAGCCATCTTTCCCAAAATAACTAACGGTGTTTGAAATACAGGATTTAAAATAGCTCCGACTAACATTAATTCCACGAGAGGCATTTGCAAGATGTATTTGTAGCCAATCGGCGCTTACTCCTCGTGGTGGAACTCAGCCAATCAGAGCCTTCTCGTCGAGCAGGCACTGCAGCCTCCGTTCTGACTAGTTTCCCGCACTTTCAGCACCGGCGTAGATTTAGCTAGGGACGGTAGTGACATGTCCCTACCAATGTCAAGGGACCATTGAATTGTCCCTACCAATAATTTTGATAAATCTGAAACGTCTTTTGTCAAGTCATTTTATCCGCTCCACAAAGGGTTAACTATCTCAAGATCCCCCCTCTCGTTACTCCTCCCTCCTCCAAAAAGACGACGACGACAGATATACAAATAAATTTCAGTGGGGCGTGAGTAAAAATAGGTTGAGAACCGCTGGCTGGACTCTGGAAAGACGCTCATCTGATGTTGCCGCTTGCCGGTCAGTCTGATATGAGTGTGAGCCACTGACTGAATGAAAGCCAGGTGCCGGGGCTGAAGGTATTGTCAGGTCGTCAGCAACATAGTTTGAGTGAATAAACCTACCGACCTACCTACCTATTACGTTAGCGACCCATTGCTAGCTGCTAACCCCACGTCCTTGGTGGCTAGCTAGCTTGTTTCACAGCTAAATCATTATGTGTGTGTGTGTGCGTGTGCGTGAGCATATTTTGATATCGTCATTCAACTAACGTTAGTTAATCACTTCAATTTGGCTTTAGGTGACAAGCATAATAGCAACCAAAAAAAGAAAGATGGACATAAGGAAGTTTTTTTTACAAAAAGTCAAAGTGTAAGTAGGAAGATGTTATTAAAGTAATAAACACAATTGATAATGATTCTCATAGCAAATGTAAAAATAATTTACTAATGAAGTTAGCAGAGTCATACTTTCTCTCTAAACAGCATGCATCAATTTATCATTTTATCAGGCGAGTGAAGCAGTGCAGCCTGGTAAAAGCAGTACAGAGGCAGGTGGAGCAACAGGGTCGCAGGTGAGGTCTGTAATGACTTAGTGATTATAACAGTGAAAGTATTAGACTCAGTTTTGAGATATATTATTGTTTGAGGCACATTGTGATATAATAGTAGGCTAATGCTGTATAGTAATACTCAGCAAATAAAGTTAGCATAGCCATATATTTTCTCTCTATATGGCATGCATCAATTTATTATTTTATCAGGTGAATGAAGCAATGCACCCAGGTACGAGCAGCAGCACAGACACAGGAGAGGCAGGCAGAGCACGTGAGCGTGCATGTGCTCATGCTTGTAGCGCCAGGGGTATTGGTAGCTTACAGTAAGGCTGGGATAGGTTATAATTCAGGTTATTAGTAATTCTATAGCAGGGATGTCAAACCAGCTTCCAGGAGGGCCACTTTATCATAGTGTTTTAAGTGTATACCAGCCAACTTCATGTCAATCAGATTGTCCTCGATTCATGTCCAGCATTCATTTCAAGCCACCAGAAGTTACCATTTAACAGCTGTCTCCTAAAAAATTTCTTCCCGGGGGAGCATGCCCCCGAACCCCCCTAACGACCATGACTCCACCCCCCTAAAAAATTGTGTCCCCACCAATGTTCAAACCAAACCTACGCCCTTGACTTTCAGTATCAAGCCGTAAACCGTCCTCATCTGTTTTGCTTATTATTATTATTATTATTATTATTATTATTTCTAATGTTACCACTTCGATATGGACTTCGATGACGTTCGCCAGATGTCTGTGGAACAACGGTGTTTCTGGCTACAAACACAAAAACTAGTAAAAAAAACTGTATAGACATTTTGAAAGGTATGTAGATAGAGGATAATGTACTAATATCTAAAAATTAAATTAACACGTATAATATTAGTTGTGATAAAATATAATATTTTCATAATGAAAAAGTCTGGCATGTCTGCTCTGTACATTTAACTGATCCTCAGAAATTCACGTTAAAAATCCAATTTTAAATATTTAATTTCACAAAACTCACTGTGGCAGATATGTTAGCATTTGAAAAGATACCATATTTTAAAATATGAAAATAGTAATTTAATAATAAATGTATAATTCTGAAAGACAGACACTTGATGCAAAGCAGTAATATCATGTATTTAAACACTTAAAGGTGACGGTATTGATGGGCAGACATTTTTAACATTGTCTGACAGAGACCTGAAAGGTTTATTTGAAGATTTTCTTTCAAGGAAAAATATTAGAGGCATTCAAAACTCTTTGTACAAGGTAAAATACAAATGATATTGTCTCTTTTACATTAACCCCTTTATTACACGTTTGTTTTTACAATCTTTGATTAATAATTCTGTAATATGATGTGCTGACCAATATATACCGTAATTGTGTTTAAGACATTGAGACCACTCCTGCCAAAAAACCCAGAATCATGCAAGCCGTTCAATCATGCAGTCCGCAGCTACTTCAAGTGCAAGACACAGCACAGGAGGAACACGCTACGCTATTTGTGCCACATATTTCCGTCCTTAGTAGTCCAGAGGAATACAGCCAGAAGGAAATTGATGGTACTAGGAAGAGGCTTATAAGAATATGTATGGATCACCTGTGTACACAATCAGGTCGAAGACCAACTGAAGCGGAATTGCATGACCTTGCAAGAGCTATTGCTAACAAGTATAATTCACTGCGTGACAACCCAGCACTTGGAGTGAGACAGAATTACCTAAGTACATGATTTTAGTTAACAGTAAAACAGTCAATATTTTATGTTTAGATTTAATCTCTAGACTAAGAGGTGTATACTGTGTTGGATTAAGAATTTAATAAGGAAGATTAAATCATATTCCTTCTCTTACCAAGTGCTGCAACATATGTTGACGCTTCTATTACACATCTGTCAAGTTGTATTTGTTACGGGATGCTTAGATATATAGAAAATTGAAAAACCAGACAGTGCTTCTGATCAGAGACTGTACAGGTGCCCTTAACTAGACTTTCTGGTCAAAAACCTAGCAACCCTATAAATACACCAACACATATTTCACTTCAACAAACAAAAAGTAAGGTTTTCTGTTCTTTTCTCCAAAACCTGAGATAAAGACCCAGTTGTATTGGGGTTTGCAGCCATATACCATATTGTATCACAATGCGTGTGTTTTTTTTTTGTTATGTTTTTTTTTTTTCAGAAACGCAACTGATCATTACAAAAGCCTAAATATAACATAAAACATAACATTAGTCACGTACAAAAACAGGGCCCAATATGCATACATAATATATACTAATGATATATACTTTTTGTTTTAAAAGTTTCAGTTTTAGCATAGCTTATAGCACATTAAAAGCAAACATGAAATATGACATATGTTTTGATTTAAAACAATTCAACAGACTGGGATAATTGGATTCCTAAGGAGGAGGATGTACAACAGCACTCCTTCAGTATCCAACAGAGGCAGAAAACCTGGTATTAAATGTAATAAAAAGGCTCAGATGGAAAGGGAAGATAGTTTCAGTTCTGGTAAGTGTTCAAAACTACCATCCATACATATGGTAAACATTTAGTTGAAAATTTATTTAAAAACACCCAGAGTTCTTTTTGGTGGGTTTTTAAACTTGAATTACCTTTTTGTTTTATAAAATAAAACATCTTTCCAAAAGTGATAGATTTTTATGTCAATTTATCTTGCCCTGGTGTTAATGTCTTAATTGTGTATGTACAATAATGTTTCACTTAGGGTCCTCTTGTATGGAAGCATCAGCTGAAGAAGAAACAAGTGGAGTTCATAAAGCAGGCAGATTACAGCACCCAGAAGGAAGTATTTCACAAATCTGCAGCTTTCAGAAAGTGAATAACTGCAAAGACAGTTTGACAGGTATAGATTATCTTAAGTAACAATTTATGTTTTAATTCCAATGTATCCAATGTATTGTCATTGAATTAAAGTATATAAGGCTTTGTTAGGGCAGCATTTAAATATCAGAAATACAAACTTGATTATTTCCTTATTTGACATCTCAGTTTGTTTTATGTGAACATTTCTAATACCAGTCCTTTTAGAAAATGTTAATATAACATACGCTTATAATGCTGCATATAAATAGTCTTTTAACTTTCAGCTTGGAGTTGTAACTAGTATGCTACTCATAAAAAATGATGTGGCATTTTGCAGGTGAGAAACCTCCAGACAGAGCCCAAGAGGCAATTGAAAATGATCTGAGTAAATGCAGTGAGAATGCCTCACCTGAGAGGATCAAGCAACTCCTTCGTCTTTCTTTTGATGCCAGGCCGAAGAAGATAGAAAACCTCAAAGTGCAACGTGTGGAAGAAATTAATAAAATGTATCCTTGCTTCAAGAAGCCCTGCTATGTAAGTTCTGTAAAGTGGCACTTGAAGGGGAGAGGGCATCTAATAGACCACCCAAAGTTAAGACAAGATTTTATTTTGGCAATAACAAGAAAACATATGCGCTGTGGTTGGGTCATAAAGTTTAATATTTCTAAAATCTATCACTTTTTTACTTTGTGATTGTCATTCAGTGCCCCTATCTGGGACATTTGTCATTTTAGGGGCATGATGCTTGTATATTAACATAATACAAAAATAATAATAATAATAATATTCGCAACACTTTCACATTTTTATTTAGTCCTTTGTGTACTAGATTACCATCTCTCTTATATTGGCAGTTATTCGAAACATGCTGATGTAATTTTAATAATTATTTTTAAAGCAGTAACATAATATACACTAAAAGTCACACTTATGGTGTCTCCATGAAAAACAGATATTGCAAACAAACAGTTTAAATGCAGAACTCTTAAGTATTTAAAAAAAACAAAACATTTGATTGGTATTTTTTAGTTATTCATATTATGTTTCCAGCATAACTTTTGTTGTTGCAATTAAACAAAATATTATTATTATTTATTTCTTAGCAGATGCCCTTATCCAAGATATCACATTATTTTTACGTACAATTACCCATTTATACAGTTGGGTTTTTACTGGAGCAATCTAGGTAAAGTACCTTGCTCAAGGGTACAGCAGCAGTGTCCCCCACCTGGGATTGAACCAGAGTCCAGAGCCCTAACCACTACTCCACACTGCTCCCCAAGATGTGTCTGCAATATCTGCGGTTTATATTGTGACACCATTATGTTACCCAACAGAGTACATTATTAAACAAAGTGATTTAATCAGTATTACCACATTAATGCTGTGTTTCAGTTGAAGGACAAACTTTTTCTAATCTTGCCACATGTCAGCAATGTAGACACTATACTATCTTTATGATAATAACATGATCAAGATAGCAAGATCATAGCAAGATAAACAATTCTAAATGAGAGTAGGAGAAATATTAATAGAAAATGCAAAGGCTATAAACTAACTACAGACTACAAGAGTAAGCTTACTTAATCCTTTATGTAATTTAGGCACACAACTTGGATGACCCTATATACTGTACATGTGATTGCTAATCATGGTAGATTGAATTCTAGTTATATGTTATTGCAGTGTGTTTTTGTTTTTTACATAACAAGAACATTTTACTGTCCTTTATTATAACATTTTATTAAAAATAGTGTTTCTTAATTTTAGAATTGCAAATACTTGTTGCCTTCAGCTACCACCTTCTTGTGGTTCAGTGCTTATCTGTAAAGGGAAAAGCTGCTGCACACCATGTTGTACACATTGTCAAGGTAAGAAGTATGTTTTAAATTTGATAATGTAAATATTTCTCAAACTTTGATAACATGGGCCAGCTCTACAACTTTATACCGTTTCAAATACAGTAGCTTATAGCTGCAGCAGTGGAGGGTTTGCTCTTGACCTTAACTAGCGTTTAATGACCCAGTTAATGATAGAGCAAATTTGACATCGCTGCATTCTACCTAAGTGCATATGTTTTTCCCTAAAAACAGAATTACAGCTGCTTCACTTGGAAACATACGTTGTTGGTAAGAATTTGTTTTAATGTAAAATTGAGCATGTTTCCAATAACAGACCTAGTACTAGTGTTGTGGCTTTAAAAATTTACTTTGGCACAAAAAGACATTGGTATATATATATTCAACTTAAAAAATAGAACAAAATCTGATGGATTCCCTTACTAGACTTAATTAATTGCTGTGCCTGCTTCAGGTGTTAAGTTCAAATAATTTTTGAAGGCTTCATCATAGCAAGTATGAATAGATTAGATAGATTTGAGAAGAATTATATTTTGACATTGTCTAAATTAAAATCATCATGTAGTTTTCTTCTTAATGAAATACAGTTTTTATTCTTTCAAACTGCAGAGACCTGGCAAAGTGTTGCTAGTGCCCACAAAAACAATGCCACACCGTGGATTATGGTCCATCATCAAGAAGATTCAAATTCAATAATGCTGATGTACAAAGACCAGCCAACTGGTAAAGCAGAAGATTCTACCGATGCAGTTCTAACACTTATGGGGTTTTATTACACATACCTCCTTGGTTATCCCCAGATAGCTTATGGGGCATTACTGCACATCCAAAAAGAAGTGTTACAAGATAATGTACATGAGAAGGATGCTGTGCTACTTTAAGTTTTTTTTGTCTAAGAGACAAGGCAACTTCCAGACCATCTTTGATTAGATAAAACTGTCTTGCAACTTCATTAATAAAAACAAGAAAAAAATGACTTAATGTAAACTATGCTTGAAAACAATGCTGTTTTTTTCTACTTGCATTTTCAGTTTGTTTCAAGTATGGTATAGTATTACAAGTATAAGCATTATACTTTTATAGTATTACACGTATAAGCACCTGTGACAAGGAAATGACCGAGGTTGAGGCTCAGAGACAGTTTAAAGTTAAAAATAAAGTTTTTAATTAACAAAAATACAAAATAAATCGGCACAAGGGCCAGACAAAAAGGTTTTAAACACAAAATAATAAACACAAAACAAAACTTACAAATAAGGCTTCCAGGCTGGGCGTTGCCTTCACTGGTTTGCAAAAAAACTAACACAGCACACACAAAAACACTACTCCTTCTAGAACTCTCTCTCCTAATGGGAGGCTGAAGCCTCCTTTTATGCCAGGCGCCTCAGTCCTTAATTGAATAATTAATTAGCTGATTGCTCCCACCTGAAGCAATCAATCTGGGCAGGGAGGAGAATTTAACTCCTTCCCTGCCAGTATTTCTAAGGGCAGAGCCCTGCTCTGCCACACACCTCCCTCCACGTACAAAGTACGGAGGCCACAATCGGCCAAACTCTCCCCCCCCCCCCCCCTTTTGAACCCAAGTCCTCCCCCAAGCTTTCTTCAACAGCGGGGGCCCCGGACCTTCCAAGACCATGAACGCTGGCAGGGAGCCTGGACCCTCCAGCAGGAGCAGCGCTGGTGGCACCTCTAGTGGCGGAGGCGGGAACGGCGGCCCGACTCCCTCTGGTGGCGGAGGCGGGAACGGCGGCCCGACTCCCTCTGGTGGCGGAGGCGGGAACGGCGGCCCCTCACGAACAGCAGGCGGACCCTCTCTGGGCGACGGCAGCGGCCCCCCTTCTGGCTCTCGGGACGACGGCTCCTCCCCTTCTGGCTCTCGGACGGCAGCTCCTCCCCTTCTGGCTCTCGGGACGGCAGCTCCTCCCTCTCTGGCTCTCGGGACGACAGCTCCTCCCTCTCTGGCTCTCGGGACGACAGCTCCACCTTCTTTGTTTGAATGACTGGGGCCTCTCCCATATCTACCGCCAGGTAGTTAACGACCATGAGGGCAAGCTCTGCGAAGGACGCCGGGTGATGCTGTTCCTCCCACTTTTCCCACCTCCCCCCCATCTCGACGCCACAGCGTGTTGATAACTATGGGGAGGTCGTGGAAGAGGTCCGCCTCAGGGTGCATCAACCAGTCCCATATTTCCTGGGATGGTGGTGAAGATGGTGGCACTGGAGGTAGTGGGGTGGCCCCTGATGCCCGGGGTGAAAACTGCACCTCTTCCTGGGCCTGATTGTAGGGGCATCCTGCCCAGTTGTGGCTGTCCTCCTCACAACGGCCACACCAGTCTGCCGGTGGCACTTCTGGGCAGGACCTCCAGCGGTGGTCCACCTTGGAACTAGGAACACCAGGGGAAGAGGCTGACCGGGTCCTCCAGTGGTGGATGTTGTTGCAGCAGCTTACATTTCTTCGGCTGCTGCATCTCCTGCCTTTGCCGCTGTCTGCTCTTCTTCCCCATTTTTTTTTTCCAGAAAAAAAAGCAAAAACTCAATTCAAAAAAACAAACAAACAAAAAAAAAAAAAATACTGCCCTGAGCCTCCAGGTGGCGTTATCCCACTCTGACA